>NW_027176285.1:13448538-13900198 GCF_023349555.1 Cebidichthys violaceus
CTGGAGTTTCTGAAGGACTTTTCTGGCACAAAACGAACTGGAAAAAAAAGCTCACAAAGAGGGCTAATTTTCTCTGGAAGGTGTTGACACGCTCACTGTGGACCAGGTGATCTAATTGCAGCAAAAACTGTATTCTTGAAGGAACTTGGTGCCGCAAAAGAAAACGGCATATTTTAAAAACAATTTACAGGAAACATTTTTCATTATTAACATAAATCGGCCATGTAGGTGAAATGAACACGACCCCTATTAGTTACTGTTGCTACGCCTGTCAATCAAAGCACGCACACAGTTTACATTGATAATGAAAAACAGCATTATTGATCTCGTATTGCAGTGCAGAGCTTGTTTTTCCTGGTATTTTAAGTGAGGTAACCTTTTCTCCTTCATTTTGACATGTCCTTAATTGGCTACTTAATGTTAGCTTACATAAAGCAGAATGTTTCCATGTCCCAGGACTAATGTTTGGCAAATTAAGAGATCTCAGGTTATAAGTTTGGCTTTGGTTCCCCGTGCAAATCCATTAAGAGAGCGTGACCGAGCCGCTAACGTTTGCTTAAAGTCTGATAGCATTCAGGATCAGACTCTAGAAACACTACACAGTGAATGTGCCGCCGCAAACCTAACCTGTAACCCCACAAAATGTATTTAATGAAATGTTTCTTGGCCTCGGAGGTGACGTGACTGTACATAGTCAGCTAGTTAGCGGGATATGCTAACGGTTGCCGTTTCTGTTTTATGTTGTGTCCATTCTCAGTTAGTTAATTTATCCTTTTGTAAATTCTCTTTCTGTCAACTGTGGCAACTGTCAATTAATACCGCAACAGAAATACATTACAATTAAAGATTTAACAACAAGGTGCAACAACAAGATCAAGAATGAAGTATAGCTACAACAAAATGCAAGTGACACACCTGTCATATCACCCAGAGGTCCATTATTTTTTTCTCTTTTTTTAGGTTTTTATATCACTCTTCAGCATCCCTTTGGTGTTTCTTATGTATTCAAATACAAACATACAAATTTTGGTCAAACTACGTGTGTTTTATCTTCAACATGCTATTTCCAGAGCACTTCTAAAAACATGTGACCTGGTTTCTGCAAAAAGGTTGACTCCACCTGCATCAATATAATATATATATATATATACTCATATATTATAGTCAAGCTTTAACAGAGTTATAATACTAGATAATACTCTGGGCAAAGGCGGTACCCTGTACCTCCATATTCCCACCCTTCTTTTCACTTTTAATCTTGTGTTTTTGGTTAAAAGACAAACTCTTTGAATGCTGAATATGACTATTACTAGAGCCGCATATTAAACGTGGAAAAAAAACTTGACAGGTCTCTTGCGCCTAAATACGAGAGCTAAGCTCTGAATGTACGATCACTGTTTCAGGGCGTTTAGTGAACAGTCAGTTGTGGTTTCAGAATGGAAATATATCCTTGTCTCGTTAATTAATACTATTATTATTATTATTATTATTATCATCATTATTAATAAATGACACACAGTAAACAGTAAGATTCAGTGTCACACACACTATATAATTGTTTAGTAGCACTTTGCCACTCCAGCTTTCCTTTGTATATTTTCTTTTCAAGCTTTCAAAATGTTTTGAGTGATTCAACACACACACACACACACGCACACGCACACGCACACGCACACACACACACACACACACACACACACACGTCAGTCAGTCATGACTTTTGGGGACATTACATTGACTTATGTTCATTTCCTGGAGACTCACCCTAACCCTCACCATAACAGCTACCAGCCGATCCCTTATTTTAAACCCTTGTATGTAATGATTTACGTTATGTACACGTGCAATTTTTCCCCATTTTGTCTCCCCCAAAGAAAGTAGAGTCCCCACAATGTAGCTTTGTAATCAGATGTATGTCCCCATAGGACTGGTAAAACAAGGAAACACACACACACACACACACACACACACACACACACACACACATCCTGTCTGTTCTACGTTAGTGGCAGAGATCAGGTCTGCTGGTTAGACTAAACAACAGCATTTGAGTGGATTTTCTGTCCCTCATTAATCATCCTGACAGCCTGAAAAACAACATTTCCTCCTTAATGACTGTATTTGAGTAATCATGTCTGCTTATTTCCATGCAGGCATCTCTTTCCCATTCTGGTTTTGAGAAGTTTTTTGTTTTTTTACTTTTTTCTTTTCTTTCCGTTGCCGTCCATCTGTGTGTGTGTGTGTGTGTGTGTGTGTGTGTTTTGGAGTCTTTCTCTTCTGACCTCCCAAGTCTGTGGCGTTGGGTGGCGTCTGCTCCGGGTCACGCCGGCCAATTACATTCATGAAGAGGGTGAAAACCCAAAAGGAATGAGGGAATGTGACCGTGAGGATTCCAGATGCAGCAGGAAGAGGATGGTGTCACCAACACCCCCCCCCCCTCACACACACACCACCACCAACACACCCCCCCCCCCCCTCCTCTGCATGTGGCTAACCCAGCAGCACCCGCTGGGCTCCAGGCCTCCGCTGGTCGCTGCCAAAGCACGTTTTTCCGTTAAGCACCGGGTCTGTGATGCATGAGAGCTGACAACTGAGTTCGGAGCCCTTCAGAGCGCAGCCAGATCAAAACCAGCTGGGGCCATGCACATTAGCAAAGAAGCCATAATTGCGTTTGCCCTCTTGTACACCACTAAACTCCCTCTGTCGACATCTTTTTTAAACGGCAGACATGAGGAACGAGAGGCGCTGGAAGAAGTACTCCGATCTATTACTTAAGTAAAAGTAGCGATGTTACAATGTATTGTGTTTCAAGTAAAAGCCCTGCAGTAAAAAAGTTACTTCAGTAAAAGTACAAAAGCATTAATGCAAGTTTTTTTTAATCAGTGGTGGAAGAAGTGCTCTGATCTTTTACTTAAGTAAGAGTAGGGATATAACAGTGTACAAATACTCAGTTACAAGTACAAGTTGTTTATTCAAAAAGTTACTTAAGTAAAAGTACAAAAGTTTTAGTAAAAGTGTACTTAAACAGTGGTGGAAGAAGTACTTTTACTTAACTAAAAGTAGCAATAAAACAGTGTAGAAATTGACACGTTTTGCTGGACTTACGAAAACGCACAAAAAATAACTAAGTATTAAATACAAAATAACTGTTTGTATGATGTAATGCGAACCGCTGTATGAGGGTTGCTTAATCTGAAATAAAACATCATAATTCATTATTATAATATTTAGTATTGTCAATCTGAATCTGCAAACTTACACAACTGTCAAATAAATGTCATGTAAGTAAAAAAAAGAATAATATTTCTCAAAGTAGCATAACATGAAGTAAAGAACATATTGTGAGCAGCTCCGTCTAAATGTGGCTTACTGTGGTTATGGCTTTATGGTGTTCTGTTTTTTTTGGGTTTTTTTTAGAAACATCAGTGTAGCGTTGACATCTGTGTCCTCTTTTATTTTTGGACCACTTGAAAAAAAAATCCCTCATAGTCGGATGATGGATGAAGTGATAAAACTGGAGAGAAGACAAAATGAAAGCGGAGGAGTTTATTTCTGGGCGGCAGACGTCTGCTCTCCGTAACTCACTGACAATTCAGACAAAGCATCAGCGCAGATGTTTGCAGTTTGTGACTTAATGATTTTAATGTTAAGAAACAATTTCACTGTCTCTGAGATTCCTCCCTTCTTTTTTTTTTTTTTTTCTGTGCACGGGGTTTAGGCTGATTGAGAGGTTAAAGGCTCGTCATGTGATGAAGGAGCAGCTCCACAGTCTGTCATCATTAATCACTGGAGCTGTCACGCTGCACCCAGGACTCACTCAGACCAACCGACCCGGCCCTCACCTCTAACTACAATACCCAGAGTCTTTTTAATATATAAAGTACAAAAAATAAAAAGAGAGCTGTGGCAACCAAGAGATTAGAGAAGCAGAGTTGTTTTGTGAGGGATGAACTGTGGAAACGTGGGCGGGAATAGTGAATAATAACCTCCACCCCCCCTGCCTTTGAGCAGGACGTTTCTTTACTGGTTGTGCTCGGTCTCTCTGAGGCGGGTCACTGATATAACCGAAGGAAAACAGCCGGATAATGAGTCAGGTTTAGACATTAGCCGCATGAACGAGTGACGATTAAAGTTTCTGTATGAAAATGATCCACTAGCAGAGGTTAGCTGCTTTGAGCTAAATGCTAACAACGGCATCGCTAACATGCTGATGCTTAGCCGGAATAACGTTGACCGTGTTGGGTTAGCGTGTTAGCATGCTAGCATGTGTTAGGTTAGCGTGTTTCCATTTTCTTTAAATAACAGCATTACAGCTGCATAACAACACATACAATCATCATTATTTGGTAGATTTTATACACATAAATGGCGAGTGTGTAAAACAAATAACCGTTGTAAAGACAAAAAAATTGTGTATTATTTTGTCTAAATACGTTGTCAGATAAATCCTAAAGATCGCTTTTTCCGATGTCGTCTCTGCTGCACGGCCTCCGAGCGCAGCGAAAGGTCCTTAAAGATTCATGTACACGTTATCGTTCATGTTCTTTCTGTTTAATTTTTTCTCGTAAATCTCGTTTATATTTACCGCTTTAAAGAAGTTTTTTGTTGTAAATTTGTGACTAAAATCTCAGAGAATATTCTTGTTTTTTTCGTGAGTTTTGTCTCATGAATTATAATAAATTATATAATAAAGAAATTATTTGATTTCTTGTAAATTCACAACTTTAATCTTGTGAATCCTGAGTTCTTTCTCAGCACATTTACCTCCCTTCCCCAGCTCCATAATTTATTTTCTTTTTTTATTCCTACAACGGCCGCATTACGCCGCCGTACTGCTGAGGGTGGCACGAATGTCTGAAGCGAATTTCATGGCAATCCATCCAATAAATTGTTGAGACGTTTCACTTTGGAAAACAAATGTCAACCTCATGGTGGAGCTGGAGGAAATGTCAGGGGATCACCAGAAGTCACGAGGATTAATCTTCTGGGGAACGTGAACGTCTGCACCAGATTCCACGGCAATCCATCCTATCGTTTTTTGAGATATTATCTGGACCAAAAATGTTGGAGCCATCGTGTTATAGTGAGGCAAAAAAAAAAAGAAGTTGCATTTACTGACGAAAAGTTAAAAAAAAACCTGCACAGGGAGCGCTGCGGTTGGTCAAGAGGAGGTGGTGTCTGACAGAAATGAGTGACAGAAACGGAGAGGGAGTTGGACAGATGAGAGCCACAGGCGCTGGGAGTGTGTGTGTGTGTGTGTGTGTGTGTGTGTGTGTGTGTGTGTGTGTGTGAGAGGGGAGGGGGGGGGGGGGTTCAGTGAGGGTCAACACATCGCCTGTGCATTGAGTGTGGCCCAGCAGCTGTATGCATAGGGGAGCCTTGGCCTCCTGCTCTGCATGTCAGGGGCCGTGATTAATGACCTGCTGGCCTTGCTCTTTACCCCCCCCCCCCCCCCCCCCCCCCCCCCCTCCTCCTCCTCCCCCTCCTCCTCCTCCTCCTCCTCCTCACTACAGAAGCAACTGCTCATTTAGCTAATGGACACAGCCATGCAGGGGTTACATATGAGTGCACATACATGTGAAATAGAAGCAATTTCCTTCTGACAAAACAGCACCTTTTTCTTTCTTTCTTTCTCTCTTTCCAGGCTCTATATGTAATTTTAGTTGCGGTGATTTTGGTAAGATTACAGTGTGCCTGTGCGGTGTCTTGACAGGCTGAGAGGGTGCCCGTGCCTGTGTACTGGTTCCCAGCTTGTCAGGCGGCTGTCGAGGAGTGATTTATGACCACTAGACTCCAACCTGTCTTCACTGCCAGTTCAGTATTGTTACAACTGACAGCTAATGAGGCCAGACATGCTTTCAAGCAGAGCACTTAACAGGACTTCAATCTTCCCCCGTCACGACTACCAATTTTTCTTCTTTTTTTTCCTGTGTGTGCACTCTCCCTCCGCACAGCAGCAGCCTGCTTTCTCTGTGTCGGCCTTGTTCTCTGTCTTTCTCTGCCGGAATATCTGACAGGCTTTCTGAAAAAGTGGCCTCTGCCCGCAGGACGAGATGTTTTGTCGAAGGGCAAAGGCAGCAGAAAGAGTCCCATCTTTCACATTTAGTCTAATAATCAGAACCCTTTTATATTTGAAAAAAACAGCCTTTTAGAGGAATAGTTTGGGAAATATTTGCTTTTCTTGCAGAGAGTTGGACAAGAAGAGCGATACAACAACTGAATGTGAAGCTATACAGTCATGAGAGGGCTAGCTTAGCTTAGCATGAAGACTGGAAGCAGGGGGAAACAGCTAGCCTGGCACCAGTATTTTATATTGATGCTACTTCATATTTACTACTACTATACTACATGTATTTGACACCGATAGTGTTTTTACAGATTAAAATGTTTGGCGGCATCTTTATTATGCATGTCATTTGCTAATATTTTTTACTGACAAAAAGACTTACCGTAGAGTTAATTGAAATTCCTTCATTTCAATTGCACTAATTTTACACTTTAATTATATATTTTTTTTAATTAGCACCAAATTACATACATTGTTCCAGGAAATATTTTGGAAATAACAAGAACATTTGGGATCTGTAAAATAAATAAAAACCAGCGTTACCGTCTTACAAAATATGAACCATTGATACAGATTAAAATGCCTGATTGTATATTAAGTAGTTAATGCATTAGAAATTATGATAATCAAATAATTTATTAGACAATAATATGAATATGTCTTTACTTTTGATATGTTGTACTTTTCTAATTTTACTCAAGTACAATTTTTAATGGATGACTTTTGAATTGCGGTATTTGATACTTTGATCAAAAGTAAAGTTCTTCTTCCACCACTGATTTTTACATTTCAGTTTATGGTTAAAGTAACATGTTAATCAGAGGTGCTGGTACGTAGATTTAGTTTTTACCTTTGGACAGAGCCAGGCTAGCTGTTTCCCCGTTTCCAGTCTTTATGCTAAGCTAAGCTAACCTTCTCTGGCTCTATCAATACTGTTGGAAATGGCAGAACGTTTGTTTCCCTTTATTGTGCATTTCAACTTTTATTTGGACGTTCACTGCGATCAGTTGGACATTAATATTTCATTCAAACAGTAACGACTGTTTTGACTGTAATCATAGTCGGTGAATTGCAGTAATTATAAAAATATGTTGTTTTTATGTCACTTTACATCAACTCTGGTCACATTTCTTTGCAGATGTGAGCCGGTAAACAAACTCTCCATGTCTCTCAGCACAAGCAGGCAGTTTATAACTGAGTCTTCTGACCCTGCGTGTTCCTTGTCAGCCATGATTAATGGGCAGGCTAACTAGCTTCTAGCTAACTAGCTGCTAGCTTGCATTGCCAGCTGTGCCATTGTTTCCTGGATACTTAATTAATGAAGTCTTTTCCTCCCAAAAAACCCCCTGATGCTTTCATTAAATGCTGCAACAGCGACACCTGGAGGTCAAAGACAGGAAGTACAGACAAGATACAAGTAACCTATGACGTCATACAAGTGTTTCACGACAGCTGAATAACAATGTAGGTGGACATGTTTTAGACATTTATTCTACAATCAAACTTCCATTATTTGGGCTTTAAAAATCATTTAGCTTAATGTTTAACATCTGCTGTAGATGTTGCACAAAAAAACTATTTGTGCAAAAAAAGAAAGTAACCCTTTTGTGTAAAAGGTTATGAGCAACAAAAGACTGGAAACCGCAAGCTTTTATTCAACTGTACGTTTTATTTTATGATCTTATCATGTTTGTTTTTTTAATGTAAAAACTTAATCGGAAAAGTCGCTATGGCTGTCGAATAAATATAGAGGAGTAAAAAGAACAATATTTCCCTCTCAGATGTAGATGGAAGAATGGAAATGGAGTAAAGTACAAGTACCTCAAGTACAGTGGTGAAAGAAGAACTCAAGATTCTTTCTTTGAGTAAAAATAATACCACAGTGTAAAAAAATACTTCTAAGTAAAAGTCCTGCATTCACATTTTTGTAAAAAACGATTAGCATCAAAATGTACTTAAATTAAAAGTACTTATCATGCAGAATATGTAGTTTTAGAATAATATATATCATATTACCAAATTATAATCATTGACATGATGCTGCAGCTGGTGACGGTTTGGCTCCTTTGAATTACTTGATATACTGCTGGGGTACTTTAATCTATAATAATATATCATTATATATTAGTTATATTTTGTAATCTGAAGCTGTAAAAGAACAATGAATGTAGTGGAGTAAAAACCACAATATTTCCCTCTGAAATGTAGTGGAGTAAAAGTTTAAAGTAGAGGAAAATTAATTAAGTACAATACCTCTAAATAGTACCTGAGTGCAGTACTTTCGTAGATGTCCACCGTTGCATTCTGTCTGTACTTTGAATTCCGGCCTTTAAATTGTATTTTTGGTATTTTGCTACTTTCCACGGGGTCACGTGAGGGTAAAACCTAAAGCACACCTGGACGTACAGCTCACCTGGTCTCTGCTGCCCCCTGCTGGAAGTCTCCCTCACATACACTCTGGTATAACTTCAATGTTTGTAAAGCAGTAGCAGGACAATAAGAGAGTTTGGAACCAGCGACTCTAAAGTTTGTGGGACTTTGTTTTTACGCAAGAGCCCAAACTTGTGGAGCGTTTTATTTATGTTTTATTATCAGGGAATCATGTTTATATTATGTTTATAACACGATGCAAACGTCTTCTTCCCTCTTGTTTCCTGATGTTGTTCCTCGCTGTTCTCTCCTCCCCCCTCTCTCCCATTTTCCCGGCTCCTCCTCTGCCGGGCTTCTCGGTCCACAGAGTCGAGCTTCCCAAAAAAAAAGAGAAGAACTTTCCGTGCCAAGGCTTCCTGAAGCTTCTGTGTTGGATCCGATGGAAGTGGGAGACGCGTCGGATATGAAATATAACACACCATGGTGCTGATGACCGAGCAGGCGGACAGACCTCTGACCCCGCTCTCCGCACCGGACCAACTTTTCCGCAGAGACTCCCGAGGGACTCGGTAAGTCTGGATAAGATGGAGAGGAAAGGGCCCGGGGTTGCTTTCCAGGCCTCGTGCATTCTGGGTTCATTTGCATTCACATCCTGCTTTTCTTTTCGAATTATTAAAGGGCTGTGCTCGCTCATTTTAAACAGATGCACGCGACGCGTACGTGGCACGGAATACAATCAGATATGGTTAATTTTGCATGGAAGATAATACAAAACTTGTCATGTTATGAATGATAGCAGATGGGTCTACTTTGGCTATTTTAACGCAATGCTTGCAGACATCCTGCATACTTGATGTGTTTAAAACACGTTTGACAGTGTTGTGCAGCGGATTGATGCACATTAAAAAAGAGGGAACGGTGTCCTGTGTGGTTTGCGCAGGTCTGAGGTGGATCATGGCGGGGGGAGGAGGCACATGAGGCGCGGAGGGTCACCTGCAGACCTCCAGCTGTGTCTGGACTCAGAGGCTGACCACTCGGAGAGCAAGAGGAAGGCAGCCGGCATGAGGTGAGGAACGGTGTTTGTTGTCCTCTTGAGTGGCTGCTAAGCATATTAAATCTAATACGACAACTGTGGCTGGAAATATCATTCAATACTTTGTTGTTTGAGTCATTTTTTAAAGCAACATTCGTCAGCTTTTGTAATGCTGTATTTGCTGTTTTTATCACTTTAAATCGAATATCTGAGAGTTTTGGACTGTTTGGTGGACAAAATAAGATATTTAAAGATGCCACTTTGGTCTTTAGCAGTTAATTGATTACGTAATTACTTTCTATGTATTTCATCTTGTATTTAAACAGGTTGTGTCATTGAGAGCATGTGTACAAGAATAAAAACGTGTACACAGTAGTTTCTCATTTTAAAAAAAGCAGATACAAGTGGAATTACTATCAGGCGTGAAATAAATGAATAGTTGTGGCCCTCAAAACAACTAAATCTAAATATTGTTGATGTGCTAAAACAACTTAATGTAGATTTCTTGATTTTTACTAAATTTAAACTGTCTTGTCTTTGGATTGTTATCAACTGTGTCGTTTCACACATATAAACGTGGCCATTATGGTAAAACAATGCTCATTTATACGCATCTTTACTGATAGATTAAAGGCTAAAATGGTAATTTAGCAGCACCCTGAAGACATCTAAAGAATAAAAGATTAATTTGAATTAAAATGAAATCTTATCGTACCTCAAACTGGACTGATTTCACTAAAGTTGTCATAACAAGCTCTGTAATTCCACCTCACTACTGCGTATACCTGCATGACCAAAGTGCTGTTTACACATTTGACTGTTGCTGTGTAAGCAGCTCTGATGTAACCTCCGCTGACACCGGGCGAAGCCAAATGAAAGACGTTTACGTTTTCTTTTAACACAAACACACCTTATGTTTGTCAGATTGAAACCTGTGGAGCAGCGCTCTCCAATGATGACTCCGAGCGACGGTGAAACAAAGTTTGAGAGGAAGAAAGTCCAGCACAGTCACGTACGGACACGTCCGATCTAATCAGACGCATTTCACACGTTTGTGCGGTTTGTTAACGAGATAAAATGTTTGTTTTCAGTTATCGAAGACAAACGCCCAGTATCATAAGTTATTCAAGGAGGTCAGAAAAGATGAGCTCCTCAAACAAAGTGAGTTTTTAAGATTCTTTTCTCACACGAAGAAGCAAAGGAGTGATACTAATATCTGTTTGTGTGTCAACAGGCTACACCTGCGCCCTGCAGAGAGACATTTTATATCAGGGGAAAATGTACGTGTCCGATAACTGGATCTGTTTCCACTCCAAAGTCTTTGGCAGAGATACTAAGGTATGACACTGTCACTGTGATAAAGTTCATGTTTTATGGGGGAACGATCTGGTAAGTCATGGTGGCGGTTTTTTTTCTTTATTTTATTACAGATTTCAATCCCAGTGGTGTCTGTGACGTTCATCAAAAAAACTAAAACTGCGTTATTAGTGCCAAACGCCCTCGTGATTGAAACAATAAGTGATCAGGTAAGAAGATGGTTGACACAAACATACGTAAACATAAACATAAAAAGTGAATCTAATTTTAAAAAATGATGTTTTTCCAGCATGTGTTTGTTTCCTTCCTCTCTCGAAACTCCACCTACAAACTCCTGAATTCCATCTGCGGTCATTTGGAGGTAAGAAACATCTTATTGGTCCCCATAGAATTCAATGCTTTCTATTTTGGATTTTTCATTGTTATTATTATTATTGTGGCGTAAACAAGATGAGAGAAACGATCAGTCAGATGGTTGATTAAACCTAATTCAAGCCCAAATATTAAACATTTGCATGTCCCAGCATTCCAAATTTCAGTTTCATATCACAGTAAATTGAATATTTTTGTATTTTGGACTGTCGGCTGCCCAAAACTCACAGTTTGAAGACGTCGCTTTGGTCTCTAGGAAATTGTGATGGGCTTTTTTGCACTATTTTATGATATTTTACAGTCTAAACACAAATAAAAAACAATAACACGCTAATATTTAAGGAATATTTTGACGTTTTGGAAATATAACAATAATACATTTTATTTGTAGAGCGCTTTACAAGATGCTCAAAGACACTTTACAAACATTAACATCATCATAAAAAAGCTATACACTAAAATCATAGAACGCACAACATTGGTCACTCATTAAAATCAGTTCTGAAAGGTGAGTGTTGCTTTTGTGATTTGAACATACAAAGATCGGTGCAGTCTCGGATGTGTTTGGGGAGAGAGTTCCAGAGGGAGGGGGCAGCTATGGAGAAGGCTCTGTCGCCCCGTGTCCGGTGCTCGGTCCTGAGTGGAAGAGACCGGAGCTTGGCATCAGAGGAGCGGAGCCGACGGGATGGAGTGTGGTGGTGGAGCAGGTCGGTGAGGTAGGAGGGGGGCTTGGTTATGGAGGGCTTTGTGAGTGAGGAGGAGGACTTTGTGTTTTGGATCCGTTGTGGAAACGGGGAGCCAGTGGAGGTTCTGGAGAACAGGGGTGGTGTGATAGCGGGAGTGGGTGGGCAGGCCGGGCAGCAGAGTTCTGGATGTACTGGAGTTTATTTAGGATGTCGGATGATGTGCCGTGAAGATGCAGTAGTCGATTCTGGAGGTGACGAAGGCGTGGGTCAGAGTTTCAGCAGCAGATGAGGAGAGCGATGGGCGGAGACGGGCGATGTCTTTTAAGTGGAAGAAGGCAGTTCTGGTGAGCTGGTTAACGCGGTGTTCAAAGGAGAGGTTGCTGTCAAACATCACTCCGAGGTTGCGGATGTGTGTGGAGGGAGACAGAGCGGAGTTGTCGATGGCGAGGCAGAAGTTGTGGCTGGTTCCAGTGAGGGATTTGGAACTGAGTCAGATTTCTCACAGTTGAGTTTGAGGAAGTGTTGCATCCATGATTTAATGTCAGTGAGGAGGTTGGTCAGAGCGGAGTGAGTAGCAGTGGTAATGGCTTATATGTTTTCATGCGTTTCGGATAAGAAAATTGATACGACATACTTTTTGATCAAATTGATACAATGTTTCTATGCTAAATATGAAGCTACCGCCAGGAGCTAGCTAGCTTAGCATAAAGAGTGGAAACAGGGGGAAACAACTAGCCTGGCTTTATCCATAGATACATATACCCTGAAAATAAACTTTGAAGCTTAAAATTTCTTGGCTTCTTGCTCAGCGGCAAACAGCAGACAGACACAGTTAGCGACTAGCTGGTGAACAGAGCGACTAGCAGCTAAAGAGATATTTCCCTCAGGAGGTGGTGGAGACCAAAAAGAGAGTTAGACTAACATTCAGTAGAAGTAGTTTGTATAGCTTGTTCTGCTGCTGCAAAAATGGCAAAACACTTGTATTACTGCATACTAATGTGTGTCCTCTGTCCTTCCAGGTGGATAAGACTTGTAGCAGCACCGTCATTTCCTCCTGCGAAAACAGCTTCAGGGTGAAATGCCCAACGTCGCTTCCTTTGGTCAGTCGGGAGTCGGGAGGAAAAATCTACAGAAACACCTCGTTCTCATGTTATACAATACCTTCTCTGTATGTGGTACCCATTGTATATTGTATTTCTCCTGTTTGTGCACTGCAGGACTTTTCTGCAGACTTCCCCGACCTCGACAGAGTTGTGCAACAAAGACGTCAGGAGATGATGGAGAGCAGCAGCTCCGGCTCTCAAACTCCAGATTATGACAAAATAACCGGTATGTGTGATCGATTTGTACTTTTATCCTATTAAAAAGCTACTACTGTGCACTTACTTTAATCTGCTGTACTCACTTTTGTTGTGTTGTTGTTGTTTTTTTTTACCTCTCTTCAAATGTGCTTAGGGTGTCAGGTGTCACTGTGGCTCAGACAGTCTTTAGCTTGCAAATAGCTGGAGGGAAGCCACGTGAAATTTGAGCCACAGAGGCTTTCATTTGTTATAGCAAAGACAGTTGGCATGAAAACAGTGATGATCCTATCGAATGATGAACAACATCTTAAGCTTTTGTTGTCAGCGTTTCTGTTTTTCCCCCCATGAAAACAGTGATGATCCTATCGAATGATGAACAACATCTTAAGCTTTTGTTGTCAGCGTTTCTGTTTTTCCCCCATCTTACAAGCAAACATAAAGCACTTGTTCTGTGTCTGCACAGACGTTTGGTGAGTCTATTAATAATATTTGCTTAGGCAGTCAGAGTCACAAGTTCTTTTCTGTGTATTTGAGCAGACTTCGCCGGCCTCCCGGACACGTTTCTAAGTGCAGTGAAGAGCGCAGAGGTTTCAGTCCACGCAGACATTCATCTTCAGACTCAGAGCCAAAAACACGGAGCTGCCCTGAACAACGGTAGTTTGATACCGCTTATCTTTGTGTTAAAAGAAGCTTTGTTAACCCCTTTGGGTTTGGGTGATTCCCAGAAGAAATACAGATTGGAAACATCAGTTATAAGCCAAGTAATCAATGTATATGTAAAGGAATAGTGTGGCAAGTACTCTTATTTGTGTTCCTGCTGAGCGTCAGATGAGAAGATTGACACCACTCTCATGTCTGTACAGTAAAAACTAAGCTTCAGTCAGTAGCTGCTTAGCTTAGCTTAGCATAAAGAGTAGAAACAGGAGGAAGCAGCTAGCCTGAATCTGTCTATTGTGTCATTACACCGTCACAAACAAGATAATGAGACAGAGCCAGGCTAGCTGTTTCCCCCTGTTTCCAGTCTTTATGCTAAGCTAAGCTAAACTTAAAGTTTATCGCACAGATGTAAGAGCATGAGAACGAATAATTGTAGATGATAAATGGCTAAAAATACATTATTTATTGTTGTTAATGATATGTTATGAAAAGCTGATAAACACTTGTGCATTTAAGGGTTAATTCACGCAAAAAAACGAAATGTAAAAATGAAAAGTTTTGGTTTTAAGTGACACGTTGTAGCTCATTTACATAAACAAGATACAATGTGTTAATTAATGAGATTTAGAGGTGCTGGTAGGTAGATTATGTTACATTTAGACACAGCCAAGCTAGCGGTTTCCAGTCTTTATGCTAAGCTACGCTAACTGTCTCTTGGCGTTTCGTTATGTACCGTACAGACATGAGATCAATCTTTTCCTCGAATGCAAATATTCCTTTAATGTTGCACCTCATTTATTTATTTTCCTCAAAATTAATATTTCTTTCTTTTTGCTTTTCCTCGTAGGGTCCACGAAGCTCAAAGACAAATCCTCACAGCCCATATCCTTACAAGCCATCCTCCTCATCTATTTGTTTTTGTGAGTAACCTTTCATTACGTGGAATACGAGACCCTGACAAGACAATCGTTGTTTGGGCGTGTCGGCAGTTGTCTGAATGTGTTTCCGCGTGTCTCTTCACAGAGTTAGCGTTCTCGTCTTGTCCTCCTGTTACATGGCGTTCAAGATCGTGGCTCTTGAGCATCGTTTGAACTCCTTGGTGTCCGTGGGGCAACACATCCGTAATGAGTAAGAGCCGGATTCTCATGTGTTACCGAGGTCATGCTGGTGTCAAGAGTCACCAAACAATGAACAAAAGCACTCGTGCTGTTTTCATTTCTTTTCTCATATTTCGTTGGGTTAACGATTTTTAAGTGCAAATGTCGGTTGTTGCAGAAACACGGTGAGCCACAGGCCTCAGGAAGAAGTGAATGCTGAGATTTATGGAGAGCTGTCTTCCAATTTGTTCAAGCTAGAAAAGGTTTGTCCAGTTTTCATGCACGTGCACAGCAAATGTGGTCACTGAAAAGTCTCTAATGTTATGTTTAATAGTTTAAAGAAATACCTCACCCACAAAATGACTATTTGCTTATCAATAACTCACCCTGTGTTACTTTGAATTCCTGATGCTAGATATTTAAACCACGTTTTTGTTTCTCCCATAAAAACATAGATTTCTTCACTAAGTCAAGGCAACATTTGATGAGTAATTAACAAACAAATGATCATTTTGTGGGTGAAGTATTCCTTTAATTTGTTTCATATCATATTTCAAAATGTTGAGAATTGGTTAGCTTAGCTTAGCATAAAGACTGGAAACAGCTAGCATGGCTCTGTTGAAAGATACAAAGAGAGAGAGAGTCATTGATCCATGAGCTTGTTATCAAGCCGCTACAGAGCCTGCATCTGTTTAAACAGAGTTTTGTTCACACTGTTAGAGACGACCCAGCAAACACAAACATATGAGCGACAGAAATAAAAAAAGATTTTATTGTTAAATTCATTCGACGTCTTCCATCTGTGTCGCTGCTTTTGTGTGTGCAGCTTTCAACCGTATGATTTGCGGGAAAAGCCATTCATGCAACCATTGATGCACGCTCCATGTGGTTTTAACTTGTTTTAAGTATCTACATATCAAATAAAGTTAGGCAGTAAAACCATAAATCTTGCCCTCTGTGGGAGTTCAGTTTTGCACTTACCTTTAGGTTTAGCACTCCTATCCTGTCCTAGCAGGAATTAGACGGGGTGTGACATAGTCCCGGATCACATTTAAGGGTTAAACAAACAAGACATAACATGTTTATCTGCGAGCTTTAAAGGTGCGAGTATGCAGTCACCGCCCGGCTAGCTGTTTCCCCCTGTTTCCAGTCTTTGTGCTAAGCTAAGCTAACCATGTGCTGGCTGCAGCTTCATATTCAACGCACAGAATGGTATTGAACCCTCAGCAAGAAAGCAAATGAGTACATTTCCCAAAATGTTCAACCTTCCTTTGAAGACGTCTATGGATATATCTGCAGTAGTTCACAGTTAATATGAGTTTGATCATTTTTGTCCTCCTAGATTCAAAGAAGCCTTCGGAAGCTACTTGAAGAGACTTGAAAGAAGACTTTTGTCCCTCCGGACAGAAGCTTTTCTTTTTTTTATTAGAGATGTCGGTTTATCACTGAAGATCAGCAGAGATTACGTTTTGGTAATAGATTGGTTGCCGGACAGCTGATGCAGAAAGCTTTCTTAAAACAGATTGAACTTTAACTTTAAACTGTGCAATAATAGCTTCTTTCCTCGTTCCACTCAGGACTATTTTATGACTTTTTCCAAACACAATGTTGTGCAGGAGGGCGAACAGAGCCAGCGTGTTGGTGAAGAGAACTTTTAGGCATCTATGCAGTATTTATCTGGGAGCTTTTATTTTGTATTTCACAATAGTGGGATTATTTTTTAAGGTCCAAAGGTCATATTTCAATGTTTTCCAAACATTTCTTAAAAGGTCAAATACATTATATTTATGTCATGTGTAAAAATCACTCTGATGTGGATGTTAGGACAATATCTTTTAATGACATTTAAAGGCAACTTCTTGTTCCAGTGTGTAGAAAATTAGCTGCTTGTGTGAGTAGAAGTTTGCTTGGTGAAGCGTTTGATAGTTTTGTTTTTAATTGTAAATGTTTTTTAACCATGTAAATTATAGTTTTATTTAGGAGCTTCTCAGCTGATCATAGTTTTTTAAAAAGTTTGTCTTGTCCTTTTCCATAGAAACGTGTATCTGAAGAGCTGTCAATCATTTCAGGATCAATAGAAGAGAAAGAGCTTGTGCTTTCAACAGTGGTGGTTTGTTTACATTCAGATCACAGATGTTTGTATCGCAGTCTTGAAATAAATGCCTCGGATACAGTTCCTGTTGGTCTGAATGTGTATTTGTTCAGGGAGCGGAGAGTTTGTCAGCAGGTCTGAACATACAGTCGGGTCATGAAGATCCATCAACAAATGAATGCAAACAAGTCTAAAGTAATCTAATCACCAGTACTGATGCCAGGCAGCGCTGGAAGAAGTACTCAGTGTACTGAAGTAAAAGCAGCAATACTACAACGAGAAAAAAGCCCTGTGTCTAAGTATAGTAAAAGTTCATTTTTATTAATTATATTTTATTAATAAATGTCTCTCTGTATATATACACACACACACACAAATAAATATGTAAATGTATATCAATACATCTCTCTCTATCTATAGATAGATAGATAGATAGATAGATAGATAGATAGATCTATCTATCTATCTATCTATCTATCTATATATATATATATATATAGATAGATATATATATATATACACATTTCATACAAAGGGCTGCAGACCAAAAATGAACACCGTGTGTTTCATTAAACAGATGCAAAAAGCAGAAAAAGAAAGTGTTATCTGGACGTTCATTTCACAACAAAGCGAACCCGCCCACTCGTGGGGGTTTTGAACCAATGGCACGCGCGCCTCCACATCTCGTCTGCCTATCAACCCGCGTTCGGCCCACCACATGACGTAAGAGGCAGCCTGAAAGTGCAATGGCGATATTGGACAATAACAGCCATCGCTTTCGGGGGAGCGCGTCTATATTATGTGGCTAACGTTGAAGAAAACACCTCCAGTCGGCTGCAAAACCACACGCGACATCGGCACGCTGCGCGAGCGACTACCTGCGGCCGGGAAAGGTGATTCCACAGCCTCTGCACGCGATGACAGTTTAGACTAAACAAAAAAAACAAAAAAAACGCTGGTAAGTGCAAACTAGTGATTGCAACATTTGCAGCAAAGCTTCCTTTTCTTCTTCTTCTCCCTTCCAGTTGGTAAACGGTGTCTCTCAGGCTGCAAGCTTCAGATTTGAAAGGGGCGTGGCGGCGCGCGCTGGGTACCACTTCTGACTAAAAGGATGCTGATAGCTTAGCAACAGCGACAAGGAAGGCGGAAAAGGAAGCGGAGGAGAGACAATGGATGTGCGATGTGTCAGCCCCGTTACTGGGTAGGCTGGGCAGAGTGTTTGTTGTGAGCGCAAAGAGAGGCAGCGGCGTCAGTTTTTGGGGCCAAGTGAACCACAGGAAGGAGCCAGGGATGCATACTCGAAATGTAAACAAAGGGTGTGGGCCTTCCAGCTGGCCTGTGATGGGGAGGGGGGGGGAGGGCATGATGGTTATTAAGGCAGGATTATGTTTCACACTCACGTTTTTAAAGGCTGTCAGTGCGAACAACAGGAAATGCATGTTCTCCATAACTGTTGCATCAAGATGAAGTCCCCCCCCTCCATGTATCCCCCCCCCTTTTACCTCCAGGTGTGACGTGTGAACAGACACCATGGCCACGCAGGAGCCGTCCCCTCCCTCGTCCATGGAGAGCAACAAACCCGGCTTCCCCAAGAAGATCCTGGGCAACCAGCTGGAGGACAAGCACCTGTGCAACTGCTGCCACAACATCCTCCGACGGCCGTTTCAGGCGCAGTGTGGACATCGCTTCTGTTCCTACTGCTTCAACAGGACTGTGAGGTGAGGAGGTAAAACTGTGTGTACCGTGTGTGTGTGTGTGTGTGTGTGTGTGTGTGTGTGTGTGTGTGTGTTCTGCAGTGCCGGAGGAAGTAAAAGTTGCAATGCTGCTGTGCTGCAAGTAAAAAGTCACTCATTACCAGATTTACTTTAGTAAAAAGTGCTGAAAAAACATTGAAAGTACCAAAAGTGAAAGTTCTCATTATGAAGAATAACCTATTTCAGAATTATATTTATGATATTATTGTATTCTTGGGCGGTATCTGCCTTGGTGGAGGAAGTAAAATTAGTAATACTGCATTTGCTGCAAGAAAAAGTCACACATTTACACATTTATTTGAGTCAAAATACAGAAGAATACGGTGAAATGAACTTAAATAAAAGTACTCGTTATGCAGAATGACCCATTTCAGAATGACACAGTATATATGATATTATGTGTTCATCACTTTAACGTTGCAGCTACCTCAACATTGTACTTAAGTAAAGTACTTAAGTACATTTACTCTCCACCACTGTGTTTTATGTGCTGTTTGCATATTTTGGATTTGCAGTACATCAGAGTGTAATGTTGTTTTGTTGCAGTAATGGACCTCAGAAATGCAGCGCTTGCATTAAAGAGGATATTTTTGAGGATCCTACATCGATTTTGAAACAAGGATGTGTGAGTATAAATACATTTTCATCCAGTTAAGAAGAAAAGTGTTTTTCTCTCAAATTTAAGTAAATTTCTTCATTTGATTTATGCACATCATTTGTATCACGGCAGCTCCAACAGTATTCAACTTTCTATTCATTAATCAATTAATTGTTTGGTCGATAAAGTGTCCAAAATGCAATACTTCTATCTAAATAGTATCATTCAGAAAGAAAGTAAAACAAGGAATAAAAGTCAGACAACATGCATTCATGTATTCACAATGTATGTTTATATAATTAGTACACTAACCAGTAGTAACAAATGTCTTCAGGGTCTAAATACAGCACTTTAAATGAAGACGTTATCAGTCTCACTTTCATTTTGATGTCTTTAAATAGAATAAAAGACAAAGACATGCTGTGAAAACATGATGTAAAAGTAGAAGTACCAATACAACACAGTAAAAATACAAACATTGTCGTCAAGAGTATCAAAAGTAAAAGTACTCACTGCTGACAGTTGGTCTCTGAGTATAGTTCCTGATACTTGAGACAACCTCATCACAGTGGATGTCTCAGTCTATTTAAAACTTTATGACCAAACAGTTTGAGGTACAAAGGAGCCAAACTACAGCGATGATGAATTAAAAATGTACCTTTATTTTCCGTTCCCTCTTCTGTAAACTGGACAATAAACGTCTTCCATGGCTCGTGATAATGGACGAGAATGAAACCGGCTCACCGGCTCGTTTTGTAGCTTTTCAGGTCTTGTTCCGGCCTCATGCTTTATTTGAGAGCAGCAGACGTGCGGGACAAATGTTTTTGATCTTTGCGCTCCTAAAAACACACGTTAACTTCCATGTTTTGATTTAAAAACATTAATAATCTATAAAAAAAAAAGGAAGAGGGCAGCTGGAGAAAATCCTTTTTGTTTTCTCTTGTTTTCTCAGGCTTTTCCTGACAACGCAGTGCGACGGGAAGTCGAAAACCTTTCAGCCGTTTGTATCAATGAAAACTGCAGTTGGAAGGGCAGCATTAAAGACTACGAGGTGACCTTTGACCTACTTTCAGGACTTCCTTTTTTGCATTTTTACATGTTTGATTAGATTTTATTGTTTGTAGACAAACCAAAAATGTTTGTACCCAATGTCTATGAAGCCATTTTAATTTATTTTGCTTTTATTTGTATGTATATTTTTGCATCTATATATTTATGTATACTTATTTTTATATATATATATATATATATATTATACTTCATACTTATGCACAGCACTACTATAGAACTTCACAACTCTGTCATTTTAAAAACAGATACATTCTTCATGTTTTTTTATAGTTTTTGTTTCATATTTTGTATCGTTCTTTGTCTTTTTCAGTACTTTTACAGCTTTTCTTTATATTTCCTCTCACTATTGTAAAGCACCAAAACACCACAGAAAATTCCCTAAATGTTAAAACCTACTTGGCAATAAACCGGATTCTGTTGCTGTAAAACTACTACTGTAAAGACCGAACCAACAACCAAAAGCTCTACTTCTTTATTCATTTTATTTATTTCTTACAGCTGAACCACGAGGGGAAGTGTGAGTTCATGATCATCCCCTGCCCCTCCTGTAAAGAACGAATTCGCTTCAACGAACAGGAGCGCCATAACGAGCGAGAGTGCCCAGAGAGGACGCTCAACTGCAAGTACTGCAAGGAGCCGTTTCACTTCAAAAACATCAAGGTCAGGAATGATTTATTTAAAGTCGGCGGAGACGCTCGGCTCCTCGCTGCTGCTCTTCATACGTCTCGAAGAGCAACGCTGCTGCTGTTGTTTAATTTTCATTTTATTTCAGGCACATGATGAGATCTGTCCCAAGTACCCGATGATCTGTGAAGGCTGTGCCAAGAAGAAAATACCCAGAGAAAAGGTGAATCTGTGAAACAACACGGAAACATTTAGTTGAATTAAAAGGTTCACGGTCCCATGGAGCTACTTATCACCAGTGTGTGAATAATGATTATTATGATGATTTCTGTATGAAAATATGAAATAACACAAAGTAACCTCAGTATATCTTCATGTTGGGTTAATATCTTTGTTTGAATAAAGAAAAAAGACTTTATAATGTCATTTTTAAAGAGTATTTCTGGAATATTTTCTCATGTTTTCTAAACAGCTATAAATGCTGTTTAATTGAACTTCTGGGCTCCTTTGCTAAGTTTGCAAATAACACTTTTTTACTGTTTATTTTTCAGTATGTGGACCATATTAAGTTCTGCAGCAAATTCAGAACTCCGTGTCGATTTCATGTCGTGGGATGTGACATGTCTGTAAGTAACCTGATATATTTGATTTTTTAAGTCGAGAAGGTTCCAAAGAATCTCTCCGACTGATAGGACTGCATGCATGTGTTGTTTGTTTCATTCACCTCCTGCCTTGTAGGTGGAAAAGGAAAAGATTCATGACCACGAGCGCGCCTTTGCCTACGAGCACCTCAACCTGTTGCTGCACTACATTATGGGCATGAAAGTGAGCATGGAGGGCCTGCAGCCCCAGGGACTGGAAATAGCCGGACACAAACTGGTGGAACTCCAGCAGTCCCTCAGGGAGCTCGAGGCCAGAGTCTCCCAGCTTTGCACCACCTCCTCTGGGCCTCCCGTGCAGGGAGCCGCCGCCGCCGCCTCCTCCTCATCCTCCAGCTCCGGTCCCCCTGGTCCGACCGCTTCAGCTCCCCTCCCTCCGCCGCCCACTCTGGCTCCCACTCTGTCCGTGTCCACCTCCTTCACGCCTCTGCCCAGCTCGGTGGGCGCGGCGCTGGAGCTCCAGCTCCACAGCGAGAAGACCAAAGTGGTGGAGCTGGGTCGCAGGTGCACGGAGCTCGAGGTCAAATCCGGCACGTTTGAGAACGTGGTGTGTGTCCTGAACAGAGAGGTGGAGAGGTTCGCCACCACCATGGAGGCCAGCAACCGGCAGCACAAACTGGACCAGGACAAGATCGAGGCTCTGAGCAACAAGGTCAGAATGGAATTACTCACTGAGTCCATACTGACGTTACACTTCCTATTTACATCCACTAAAGCATTATGGGAACTGTAGTTTCATAATTTAAGAGCATGATAATCCCCCAAATAGGATAATTATAAAAAAGTATAATAATAGAAGTGACAAAATCCTTTAATTTTTTTCGTGAGGCTTTATCAATATATTTATTTGTGTTCGTCGTCCAGGTGCGACAGCTGGAGAGGACGGTGGGGCTGAAGGACCTGACGGTCGCTGAGATGGAGGGCCGGCTGAGGGAAATGTCTGCCACAACCTTTGACGGCGTCTTTGTCTGGAGGATCTCCGATTTCGCCAAAAAGAGACAGGATGCCATCGCAGGTCGAGCCCCTGCCATGTTCTCACCAGGTAACGTATCGTCCGTTAATAATTAAAATGGCAAAACACGATAAGGCTTAAATGTCCCACTTTTGCCGAACAAAAGCACTTGTTCTCAAAAGCCCCGCCTCTCACATCTCACGTTTAGACCCTGTGTTACAGAAGCTTCACTATCTCCCCCTTTCTCCCCTTTCTCCCCTTTCTCCCCTCCAGCCTTCTACACCAGTAAGTACGGCTACAAGATGTGTCTGCGGATCTACCTGAACGGAGACGGGACGGGGCGCGGCAGCCACTTGTCCCTGTTCTTTGTGGTGATGAGGGGACTGAGTGACGCTCTGCTCAAATGGCCTTTCAACCAGAAGGTAAGACGCCTGCAGATCTAAAGGGGCATTTAATATCACCAACAGGATTTTATCTTGATGGTGAGGCGAATCATAGAAACGACTCGTTTTCATCACAAAAGAAACAAGTTGCATTTTTTTTTTCATGCAGAGGGAAAGTCGCTCTGGAGTCGGCCTTAATTAATGGATACCTTAACGAGTAGACGAGCGCTGTTCCAATAACGTCTCTCGTGTTTTCCTCCCAGGTGACTCTGATGCTGCTGGACCAGAGCAACAGGGAGCACATCATCGACGCCTTTCGACCCGACGTCACTTCCTCCTCCTTCCAGCGGCCGGTGAGCGAGATGAACATCGCCAGCGGCTGTCCGCTCTTCTGCCCGCTCTCCAAGCTCGACGCCAAGAACTCGTACATCCGCGACGACACCATCTTCATCAAGGCCATCGTGGACCTCACCGGCCTCTAGACATCCCCCCCCCCCACATACCCCCGGTTTGGCAACCAGGCAGCTCTTTTGACCATTAAAAAGCTTCATTTGGGCTCAATGGTGGTCCCTTCTTAGGGCTCTGTTCAGGCCTCTCACTGTCACACACCCCCCCCCCCTTGCAGTGTGGCTGCAGTGTGGCTGCAGTCGGCTCCGTCCGGACGGCGCTGACATCGTCATATCCAGGTGGTCTCGATGCGAGGACCACCGTCCATTGCCGTACATTTTCGGGGTGCAAAAAGCCTTTTTTTGGGGGGGGGGTAGGGGTAAAATGTCACTTGAGCACCGGTGCAGCGAGGTCAGCGCAGTGTTGAGTTTGAGCAGAGACGTCAAAGTGAACAGTTGATGAGAAAGAGTGAGTAAGCGTCTTGTTTTAAGCCCCTACAGTTGAGGGGGCGCGTGTTAGAACAGGGCTGTAGATTACAGACAGCTGGCGGGATCATTCTGATGACTTATAATAGACTTAGAGCATGGCTTGATTGCAGCTTTTTTTTTGTTGCTTTTTTTCCTTGCAGATTGTGGATATTGTGAGCTTCTCAATTCCAGTGTCGAGTGAATTTGCATAGACAAACGTGGAGTTATGTTATGAATAAGATTACAGGCATTTCTTTGCCAATTTTTTATTTTAATTTTTTTTTTTGGCATGCCGCTGGCGTTTTTTAAAGTATAAAATGACTCCTTATTTCTCTCACTGAGCTTTAAGAAAAAGCTTCCTCGTTTGTTGTTCAACTCGTTAGTGAATTAGCCATCCGTGATGGTGGACATTGCCTGCACGTCTTTGGAGCCAGGCTACTTTTAACATGTAAACTTAGTGTTATTTGTTCCTTTTAGGGTTTTCTTTTGGTGGTTCTGATTGGTGGTTTGGTACATCTGTGGAAGATACAGTGGAGTTACCAAGGAGTCAGGGCAGCTTGCCGGTCAAGCCTGAGGCATTAAACTCTGACATAACATCAAACATAGCTGGAGTCCCCCCCCCCCCCCACCACCCCACCTCCTCCACCCAGGATACGCTCACTAGCTCACATCAACACATAGTACTGTGCCCCCACCACAGACTCAAGGTCAACACAGGTTTTTACCGCAAAATGAAGGAATTGTCCGTTCCTTGTTTTCTGTCCATGCAAGTATACAAAGTGTGTGTTTCTGCTGCTCTTAAGATAGAATCTATAATATACATATATATATAAAAATAAATATATATATGTTGGTGCAAATATACATGAGGTAAATGTGTGCGGAGGCTGAGAAGCGACGTGAAAAACGAGAGATTGTGACACTTTTGTCGTTGGGTGAACGGGGGCGTGGCTTATTGCGGATGTTCAGCGCAGCCTCTCCAGATAACTCTTTAGTGTTTTTAACATGTGCTCTCACTGCACAATAATCCACATTATAACATGTAATTCTTCTATGTGTCCACCAGAGATTGCTGTTCTTCTCACTTAGCATGCATGCTGAGGTTTTTTGAGGTTTCACGCTGGCCTGTTTGAAAACCAGTCTCCACCTGTATTGAAACCTCTCTGTGCATGGGAGGCTTCAATCCATTTATTCACTATGGAGTTTTTCGCATTGGGTTAACCCCCCCCCCCCGATCCAACCACAGACCCCCCCCCCCCCACCTCACCCCCCCACCCCGTGGGCCGCCGTGTGAAAGCGTTTTATTTGTGATTTGTTTGGACGAAAACAATAATCATAGAATAGTTATTATGTTATATCTGGCAGCTGCCGTCTGTTCAACAGCAGCAGCCGCCTATATTCATAGCAATTTATAAATACGTATCTTTCATATCATAATGTTGAAATAATCTATATATCAATGTTAATATACACGAGATGTTATAATAAACATAGTATTACTGAATACCTTATTAATTCTATATCTATATACCAGCTTTTTGTTTGTCAAGATGGTTTGAACAGGCCAGGACGACCCCCCCCCCCCCTCCCCCCTTCTAGAGTGCAATATATATATACGATTATGTCTGTTATATTTTGATGACACCGTTTGGCTTTAAGGGTTTACAGAAGTCATACTCGACTCATTTGTTCACGTCACTCGTTGCTGAAGAACCGTTTTCTTTGAACTTTTCAAGGAAAGAATCGCTGCTGTCCTCGTCGTCGTCGAGGTTTTACTCATGAAGTGAGGTTTTAGGACTTCATGCTGTAAGTGAGGTTTCTACTCTTAACTTTAAACTTTAAAAGACAAGAAAGAAGAAAAGCGTTTCAGTGAAGACTGAGCATGTAATGAGTAGGATGAACATGACATTTTTTGGAAGTGGTCTTGTATCGTGCCAAAATCAAATATTACCTCCGTATACTAACAATGTTGTATTTGCAAGTTATTTTTTATGTTCTATGCTAAAATATGGTGCCAAATATGTTTATATTTCAATTTGTGCTGCGTGTGTGTGTGTGTGTGTGCCATTTTAATACGATGCATGGGTCACCTCTTCTCTAAGAATATCAATACTGCCCCATGAGTACAAAAACCCTCCCGAGGTTTTCTTTTTGAATGTAAGATGTAGATTTTATTTTTTTCTAAACGCAAAACAGCAGTTCTGTAAATGTGATGCAGTCGACTTGAACCAACTTTATTTGTGCACTTTGTATCGGTTGTTTGTCCAAAACAGGGTATTTTGTTGAGTGATTTATGTACCTTGAAATATATATATATATATATATATATATATATATATATATATATATATATATATATATATATATATATATATATATATATATATATATATATATATATATATTCTGATGTTGATAATATTGATGTGTTGCGATTAAAAAAGGACATGCAGTATGTAATAAAGTTTGCTGGTTTCAGCTTGTTGAGTATTTTCAATTCATTTCTCTGTAGAAAAAGTACAACAATATAAAAATACTCCAGCATTCAAAATCCTATTTAGCGGGAAAAAACTAAGTATTATCAGTAACTTTTTGATACATGAAGAATCAAAACGTTATGAAGAACAATAGCCCCTGAGACTGAATTATTATATGTGACATCATTAGATTAATACTGATGCATCAATGTGAAAGCAGTATTTCACTTTTCTTTAACTACTTTAAGTATTTTAGGTGGTATTTCATCTGAACCCTGAGATACATTTGAGGGATCGGAAAGAAGGAAAACTAGTTCTGTCACACAAATGTGTATTCATTTGCTGTTTTGGTGAAATATTAGATACTTTTACCTCTTAATAAAGCACAAGTACCTCAAAGTTGTACAGTTACTTCCCATCTTTGCCCACTAGAGGGTGCTAAATAAACAGCCTTGTTGCTCTGAATGCAGTTATAGAGTACACTAAAAATAAAAACCAGGAAAACAGGGAACATTGTACTTTTATGTGCACAGTAATTTAAATTAATCTGCATTTTGAGACAATTACTGGAAGTGAACTTCTTCATACAAAGAGTAAAGTGAGCAGTTTGGCCCTCGGAACAACGCTGAGCTTTGTTCACGGCCGAGCGGATTTAAAAATAAAGATTCATTTGTGTCCTTTCACTTCTTAAATGCTCAAAAACAGGACGAGTTTGTACCAAACATGAACAGAACTTTTGGAGGAAAAGGGAACTTTAAATAGTTTTGTAATGAGTCTTGGTGAGTCAGACTCTGCAGAGGAGTTAGGGAGGAAGTGAGCTGACAGAATAAGTGGTCACCTTTAAAGGATGTGGTGGGACGAGGAGATGGGGACAGTGATTCACTATACAGTTTTCCTATGACCTCTTTCTGCAGCCATATTTGATGATCTTATAAAATACAACAGAATATTCTAGATCAAAGCGACCAACAGAACAGGAAACAGATCAAATGAGTTAAACCTGCTACAACATTAAAATGCTTCTCAACCTGTGTACAGTATAGTCCATATATATGAATGTACATGTGTATTTATGACCACTGTATGTGTCCCACGTGACACATACAGTGTTTATCATTCTATCTTTAGCATTAATGCAATATTATCAATAATCCAATAATAAAATACATAATAATGAACATTCACAGGGGCATTTTTCTGCATAATAACTACATTTCACCTGTAATGAAGAATTTTATTTTACTTGAGCTTTTCTTTCACTTCTGGAAGTCTAAATAACTAAAATAACAAAAATAAAATAAATTAAAAAAAATAAAAATAAAAATAAAATAGATGAAGATAAAAATAAAATAATATTTTAATATATAATTTATATAATATATATTATTCACTCATACTTTTATAAAACTCCTGTGTGGTGCTTGTCTCACTCACACATGACTCCACACTCTACCTGTCGGCTCATAAATCGAGCGCACCCTTCTCGATGGCGCGGCTAATTGAAGCCTCGAGCCTCACCTGTGGCTGGACGTCATGCTCACCGGAGGAGCCGTGTGGCTTCCGCTACTTTTAATACATTACTTCATAAAACAGCTCAACTGGATGCCAACATTTCAGACATCTTTGAAGGACCGTTTTGAAGACGGAAGACCCGCTACACTTCACCAAGCTAAGTACATTTTTTTGTACGGAGGCCGAGAGTGGCCACAAAGAGAAACCTGTATTTATATGTAAGGCGTCAGATCATCAACAGAGTAAAAAGTCCTCCTCTCGAGACTGAAGATGCAACAGAAACCTGCTGCCCTCACACTTTAAACTTTATTTCAATCTTCATATACAAATTAGTGATGAACCATTAGTTGATCAACAAAAAAAACTATTTTTGTTAGTCAATACACCATTTCAGTTATATAGATCAAGAATAAAAATGGTATCTTCACCCCCGTTTATATAATTGTAAGCTGAATATATTTTGGGTGAAACAAGCAATTTGAAGATGTCACATTGGGCTCTTTTAATGTGGAAAATGAAAATAATTGTGTGTTGCAGTCCTTAAACCAAATGTTCAGTTCATTTGAGATGATCAAGTATTACATGAGAGCAATCTATATTGCGTTTACATGCAAAATGCATGTAAATGCAATTTGGCCTTTGCCTTTGCTGTACAAATACATTTAGTTAAAGTCAACAGCTTCCAAAATGACCACAAAACTGAATCAGCGCCTCATTTAGAACATTATCGTTCCCTGACACAAGTTGTGCCTTTTAACCATAACGTTGTCCAATCAGAAGACGGTTTTATTCTGGAGGACACGGACAAGTGGAGCGTTCTCTTGTTTAACCTGGAGGACTGGTCGTCATGCTGACACGAGGATGTTTGCAGGCTGTGGGGATAAACATCTGCATCCTCTTTTTCCCCAACACTCAAATGTGAAACTACGGCTGAGTGGAAAAGATGACGCGCTGCTGCACACGTCGATCTGTTTCCAGCTCCTCTGTTGCCGAATGAATCTCCACAGAGATGTTCCGGCGTCGCCCTCTCTGTTGGGAGGATGTTGACTGTTGTTTGGCTCGGCCAGTTCCTATGTAGTATTTTAAATCACTTACATCCAATGCATGTGTTTGTCTTTAGCATAACGGGATAATTTACACCTGCAGTGATGCAGAAAGTGGAAAGATGAGGTCGAAAAAAGATGTAGTTTGGGCACCTGTTGAGCTGGGACCACGAACAAGAAGACAGAGTGGAAATTCCTCTTCTGTACAAGCAGATGGAAAGTTAATGAACTTCAGACTGAAAATGTCCACTTTTCCTTCTGTTTTCCTCTTTCAGGTGAAACTAAGGAAATGCTAACTGTACTGTATGACCTCCAGAAATACCCAGACAAATGTCTGGACCGGATGGAGACGGATGAAAAAAAGAATTACCTTTTTAAAAGACATCATTTAAAAAGCTTTCTTTGATTTAACAGAAACTGAATTAGGTTAGTAGCAGAGTTTTATTTTGTAAACAAGCAAGTTTCCTGTTTATGTTCAGTTTCCCACAAAAGACGCTACAAGTCTATGATAATTAAATATACAACCCATCTATGAACACACATATATTTAAAATACAAGCATTAAAAAATATCATTAATCAGTCTTTATTGATAGTTTTAAGCTAAAATTGATACTTGTGGGTATATTTAATCTCCTGCAATGTATACATTTATACATCTTTCATGAGTTTTCTATGTAGAATCCTAATTTGTGAAGTAAATATGAGCAGATGAATGTAGAAAAGTACAATATTTAATCTGAAATGTGGTAAAGTAGAAGTATAAAGTGTCATGAAAAGGAAATACTTAAGTTAAGTAAAGTCTCTTACATTTGTACTTGGTTAAACTACTTGAATAAATGTTTCTAATCCACTTCCCAAAACAAAAAAGTTGAACATTCTTCGCATGAGATTTGACACGGAACCGTTGAGACAGACGTCACTTTGCTCGGTTTTGGACCGAACGAAACAAACCAGAATGACAAAGTGGTTTTAAGTACATAAGCCAGACGTTTGAGAATGACGGAGGCATTAACACATCGCCGCTTTTGGATCGCTCCCTTTAAGTCGGACATCGAGCTCAGACTAAACAACCAGAGTACTGAATGTGTTGTTTGGTTTCGTGGAAACATCTATAACCCATGTGGGGTTATAGATGACCTGATCCAGAGTCTGCACAGAGGTCTTTACTCCATTAAACTTTATTGTGTATGTATTTATTGTGCATCCATTATCTTGGTAGAGGGTAAAGGTTTAGCTGTTGCACATGAATTTGGCCTGTTCATAGATTTGAAGTGGCATTGTTGGATTTTTTCTTAATATATATATATATATATATATATATATATATATATATATATATATATTATCTCAGAAATGGTTTATTGATCTAACTAATTGTTCATCACTGATTTAGATCATTTGCGACAATTAAAATCACATTTTCCTCTGACATGCCATTGAATTTTGCATCATATCCAAATATATATTAATATAACTTAAGTACTTGAAAATTCAATAAATCGAGCAGTGCTCAACACAGGAATCACAATTCATTTGGAGTTAAAATGAAACGTATACATTTATTCAAGAGTTGTCATTATTAACATCTATATTAATAAGCGGACAAAAATAATTCTTTTGACAAAGTGTCATTTTAATTCAGTTTTTTTAGTCTTTGGTGGTCAAACTTTGTTTTTTGCATGTGGACGTGTTTTGACATTTCCCTTGATGATAAACAGCTTGGTTTATTTGGTTCTCCATGTGGGTTTTTTTTTGTCACTATTTGTTATCTTCCTAGAGATTCAGGTCAGGTAGGAGTTGCTCAGTCATAGCAACAGCTGAGGTCTGATGATGCCACCATTTTGAAGACTCTGCGTAGTGCAACTTTAAACTGGGACGCTCTGCTCATTCCCCAGATATGCGGCTGTTTGAAAGATTGTGGCCGTTAAAGTTAATGAGGTGCATTCATTTAAAGTGAGGTGCTCTGCAGGAAGGAACAGAGTCTGGTTATTTAGGTGAGGAATGTGGATGAAGTGTTGAGTGTTCGTCCACCTTTTGGTACAAACGGAAATAAGATGGATTGGCAATAAATTCATGGTCCCCAGAGGATGGTATTTTTTGCTATCACTTCATATTTCCTCCAGAGTCAGCAGCAGGTTGCAGGTTTTTTGTGTATAATGTAACACATATTTGATGGATTGCCATGAAATTTGGTTCACTTATTTATGTTGCCCTCAGGATGAATTGTAATAAGTTGAATACGCTGACTTTTCATCTATCGCCATCATGAGGTCAAAGGTTTTTATTTGTTACCCATTATTTTGGTTTATGACTAAATACCTGCAAAACTAATGATACTCCCTTTTATCAGGCTGCAACCTCGAGTTCTGAAAAGGGAAGTTCCTTAAACTTGCATTCTCTCTAATGTCCATCAGGGGGCGACTCCTCTGGTTGTATAGAAGTCTATGAGAAAATGACTCTACTTCTCTCTTGATTTATTCCCTCAGTAAATATTGTAAACATGAGTTTATGGTCGCAATCTCTAGTTTCAAGTCTTCTTCAATACAGCATGATGTTCATTTAGTAAATTATGGTCCATTTTGACAGTATGTTACCGCTACCAGAGCCGTATACAGCATCTCTACCACGGCGTCACTCCTCCACAGTCCAAATATGGTCACTTCTGTTCACTGGTTGCAAAAAGCCAAGATGGCGACGGCCAAAATGTCGAACCCAAGGCTTCAAAACCGCTGTTCACAAACCAACGGGTGACGTCACAACGACCACGTCCACTTCTTACATACAGTCTCTGGTTTCCATCGTTGTTAGCATGCTAATGCGCTAAACTAAGATGATGTACTTGGTGAACATGATACTTGCTAAACGTCAGCATTTCAGCATGATCACGTTAGCATCTAGCTCCAAAGCGCTGCTGTAGATATCGATTCATTGTTTAGTCAACAAAATGTCAGAAAATAGCAAATAAATATCCACAATTTCTTTCGAGCTCAAGATGATCTTGTTTTGAAAGGTGATCGTCTGACTTTTTATCTAGCGCCATCATCACCAAGTCCAAATTTAGCATGTTAGCATACGTACATCACAGAGCCGATGGCCGTAGACTCTTTCTCTTGTTTTTCTCAAACTACTCGTCGACAAACGTGGATGGACTTTTGAAAAAGACTCCATTCCTGTTGACAGTATTAAGTATCCTCTATAATCCAAACATTTACTCGTGCTGTCATGGCTGATGTATGCCGCCCTCCTTCCCCTCTGACATGAAGATGATATTTTCATAACGGCAATCACGATGGCATGCCTTGGTCTCGAATGTTTGTTGGCGGTTAGTCAAAGGGGATTAGCAGGAACACCTGCAGTTCCTCCGTATATTTAGTCTTCATACTTTTGAACGTCATATTCCAAGACCTCGTCTTTAAAGCACAGGACAGTCCGTAGCTGCCAGGAAGCGCTGAAAACAGCCTCACAGTCGGATTATTGTAGACCCCACTGGACATCTAGAGGAGCCCGGTAACTACAGTAGTTGAGTCAACAAATACCAAACCAAGTCAAATGTGAATATCTTGGGAGTTCAGAGTGAAAGATTAAGCTCCATGTGGATTTTACAGGAGCCACAGTTTCCATTTCTGTCTTCTGGACGCTGTTTTACTGCTTGAGCTTCAGCCAAGCTAGCTGTGGCTGGAGTTTAGTAGCATTAATCAAGTTGTGCTATTTGTGTACATGTGAAAATCAAGCAATATTCATGATTTATTGATATGAGAATCAAGACGTGTACACCATATACCCACCATTGCTGCGTTGTACATGTTGTGAAAGTCCCAGATATCCCAGAGGAAACTAAACGCCGTCTTGTCTGGGTTCATGACATCATTGGTTAATTTCATTGAGCTGTATTCACTGCATCTATTGAGCCACATGTCGATTGGTTTACTACAGCTGTATGAACCCAAAATACACAATTTTGCTGTGATTTAATTGCAATAAACGAATAAAGAGGGATGCCGAAGAAACTACATAGTAATGCAGATTTTGTAAAAAGTCTGAATTCATGTTTTGTTAGTTCTCTCCGCGAGACGACAAGCAAATAACTTTTAAAATGCTCAGATCAGTTGGTGCTAGTCTATGCTAACATTGTAGCAGCTCCATTATTGTTTGTACCGTATTGTTTATACATGTATACACATAGTCTGGTACCTAAGATAGTTGGTAACAGATCTAAATGATCCAAGACCTCTTCCTCTCCATCATCCACCCAAACAACAGCTCATACACTTTATTTATCAACTTGCATAATATGAACTATTTATATTGACTTGTTAAATATTACTCAAGCGACAAACAATCCGGCACATTTCCGGATGCTTAGCTCGCTCAACCCGGCCCCCGGAAAGAAGGATGTTACTTTATTATTTTACTCTTCTATATACTTTTTTACTCCAATACATTTATTTGACAACTTAAGTTACTTGAGTAACTAAAGATGACTGTTATTTGAGGAGTGATGACACAACATCAAGAGCACTTGACTTTGAGAAGCCACTAGTCTGATAAAGGTTTATGTATGTATATTTATACATTATTGTATTATGTTCTAGCTTATTAGCGTGTCCCACATTGGCTGACTAAATACTGGTTAGCATTGGAATGAGGTCACTCCCTGAGGTCTTGTCAATACGTAATTAAAAAGACAGGATACAGTCACGCTTCTCTTGCTCTCTCTGCACAGAATGAACCAGTGTGTGGTGTGTCAGGAGGCGACATGTATATAGGAGAGTAATGTCCTATATTATGAACCTTAAACTACACATTTGTTCCTCCACAATATCCATCACCAAATGTGAAAGTAAAAAGTATAAAGGCTGAGTAATGAAGGGCCTGCCGGTGTTTCACAGACGGTCTGATGTCAGTGGCTCCAGCGTTTGAGATTGAGCATTTGCACGACCAGCGGGTAACTCATCTGCAGCTGATTCATCCTCCACCTGGACAGCAGTGAGCTCATTCCCTTACTCCTCTCTCGCTGTGACATATAACTCATACAACCAGCGTACCGTTATTGTTTTATGATCCTTAGCGTTAACGGTGTAAAGGTCTGGTTTACTCAACACCCAAATTAAGGTCAAGACTTTGGCTTAACTGTTGAGCAAACCAAACCTTTTCTTTTTGAAGACTTAAAGAATGAAGTGTGAAAGCTTTATATTAACTTTGTATAGTGCCACTCTATTTAACATTAAAACTGTTAGATACTGTAATGTTGATAATTAAAGTAAATATGAGTAGTGGAGACAGAAATGGCAAATAAATGCTGTTGGTCAACACAGCTAAATTACCGTTTGAAGCGTGTCAGTGTCGCTTAATTGACTGTTCGCTAAGCCCCGCCTCCAGCTGCTACTCTGTCACACTGTCCACGCTATATTGGAGCCCATACTGTAACTAACTGCACTCCCCGAATTTTTGGAAGAACAAAAAGTGATTTCAGAGAGTAGCAGACAGAAGGGTCTACAATATGTGTTTGAAAGAAATATCCAGGATGTCAAACTGCAGTGAAAACAGGTTAAAACGATCACTGTGTGAACCACTGACCGGCTCAGATTGTTATAGTAAGTGTCTGACAACATCATGAAAAGGACCCTACAGAAATGGACCATTTGGTTAAAAAGTAAAATCCTTTTTGTTTAACCAGAAACGGCAGCTATATCGCTCAAATACACCAAACTCCATCGAGAAAAACAACATTTTATCCTGTCGTAAAACTCAGTTCATCCAAAGTTGACAGAAACAAACTGATGATTTCTAACATTTTAAGAGTAATAACCTGCAAAGAAATCACAAAATTCTTCACGTCACCAGTAGTTTCAAAGCTCGTAGGATGTTTCTTTGGTGGAATTCACATGTTGCTCAATCAGTTATATTGTTGTCTCCTAAATAGCCGTGTGAGAGAAACGGTCTTTTGGAACCGGAGTGTGCTTTTATTGGTGTTCTTGGATCAAGTATTCTTGTTCAACAACTTCCTGAAAAAGTCCTGAGATCTTCCAGGGCCTCCTGGGTCCTCCTTGTTCTTCTTGGAAAGACTCCTGGAGAAAAGAGGAGACTGTTTATAGTTTTGAGCTTTTATATCGATTGGCACCGGACATGCAGAAAGAGAGAGAGAGATATATTGGTAGCCCGATAAATAAATCTACAGTGGGCTGGAAAACCTTCTGTCCAGATCTTAACGGTACAAATTCGTACATGTATAGCGTTTAATTTTTTGTAACGTCTTTGTGTTTAAGATCGTAAAACAACCTTTTCAAACATCTGGGACAACCTCAGTCACCTATGGAACATGTCGAATAACTTGCACACTGTTTTGACTGCAGTGCATTTCTAAAGATGTCTGAATAATGTCTTAGCTCCATTCACTTTCACATAAGGCATGTTTTTATGAGTTGTGGCCTTAATATCAACAAATGATTTAGCAACGCTGTAAAGCAGTTATTTGCGGAACTATTGGGTTGCCAGGTTGTGAGAAATCCCGTTGGCTCGCTGATGTTTATCCTTCTCCTGCATTATTTGGTCAATTTAGTTCTTTAATTTACAGTGGATTTACTTTATGGAAAAGCTTTATGCATATATTAGACCAAAATGTATTCACTACAGTTTAGCTTTTAGAACTGCAGACTTGATGACTTCATCAGAAAGTATTTATTTATGGTTTACCACCATTTTGAAAAACATGTTAAAATTGTTATGAATTGAGAGAATAAATATCAGTCAAAGGAATTCATCACAACCTGGCAACCCAAAAAGTTGTTCTAACCAGTAAGGGATAAATCAATCTGGATCTTAACAGCGATTCAATGATCCAATATCATCAATGGAAAGTCAAAACAAAGATACATATCATCTGCTGCTTTATTTTGAAACTCTCATGGCACGCCTGTGTCACCTCTTTCCTACAGAGCCTAGTAATAAAAAGTGTCAAATCATATTTTAGTTGCATTTTGTGAGTTGATATGAATGTAACAGATTTTGTCCAGTAGGCATAAATCGTCTCATATTGTTCACAGACGCCTGTAATCCACGTTTGAGTTAGACTGTTGCCTCGCCCTGTAGTGATGATGTAATCTCATAACAAGAGTGGTTTTTTTTTTTATGAGGTTGATTTTTTTTACCTCGGCTTCCTTTTATATAAACTTGCTGACACTTCTGTCTGCTCTAGTTTATTGGCTCTGAAAGTAAGAGTCTGGTGTTGCATCTAAAGTTATAAATTACAGTAGTTCATATTGGTGCCAAAGTACACATCTGCAACACAATACCAATGAATGGTGCATGTGGGATTAGACGTCTCTACTGCTGGCTTTAAACCATGCATCACAAACAGCTCAGCATCATCTGGTGCCATTGTTAATCTCATCTAAAACATGCAGAAGTGTTATTATCAGACTAAAAGTTGACTGATCAGCCAAAGATGCAGAGTAGGAGAACTCCTGTCAGCACCTTTTTAAAAACACAGTTGTACTGATGCTCAGTCAAAGGTTTCTCAAGTTCACAAAGTGCTTTTAATGAGAAATGACGGTTTGGATTACTTCAAAACAAGTCTGTATAACGGAATGTAATGGTGTGAAACAGAAAACTTTCTCATAAGTTGTACATTTGGTTTTTACGTCAAATCAATCTGCAACTCCCTCTTTTCCAAAAAACATGTTCATTGCTGCAGTAATGAAACCGATCAGCAGTTATTTGTCTTTACTTGAAGGAATGAGTCGATCCATCTTTTGTTCTTCTCTAGAATCTAAACTCTGGGTCTAAACGGACCGTTATCTGCAGACACTGATCTGATACCACGGCTCTCTTTGTCTGGATCGGGAACATTGCTTCCTGTTTATTGTAATTCGTGTTCACTAGTAATAGACCAGTAAAGAGTTAAAAACGTTTTGTCCAATTTACAATCAAATGACTTGGTTTACAATGATGCTAAACAGAGAATAGCTGCAGTGATAGAGACATCATTGGGAAGTATGGAGGACGTTTATACACTTCAGTGTCATGACTAATGCATGGGGGGAAAAAGTTTAAAATCTTTCCATTTTTGGGACATAAAATCAACTGATGATACTCTGAGGAAACATTTAACATCCTCAGAGGGAAACTAGTGAAAAATGATTTACTCATCACCTCCCTGTCTCCAAATAACCCCTGAGGTGGAATATTAACATCCACCATTTACAGTGACAGGAGAGGGGAATTCTTATGTGGGTCCTGGTAGTTACATAACTGTTAATCTCTGGCAAACAAGCCAAAGGATTTCCCCACAGCTACTTGTTGTTTGTCAGGACCAGAAATATGAATCGGTGGGCCCAAAGGTTAGTTTTCCAAGAATTTCTTCAGGGCAGCCTCCTAAAGAAACGCATCAAAGGCCTGAAGAGGGTATCCATGTCAGCTTTACCTCTCACCCGCTGACAACATGAACACAGAATATGTTGGACATTTTTAAACGCAGGACCTGAGACACTCAAAGCCTTCTCTTCAGGAACCCCAGGGTGTCATGTGGGCTGTAAGTTAAACCACAGGTCAGCTCTCTTTTCTCGTGGTGACGTTTGGTTTCCCTTTATTGTTTTTGCCATCAACCATTTTTTCTTTCTTCCTAAAACCGTCTTTTAGGCTGACCTTTAACTCTCGTCTTCATTCAGTCACTTTATCCTGCAGAATTATTTATATATATATATAAGAATTAAAACTGCATTATAGTCACAAACTTGCTCAGGCCGCTGGAAGTGGACGTAGTCATCGTTATGAAGACTTGAGTTTGACGATTTCGACGTCACCATCTTGGAATGCGGCCGTCGGCATTTAAAAAAAAAAAAAAAAAAAAAAAAAAAAAATTAAACCATTGAATGGAAGTGACCATATTTGGACTCTGGAGGAATGACGTAGAGATACAGCTCTGGTAGCGGCAGCGACCTGTCAATCACAGTAAGCCCCGCCCTAAAGCATCCCCTGCTTTATGGTCTGTTTGACTCTAAGTGGACCATAACGTACTAAATGAACATCATGCTGTATTGAAGAAGACTTGAAACTAGAGATTGAGACCATAAACTCATGTTTACAATGTTTACTGAGGGAATAAATCAAGAGAGAAGTAGAGTCATTTTCTCATAGACTTCTATACAACCAGAGGAGTCGCCCCCTGGTGGTCACTAGAGAGAATGCAACTTTAAGACACTTCAGCATCGGCTTCACTCGACAGAACCGGAGGTTGCCGCCTGATTGCAACCGTAATTGAGTCCAAAATGGGATTACTTGGCTATGAGTAGCAATATTGATTTTGTAAATGTCATAAAAAAAGAAACATGGCAAGTATTTTTGTATGTGTGACATTTCAGATTTAATGAAACATTTAATCAAATACATTTTTAAATGATCTTGTTCATTGACTAGCTCTGATGAAAAGTGGGTCCTAACTTAGTGTAATGAGAAGTATAAAGAAATATGAATAAGTTAGCAATATTTTAAAAGCCTCACGGAGACGGTAGATTACACAGGACAATAAAAGTAGACATGTTTGGTAGTAAAACTTCCATCCAAGTGCAGGACAGCAGCGTTCAGCCTGCTTCGCCCAGACAAGCATGCCAGCTCTAATCCCTCTCTGTCTGGAAGCACTGACCTCTTTTGTTCACTTGATGCTTATTACCGGTATTGATTTTGGCTCCTTTATTTTTGCAGACTTCCTGCAGGGAGGCAGATGACCCATGCACATATCAGCTAACACTACACGTTTATTCCGCTTAAGATAAATCCATTGTTTACTTCTTGATTTTTGTTTTTAATAAGTGAATCAGTACTCCATCGGTGGATACAATGTAGTGGCACTGGATCAGTTGTGAGGCTCTGGGATTTAACTCTAATGTGTGTTTGGGAGGATTCTTCTAGAGGACTTGGTTTCATCTTCCTCCAGTTGAATCAGTGGATGAACATCCTTTACTGTAAGTGGTAAGAAATGACTTGTTTTACTCTAATATTGGACAAAATTAGCTTTGTTGATCCACAATCCTTGGTGTTATTCAGCAGACACTAATATTGTTCTGAGGGAATAGATATGGTCGCTGCTGCGTCAACTATCTATCTATCTATCTATCTATCTATCTATCTATCTATCTATCTATCTATCTATCTATCTATCTATCTATCTATCTAGTGGTGGAATGTAACAGGTACATTTACTCAAGTACTGTACTTACTGTAGGTGTAATGTTGAGGTACTTCACTTGAGCATTTCCATTTTATGTCACTTTATCCTTTGACCCCCCTGCATCTAAGAGGGAAATATTTCATATTGTATTTTTATGCCACTATATTTGTTTGACAGCTTTAGCTAGTTTGTTACTTTGCAATTTTGCTCCAACATTAGTGATGCTTGCACGCTAATGCATTATAACTATAATCCAGTGATATTATATTATTCTAAAATACCTTTTACTTTTGATGCTAATACTTGTAATTTGACTGAAGTAAGGTTTTGAAGGCAGGACGTTGACTTGTAACAGAGTATCTTTACACTGGTATTCTTTCAGTAACACTATCTATATCTGTTTTGTTTAGCCTGTCTACTGTATTTGTCGACTGTATTTTAGTGTATTAAGGTTTTATTGCACCACAATTTGTCTTGGGATGGTTGGAAATGCAATATACTTTTTTTATTTTAGAGCGCTGCATTCAAAGCAGTCTTTAAATATAATTGTCTCGCAACATTTATCATTACATACATGGTATAGTATACATAATATATTTTATTATGTAAGCCAATTACCATGTTGTGAACATTGACCGTGACTGGAAAGAAAAACACCACTGTTATCCAGTAATGATTTCAAATACGATAGGATTTTGTAAACAACGGGAATATTTTACTGAAGTTTTTTTCTAGCTAATAGCATCATAAAAGAACAGGGTTCAGTAGCACACAGCTGTAATGTAACTGTTTATTATTTATTAGTTGTTGAAAACAGCAGTTGGCTGATGTGTCGGCACATCTGGTTTTAGACCGACTGCATCCATCATTCATCCCCCCCCATCACGCTCCCTGTTTGAGATGTTTGTGTCTCCCTCACCATGGTTTTAGAGACAGCAGTCACGTTCTCCTGGAGATGGACGAGAGTTTGAGACAAACACAAACTGATGCTAAATGCAACCCAGAAAGTATGTCAGAGTGCAAACAGCCGGGGTCAACACAAACCTGTCTGTCATGGTGACACTTGTGCAGAATGAAGATGTAGATACTTTGTAGTATTTAATGCAGGTATGGACACAACATTCTACCAGCATACCTTTCTCTCAGGATGGGACAAAGTGTGGTAGCAAGAGTCAAAAAGAACGTGTAACTAGTAGAACAGTAATTATTGGGGCTGCAACTAACTATAGTTTTGATTTCGGATTGATCTGCTGATTAATTTCTGATTGTTTGGGCAATAAAGTGTCAGAAAATTGTGTTTCCCAGAGTCCAAAGTCACATCTTTGTGTCTTTATTTGTCTGACCAGCTCTTAATGACTGACTCCTCCTCTAGCGCCACCATCAGGGTCGAAAATGATTTGTCAAATACTTTGGTTTGTGACCAAATACCTGCAAAAGTAATGACATTCCCATCAGCTTCTGCTGTACTTTGTAGTTGTGTTACGCCAAAAAAGATGGTTAACAGCTTAAATCATAAACATCAGCATGTTAGCGTGCCAACTCTTGTTTGTTAATTGCTTAGTCAGTAAAATGTCACACAGAGCTCAAGATGACATCTTGTTGTGTTTTGTCCGGCTGACGGTCTAAAACACTAAGATATTCATTTTACAATGGCATCCTCATTTAACTTTATTTAATTAAATAGTCACTGCTTGTAATCAGTTACTAATTGTGCAAACAAAATACCAATAAAGTCTCCATCACCTCTTAAATCACTCAAACACCCACAAAGCCGCTGCAGCCTCAGCGACCGCTCGCTGATTATCTGTCAAATACGATTCCTTTTAGTGCAGAATCTCCCCAAAAGCTCAATTTGTAAGCAGGATGTCCGTGTGAGGATAATCGTATGAGTAACTTCTACGGAAACGTTCCACCTCCCACGATCGCCCACATCTGAAGGCAGCAGAGTGGTTGTCAGGGGAACAGCAGATTGTTTTGGTTGGTTTGGTTTTCGGTGAGGTCAGGGAAGCTGCTCCTCTCCACTCTCTTTAGACTTGAGTCTTCAATCACACTGAACAGCTGTTGCACCATTTAGACCATCTTCCTTTATTGAAATAGTGAGATTAATTAAGGGTATTAATGTGTGTAATGTCTGTTAGATTTCAGTGGTTTTACCTTTTTGAATTTCATATTAAATACCTGTTCATGTTCATTCTAGGGCTGCCACTATTAGAATATTTCCATTATCGATTCGTCTGTCTTTTTTCCCCCCAATTAATATGCTCTACAAATATCAAAAATGCCAATGACCACTTTGCAGAGCCCAATGTGACTTCTTCAAATGTCGTGTTTTATATCAAACAACAATCCAAAGCCTAAAATATTCAGTTTACAGTGATGTAGGGAAAAGAAAAGCAGGAAATTCTGCCATTTGAGAAGCTGAAACGGGAGAATTTGGAGCATTCTTTCACCATTTTTGCTTCAAATATCGATAATAAAAATAGTTGCCGACTATTTTTCTGTTGATTGACTCATAGTTTTATCTTTAATTTCAGTTAACCATAAAATAGTAACGGTCATAGTGACACCTGCTATGTTTGCTCTTCTAGTTCAGCAGTAAAGTAAGTGAAAACTGTTCACAGTGAGGTCTGTGGATCAGCAGAGCTAGTGGGACATTCTCATTGCTTTTTGAGTTTTTCAAATGTATTTTCAATGCTTTCAGCACAACAAAAGAAATTCCTTTTCCTCTCGGAGGCAGAAATCTCAGAGACAACTTGCTCAAAAGCTCCACACATACAACTGATTGTATTTGCGTGGCTTTATAACAGTTAGGGGTTCATTTGAAATATGTCTTTGTGTCAATTTGGGAGAACTGGCCCGTTAAATAAACCAGAGAAACTGAATCCACATTAGAACCAAATGACTGGAAATTGATGAAATTGTTTCTTGGCTTCAGTTTTGTTTTTGGTCGACCAACATGACGTACTCTAAAGAACTACAAAATTAAATTGGGTTTTTGTTTTCTCACTTTTGAAGTGGATTAACATTTTTTGGGATCTGAGGTACAGATTTCCTCCACAAGGACTTAAAACCAGTAAACCTCTGACTTCATATTTGGAAGAACTTCACTGGCGAGCGGCAGGAAGACACGGTGGTTTGGTGTTTGCCACAGTCTGTGGCGTGTTCACGGTTTGGAGTCGACTGCTTTTCCCTCCTTGCAACGAGGCTTGATTTGGCCCTGAGAAATGTTTAAATTGGAACATCAACAATGTTGGTACTTTTTATGGAGTCATCTTTTCAAGTTTATCTTGATACAAAATCATCTGCCCTCTTGTTAGTAGGCACTATCCACTGGTAAAAGACACTTCATTAGCATTCATTGAACTTTTGATTGCCTTTTTTTGCAAGCAAGTCAAGCCAATGAGGAAGTGACTTAAAGCTGCATTCTCTCTAATGACCATCAGGGGGCGACTCCTCTGGTTGTATAGAAGTCTAGTCTAAAATGACTCTACTTCTCTCTTGATTTATTCCCTCAGTAAACATTGTAAACATGAGTTTATGGTCTCAACCTCTAGTTTCAAGTCTTCTTCACTACAGCATGATGTTCATTTAGTACATTATGGTCCTTTTAGAGTCAAACAGACCATAAAGCAGGGGATGCTTTAGAGGCGGGCTTACGGTGATTGACAGGTCGTTGCCACTACCAGAGCATTTCAAATATGGTAACTTCTGTTCATTTGTTGCGGGAAAAAAAACAACATACGGCCATTTTCCAAGATGGCGACGGCGAAAACCAATGGGTGACGTGATTTAAGATTTTTTGTGATTTTTAGATTTTGTCTCTTCTACTCTGGCTTTAGAAAAGGATCTCTTCACTGACGGTATGGACGGGAGGAATGATCACAGCCACAAGTAACTCCAACGTGAAATAAAAAATGTTTACTTTAATATCGTTCTAAATGACAGCAGTTTGATATTAGCTGTTTTTTAAAAGTTTTGATTACATTCCATTTGCTTTCCAGTAATGAATCCGATTAATGGACACTTGGCACGGTGATGTTTAACTTAACATGGACATGTTTATCCAGTAGTTTGACTTGAACTAACGTTCCCAGTAGTCTGATAAGCATGACATCACCTCTGCTCTTCTGTTGTTTGGATCACAAAGCAGCTGCTGAACTCTCTAGATTTCTCTCGGTTTGAGCTGGCATGTCAACGAAAACCCATCTTCATCTGAACTCAGATTTCTCCGTACAATGCTTGATGTCGAGTCTCCTGGAAATGATTAGAGGTGTCTGTTTGTGAAGTGTTCAAGAGAAAGAACGCTCCAGCAAGTAGAACAAAATCAACAATCTTTAAGCAGTTTGAAACAAGAACATTTAAGTATTCTGTCTACAAATTACTGAGCAGTGCTGAAGTGATAAAACGTTTGGAAGATCTTCTCATGGAAATACCCTCTGCTGATGTGATTGACGCCTAGCTTTTCTTTTTCTCCCGTTTCTAAATTCGTCCGCTACACAGTCTTGTAAACCTCATGACCTAATGTGGTAAATATTTGGTTGTGCCTTGTGTGCATTTGTTAATGTTTCCTACCACGTTTTATACAAATACAATCATGAACAAAACATGTTCGAGGCTTTTCACGCATTTACGATGCTGAAGTTTCCTCCCGGAGGGACTGTGATACCTTTTTAGTCTTCAGAGATTCTGCAAGAAGCTAGTAAGCTAATGCATTGATGTAATTCAGTGTTTTCTGAAGCAACGATATACTGTAGTGACACCTGGAAGCTGTGTTTGTCTTAATGCTCTTCTCCTGTTCGATATTAGGAGTTGGGGATGTGTGAAGTTGATGGCAGATGCACAGCCACTATAAAATGTCATCGCCATGAGCAATGTAATGTTTGCCACATTGTACAAATGCTCTGTTTCCATTGCTCATCGCACAGATGAGCCAAAGTTCATTAATCTACTCTAACGGAACATCTCATTTATGTATCGCCAACCTTCTGTTATCAGACATGAAAGGACCTCTTACAAAGATAATGATCAGTTGCAGACACCCCTGTCCTTCCTGTCATCTGCAGGAGGAAAGATGGAGCGCTGTGCTGCCTCAATGGGGCCTGACGTCTAGTTTTGAAATATACCGTAGTTATCGACATGACGTACTTATTTTTACGCTGGGTGTAAACTTTATGCCCTCTGTGCAGTGGAACCATATGCTGACAGTTATTGATGGCCAGCCGGCTCATCTGCAGAGGGAATAATTCACTTCTTGTCTGTTCCCAGTTGAATGTGGTGCAGTTGGTGGACGTTAGCGCTGCCACATTTCACTCTTATTTTCTGTGGAAATTAGCCTTAAGTTAGGAAAGGGTTTCACTTCAACTTCTTTACAATCATTTAACATTTCCTCATAGACTGACCAGAGATGTTTATTAGACCGTTTTGTTGATGAAAAACGACGTCACAGTGAGAACGATCGCTTCATGCTCCCACACATTTTTCCATATGTCCTCATCCAAGTTGCGACCGCAGAGTTCCTGCAGCTGTGTGCATGAAAGCGCTGAGTAGCTGCTAACTAAGGCCAGACTGAGTAGCCTCTGTGAAGACCAGCCATCTCCCGACAGTGGGGTGAAATGTCAGCTGGATGGAATGAGAGAGAGAGAAGGCCTGGAAACCGGGTAAAACCCTGCAGCTCAGCATGACGGTGCCAGTGCTGCGTGAACTTATCCGGGACTGTTTTCAGCTGCATGCCGAAGCTTTTTAAAGGCACAAAATAAACGTGTTTGGAGCAGAATCAGCCGCGCGCGAGGAAACTAAAGAGAACGTCACGTTATTCTTGTTTATGAGGTACAAAAGATGGTATACGTCATTTAATAGGCCGTCAAATTCTGGATTTTTGCTGATATTGTTATCGATATACTATCTGCTGATTTTTTTTGTTTTTGATTTTATGTTTTTTTGAAATTGTGACTCAGATACCTATCACCTAAGATATGTTACACTTTATAGCGGACAAACTATGTAATCCAGACTCTTCTTTATAAATGAATTCAACAGATTTATCTGGTTAAACGGCAACTAATATGGATTGAAGCAGAAACGTAATAATTCATCTTTCTATGAAAAAGATCTAAAACGGTTGTCCTATACACACAACTTTACTTACTAATCTCCTAGTGAAATAGATGGCGCTATCTCTTCAGGCCTTCAGTACTCTTCAGTACAAGTACTATTGAAATGTAACTCTCTGGCAGACAGCTCACACACAGAGTCTGTAGCAAAGGTATGCTTTGCTTTGACAGCTCACTATTCAAAAATGTAACAAAACACTTGTTTAAATGCATTCGGGGATATTCTACTGCTCCAACAGACTGTTATTCAAAAAGTTAGGAGCTGAGTTGTTCCATGTGAAATATCCCAAAACAGAAACAGAGAGACCCGGCAGGATTGTAGTTGGCGTGAATGTCATCGGCGCCCTGGAGAGGATTACGGTCTAATGCAGGGATGTAAACACCAGAGAGACGTTGGCACAGACGTGATATCTGAGTCGACACATTCACGGCTCCGTTCTGCTCGATGTGTTTTGGGAGAATGTGTGTCGCTTGTTCCTTGAGTTGGCGAGCTTCAGCGTTCTTGTGACAATAGTATGGTGCGCACAGAATCGAGCTGTGGAATTCTTCATCGTTGTTTGAAGTAAAGATTATGAAGTTATTTCTAGTCACAGCAAATACAGCCAAAGGTAATGAGTTTATTTTAAACTTCTGACTGAGGCAGTTTTTTTTTTTAATCTACTCCTGAGTTTTCTCTCTTTTATTTCAGGTTTAATAACCACCGAACATCTTCACTTTACAACACTGAGTTCACTGAGGCGTGCGGCGCCGACAAAAGACTCCTAATGCAGTCAATGCACGTCTGTCATATTTCTTTGTCTGTTTTAATTGACAATGATAATTTCTCCTCCAAACTCAATAAAACCATTAACTCAACAAATTGGATCGTGTCGCCGACAACACCAGACACGCGTTCCTTTTGTGAGCTTTAAAGTGTTCAGGGCTATCTGAACAATTTTAAGTTGAATTATGAATATAATATGAATTAAGATGATATATTCATTTATTGGGATGGCATTGTCAGTTGGTCGGCCCACCACTTCGTTCAAGACTGAAATACCTCAACCGCTTTTGGATCTATCTGAAATGTTACAACGTTCATAGTCTCCAGAGGATGAAGCCCTCTGGCTTTGATGGTCCCCTGACTTTTTTCCTTTTAAGATGGACGTCTGTTTTTAAGATCATTTCTCAAAAACTATCAGATGAATTGCCATAAAATTTGGTACACGCATTTCCTCTTCGGAGTCGGCTGTAAATACCTCGGCGAGCGCTGAACATTTCCTTTTGTGCCATCAACAGGCCGATTTTCACTTCAATTCACAAATTTATATTCTCTGGAAGAGTGTGTTTTATTAGTGTTCAGTAGAGCCAAGCCCCAATAAATGGAGCGAACTGGACTCATGATATGAATAATACCCGCCATGCTTTATGCGATCCTTCTCATCGCTGTGACATTAACTGCTGTGACGAATGACTGATCACTGATCTCATCAAGGATATCGCGCCCTGTGGTTGATTAGGCTCCGACTCAACCCGGCCAAACACAGCTGTTAACAAAGGGTCACATTCAGTACGGCTCATTCACCGAGTGTCAACATAATCCTTCAACTAATGCCTGGAAGTGCAGATCCTCTAATCTGTAAAGCGCACAAGCTCATTAGAGCTACCGCACCGAGACAACAAAGGGATCTCCGTGCGGAGTTTTGTTCCTCTGTGGTTCTGGTGGCTGCAATCGGAGGCTCTCGGCAGATCTGCCGGCATCCCTCCGAAGAGACCTGAGAGGGATTTGCGAAGCACTGCAGAGCCATATTAGTTCATGTTAGTGTGAGCTGTGACGTCTCCGGTCTGCTCAGTGTCTGCACATGGCCCCGTCTCTGACTCAGAGTCAAGACTGATGAGGCTGTAACGCCACATATGAGGATGCAACAGCTCTCCATCTTTACTTCTTTTTTCTTTCTTCTTTTTGTCTCTAGTGCAGCTGACTCTCACTGCAAATATTTTGTCATTTGGAAGTGTTTAATTAGTTCTGCAGTTAAAGAAATGTGTTTTATTTAACCCTCCCAGCATTTGACGAGCAGCTGTAATCATGACACAATCTGTTTGCAGGCAGATAAAGTTTCTCGCAAATGTCACGACTTTACGAGAGTCATTAAAACTAATGAGGTCTTCTAAGAAGTGGCTTCTAGCTGTGTTGCTGTGTTTATGAGAAACTGACAGTTTGTTGATAATAAATCTGGTGACCCAGCGCTGGAAAAGAACCCTCACAATGTAAAAGTGTAGAGGAACAGATATGGTACAACATGACTCTGTTTAGGATGAAGTCTTAGTAGTCTTCAAGTATTCACTGCCCTTGGAAGTTTTTGTGTTTTATTGTTTTACATTGAATACGTAAAGTATAGTTAATGTGGCTTTTTGATTCTGATTATTTTTAAAAAGACAAAAAAGTGAAAACAGATTTCTATAAACTACAAAACTCACCTCCTTTAATAGAATATACCTAAATCATCATCTGGTGCATCCAGTTGTTAAAAGTTTTACTTGATTGCAGTATAAATACATCTGTGTCTGGAATCCACATTTAGTTTACTTAACATTTTGACAAAACCTCCACCATGACGACAAAGGAACACTTCAAACGTCTCTAAACCAAGCTGAATGAAAAGCAGGGATGATACGAGACATTCCTCAAAGCACAATTAAATAAATTCTAAGGAAATGAAAGAGGAAATCTAAACCATGCAAGTAGGCTGGATGTTCTCGGTGGCCTCCTTCACTAAAGGGAACTGCATGTGCAATTCTGTCAAAACAAAGACCTTCACCACGAAACAAAAATGAACACTACTTCAAGAGTAATCAATCAAACGCAAAACATTTAAAATCTATTTCTTTATTTCTTCCCCTTAGTTTTGTACTCTTTAACTAAAAAAGAGATCAAACTGTTCATTTACCTCCTTCGTTAAAGCCTCTTGCAAAAAACAGTAATTATAGCTTCATAATTAAACATTCTGTAAGTAACAATGTAAATATTTCACTGTAATCCATGTCTACATGAAAAAATGACTCTTTCATTGGTTCTTTCCACGTTGTTACATATAAACAGCATTTTGTGCATATAAACATACATTTATTTTGGCACATATTTTGCCCATAAATGAAAAAAAAAGTCAGTTTCTTGTAATTTATATTCATGTTTGGAAAAATATAAAACATTAACTGACCTCCGTGGTTCATTTTAAGTGAACAGTTGAGGCCAAACTACCCATGACCCATTGCGCTCTGTGATTACAACCCTGTCACAAGGTCAGACTGGAGACACTTTGCTTTTCTTGATGCCACTTTCAGCCTGTTGAGATTATAGAGGACCGGACCGAGTAGCACGTCAGCACCTGTGTGGATGGGCCATAATTTCTAGGAAAGAATGCCAGTGTCTAAACTACCGATTCATGTTTAGTCTTTGGAGACAAAAAAAATAATTTAGTGCACTTAATTAAAGAGAGGAAAAAAAGTCATCTTTGAGTTTCTTGAAAAAGGGAATTGAGTGTGTCAAGAACAGTTAACTGAATGCCAATTCTTTGTTTTTATTATTGATTAATCTGCTGATTATTTTCTCCATGAATCAATTAATTGGTCATTAAAAAACATTAGAAAATACTGAAAAAGGTCAAAAATACCATCTTCATGTCACTCGTTTTGTCCAAAACCCAAAGATGATCAAGTTATTGTTAAAGAAGATGATAACATTTTTTAATTTTTGCTTGAACAATGATTTGAATCATTAGTTATGATAAAAATAGATCAAAACCCCAGTCCCACTACTGAGTGACATTATGTTTACTATCATATAAGACAGCAAATATTTCCATTTGAGAAAATGGAACCACTGAAGTTTTGAACATGACACAAAGACTAATTGATTATTAAAATTGTCGACCAGCTAATAGATTTGAATCTACTTTAGCCACAGAATTCCCAGCTTCTTACAATTTTACCATCCTGGATTGCTTTCTGTTCATTTCAGGTGTTCTTGAATCTTAGTTTTTCTCTTCTCTCTGCGATGTTGAAGCTAAAACTGTGTTCTCACACATTATTATTTCACCAGACTCATATTTCTGCTATGAATCACAGCTCAATAAAAGGAACTTTTTTTTAAGTTGAAGACGACTTGTATCTGTAACGCCTCCTTTGTTAAAACCACACAGGTGCTCTTGTGTTTGAGGATGGTTTAGGTCTGAGTCTCCTCACAGAGACATCTGGTTGGCAGATTTTCTCATGAAGGTGTTTGATTTTTATACTTTTGTTTTCACCACCGTTATCTGACCCTCTGTTTATTGCGGGTATCGCTGAGTTAAATTTAGAGGTGATGATAGACTTTGATGGATGCTAGATTTATGCATTTTCAGCTTTTCTAGTGGTGTGGCTCTAAAGATGAAAGATTTCTAAAGAAAATCTGTCGGCAAAATGTTCCCCAGAGGATGAATCCTGCTGACAATGATGTTTATATGCACATTAATATTCCGCTATTCTTAATGTGCTAATATTCAGAATTTGAACTGTGTCCTCTAAACGGCATATTTTGAATTTGGCCTCATTCCGATTTCCCAATGTAGCATTTTCCGATTAAGACGAAAAAGAATTCGCCCAGCAGGTTGACATGTTGTTTTTAATAAAGTATCCACAATGTTTGAATGTATTGCCATGCAATTTGGTTCAAATATTCATTGTCCTCAGAGGATGAATCTTAATGACTCTCGTGATCCCCTCACTTTTCCTTTAGCGCCACCATGAGGTTGGCATTTGTGGTTTTGGGTAAAATATCTCTACAGATATTGGATGGTTTGCAATCATATTTTGTTCAGATATTCATGTTCCCCATAGGATGTCATTTTGCAGTTTTTCTTGTCACACCCTGACCAACACTTCTATGTCAATGTTTACGACCAGATACCTGCAAAACGAATGACGTTCTCGTCAACCGCAGCTGAACTTTGTGTTTAGATCCGTTTAGTCGATGTCGGCATGCTAACACGCTAAGCTAACATGGTGAACGCGGTAAACATTTGACCCGCTAAACATCAACGTGTTGGTGTCCGACATTCTTCAGATCGAGTTGTTATAATCACAACACTTTGTTTACAGTAGCAGTAGTTTATACGTGAACAATGTTCTCTGTGCTTGTGCCTGAGCCTCATGGGTTGTGTTTCAGTGTAGTACATGTGAAACACATGGCAGGCCTTGGATTTAAAAGGGGGGCCACGGTGTGACCTATTCACTTGGTTCCACACACATTTTCTCATCCCTCCTTCAGACCAGATCCCATGGGGTCTTCTGAAGCCGAGGAGAATATTTGATTTAACGAATGTTACAGATGTTACAATGACAGATTTCACGAGTTTCTCCTCCTGAGTGGAGCCTCTTCATCGCATACTTGAACTCGGACATGCTTATATTTCCCGTGTTGAAGAACAGGCGCTTGTTGTTTTTGTAACTTGTGGCTTCGTTTACCTGACCCGACCGTGCTGCAATGAAAAGTGACAAATCTTCTTAGCGCTGTTGTGCCGTTAGATTAGTCAGGGTTCATTGTTTTAGTTCAATGCTCCTTCTTCTTGTCAGTTCATAACTACAGAACTATAGCATCTCTGATTGGAATACATCTTTTCTTTAAGAATGTAGAAGTGGGATCAAATCTTTTGATACATATTTAAGATTTTGTTCAAAAACGGATGCTCTGTTTAGAGCCAATCTGTATATAATTGGGATTTGGACGGTGGAAGAAAAGCAATTTGAATAATCTTGGCTTTTAATGCTTTTCGCGCTGGTGTTTTTCACAGTTCTCTGACATTTTTAAAGACCAAATGAATTATCGATTCAAACAGTACAAAACATCAGCACATTAATCAACAATGAAGTTAGTTGTCTAATCTGAATTGTTCCACTCAATCTAAAGGATTTGTGAACATCTAAACCAGCCTCACAGAGGTTTAATCCTCATCTAATCATATTAAGTTTAAACTGCGTCCGTATGGTGCCTGTTTCCCCAACTGAGCTCCAAGTTTTCTTGCAGGTTTACACGCAGGTTTGGGAATAACTGGTATTACACACTCCCCTAAAGCTTCCTTTCATTTTAATCCAAGATGGCTGGTTGAGAACGTGTCTGTTTCCTGCTCATCCCATCTGTTAAATGTATGAGAATGAAACCGTGTCTGAGCAAGGAAACATTTCCTCCAGGAAATAACAAAATTGGCGTCGCTCTTAATAAACGTCCTTTTGTCACTTTTTTATTAATGCGTCACCAACTGGATAATCTCTGGAACTCTTCAATCAGGGGAATGTGCCACAGACGTATTTGATTAACAGTGCCTTCATGCATAATAATAATAATAATAATAAAATGTGGTTAGATATCCATCACTGTGACAGAGCTGGAGAAAGATTCACACTGTGAGGGATTTGTGCAAAGTATGGAAAATCAGTTGTTCGTAGGGATTTCCTCAAATATGATACATTTGAGTGAAGAGAACGCTGATTGTTCTTTATTTGTGCGGGGAGACGATCGTAAATCATTATTGCAAAGTCATTGAAGGGAAACTGTCTGTCTCCTGTCTACATTCGGACTTGACTTTCCTCTCATTCCCCGGCTTCCCCCTCTAATTTTCCTGCACAACCACGAGCGCCGCTCACTCTGTCATGACTCCCAGTAACACTGGCATCTCATTTAAAAGGCAGCAGCCCAGATTAGTTGCAGCAGAGGGAGGACAGAAGAGCCGGCGGAGGGAGGGAGGGAAAATGATGGCTATTTAAGGGTTGGAGTCTAAGCAATGGGGGTCTGACCTAAACTACTCCTCACACTTTAAAAGACGTTTACTCACACTCTCTCTCCCTCTCTCTCTCTCTCTGTCAGTAAAAGAGCTGAACTCCAGTCTGAGCTGTGAAGGAGCGATAAGGAAGCTGGCTGAGGGAGGACTGACTGACGGAGCTGCTACCTTGCTGGAGAGGCTGCAGTTGTCACAACAGAGCAAAGCATACATTTTTTTTTTGGCCTCAATGAATGCGTGAAGACTCGGAGGAGCGCCTCATCCAACCTGCAAGTGCTTGTGACAGGTAGGAAGATATATTTATGTCTATATGTATAGACATTTCCTTTGATTTCATGTGACAAAAAGTCAATTTTCTTGACTTTTCCTGTGCATTTTTCTTGAATTATTGTTTCCATAATAGAGGTGTGTACAATAGTGGTTACATACCTTTCTTTAGCAGTCTGGCGCAGGTTTCTATGACACCAGAAGGTGTTGATTATAGCTTATTGGAAGTACATTCTTAGTGAATACTGCAACTTCTTCCTCAGTCACACACACACACACACACACACACACACACACACACACACACACACACACACACACACACACACACACACACACACACAGCAGCCAATGCAGGATCAGAGATGACTGACTGCTGAGGGAGGAGAACATGTGGAAGCTTTGATCAGAAGCCAGCACGCTTCCTGCCAAAAAGATTCTCTCAGATTTTTGTCAGGTAGTAGATCAATACTCCAAAAAATAAAAATAAACTCCCCATCTGTGTGTTTGTGTGTTTGTGTATGGAGGCAAAAATTGTGTGCAAGTAGCTGCTTTCTCTGGTTGCAGCTTTGCAGCCTGATGATTCATCACATTACCTTCTGCAATGCAATTCTGTTTTCATTGTGTGTCATTTTTCCATCATGGAGATTAAATTAAAGGGAAAAGTGGATGGCAGCGTCTGCCAGTGTGGGCAAGGAGAAGACTTCATCCATGCAGTCCATTAGCTCTGCTTAATTGAAATCCAAGTCTGGCATACGGTGGTTTTTAGCTTCTGAATGTCTTCAGCTGAGGAAGATTATAATCGTTTAGTTCCTTTTTTGATTTCATCCCCGCGACTCGTATCTGCGCGCACATCATGTCTCAGATGTTTTACAGCCTCTCTGCTCGGTGCAGCAGAGGGAGAAAGGTGTCTCTGTGAAACAAGCCACAGTCGGAGGGACAGCTGGTTTAATAGCGCCCCCAACCCCCGAGGGCTCATCCAGACACTTTCCCTCTGCGTGACCTCTGTGCACTCAAAGAGCCAGCGGTCGATCATAACTCAGCATCACACTTCTTTTGCATGTTGTGTGAAAATGTGTTGGACTTCAGGGTCAGTTGAGCGACGGAGCTTGTGTGGCCAGAGTTAATGAGGGTGTTGCGACGGGCTTCCTCGTCCAATAATCCGTGTCGCTCTTTGTCCTCGATCGGACAATCTGAGTTAACATTAGCATATTTGAGGATGATGCAATGGTGCAGGTTCTGTGTCGGTGTCGGGCCTTATCGTCTAGAATCAGGTGTGTTGATTGGGAGGGGGATTAGACGGCTGTTTTGTAATTAGTTCAATTTCTGGCTTATTAAAATCTGCTCTTATTTTCTTGGTCGTTAACCAGTGCTGGAATATCTTCTGATTTTGACTGCATATTGCAGTTACGATATATATAATATATAGAGGGAATGATCATTTAATATTGTTTATCTCCTTTTATGTCTTACGATACGCTATATTTTACTGCCGCTACCTACTAGCATTAAATGCTCATGTTGGTAGAGAACAGAAATACTAGACCTGCAAAATCTACGTTTATCCAATACTTTAGTTTACCAATCCAACTTTTTGTTTATTTTAAAATGAGCATTACAGCTATAAACGCAAGCTGCAACTTTTCAGTATCGTTTAATTTAACGATTATTTTCTCAGCAGATTAAAAGTTCCCTGTGGAGTTTAAGACCTCTAGTAGTGCTGTGGAGCTGTTTTCTCATGAGGAGGTCCTTGTTTTGTTTACCTCGTGCAGATGCACAGTCCAACCAATGGTGTCCCAGTATTCCTCTGATCAAAACTGTAACACGTCAAAGTACAGTGCAATGTGCCTCCAGAGGGAAGAAGACTGCAAGCTAGTAAACATGGATGTAAACTGAATTAAAAGTACTGTAATGAAATTGGAAGAAAAATGACCTCAAAGATCGCTGGATATTAACTTTTCTATGTTTAAAAGAAAACTCCACAGGGCCCCTTTAATCCATCGTTTTGTCAATAAAATGTGAGAAAACTGCAAAATGCACACCATAATTTACCAGAGGCTAAGGTTACATATAAAAATAGCAACACAAAGATATTAATTTTGTACGACCAAGAAAAAGAAGCAACTCATCTCATTTGAGAAGCTGAAACCAGCAGATTTTGGGGAATTTTTTGCTTTAAAAATGACTGAAACAAATAGCCGACTATCAAAATTGTTTAATTTTCCATTGATCCGTTAATCATTCATGCTCCAAAAAACAGAAAAACAAGTCTCTTTTTACAAATCTTTAAGCTCTTTCTCCTTGACTGAGGAGAGACCCCGATGATTGCAAATTGAAAGTGAAGTCTGCATCCTGTTCCGGCTCACATGGGAACACATAAAGCTCAGGTTTATTATTCTTAAAGGAACACTTCATCTGTTCAGCAGCGGGGAAAATGTGCAACCTGCTAATGAGGTGTTACGATTTCTGCTATTGTCGTATCTGCTACAGTAACTAGTCCCAATTAACTTTTGTTAAGATGGTTTCCAGCTGTGCCCTGAGAATCAGACAAAGAAAAAAGAGAAGAAAAAAAAACACATATATCACAGATGAACAAACAAGCAGATGCACCAGATTAATGTTCACTGCGCTGAGTCCTGACACGCCGCCGTCGGCCACAAATGTTTTCCACGAGTGCGTCCAGACTCCAGACGCGATGCACTTGTGCTGCTCCCCTGGATGTGAAACGAAGACGACCTCGTCTGCGTCTCGTCACCAGAAGCGGCTCTTCGGCCGGCTGATTTGCAACAGAGATGATCGGAGGCGACGCATGCATGTCACACTTTCACTTTTTTGTCTGGAAACCAAACAAGAACCACAGTGCCTCCTTTCTTTTTTGTTTCTTTGACTAAGCAAAACAGATGTCGCCAGTCCAGGGCCAACATTCCCAGTTTCTCTTTTCCACGCGGAAAAGTTCCCTTCTCTCTGCCAGCATGAGGGAAGAGTACTAAAGCTAAAGCAATTCTGGATTATAGCTTAGTGAACAGGTTATATTTATTTCAATTTCTCTCCAAATTGTCTTCACATGTCCCGTGGTCACATCAGATGTCCTCGGTCAACCCCTAGTCTACTTTAAGAGATTTCAACTTGGCTTTCTCACTGTAAGCATTATGTCTACGATATGGAACTGTGTATATAAATCCTATTTGACGTGTTTAAAATATATATATAGAATAGCTACATGGAGCCACTTTTGAGCATCTTCAGCTGAAACGTGTGCTGAGGATTTTTTTATAGGATTCATTCTTTACCGCCAAGACCTGCAAATTATCACTCTTTGTGTCTTGTAAAGTTCTCTAGAAGGAGATCAGAAACATATTGACAGACTTGGGTTTTTCTGATTTACAACACCAGCCACAACCTACCTTTTATCCCCCCCCACTCGCCAGATGTGCGAGGACTTGTGAAACTCAAGCTCAGGTTTACATCTATGTCTTAGGTGGCGGGGGTGCAAAAACATGCCGGTGAGGAGAAAGAAATGTCAGCTCAAAGGTCAGGGTGAGAAAGAGAGAAGAAAGATGATTGATGAGAGAGGTGAAGAGGCACTGTGGTGACAGTAATGGAAAGTGTTTGTTTGATTTAGGGAATAAATCATGCAGCCTCCTTTTTGTTCTGCATAAAACTACAAAATGTCCGGTCCTTGTTGCTGCATTCAAAGACTGTTGGCCAATAGCCCGCGACTTGTCACATTATGGTCTGTCGATTCCTGCTTCTTAATCTGTTTTAGTGCTTTAGCCCAAATATAAATCTTTAGCAGGAAAAATCCATCGCTAGCCGTGAAGAGCTGCTTCATATTTTTGGAACAGAAGATGAATACACACAGGCTCAATCTGCCCATTAATCCTGAATCTGTCAACAAGTGACTAGTTTATTCAAAAGTCTATTTAGATTCTGATATTGAGATTTCTGGTTTGAGTTTTGCAGCATTCATGTCAAATGGAATGGATGGTAGAGATTCCTCATCTCACTCCCAAGTTGGATGTAATTGGACGTTATAACGAGCTCAGAAAGTTGTAATTACGATAACTCTATATATCATTGACCCTGTGGTGTCGGGTCAAAGGTAGACAAAGGGACGGGTTTAATATTGAGAATGTAGAGGGAGGCAAAATGTGTGTATATTTTTGAGGATTTTTGGTTCCGTTTTCCATTCAAGATTTAGGTTTCTTTGTGTGTCAAACTTTTACTGCCTTCTGTTTTGCATTTTGACACGTGTGGATCAGAATGGAGGTTTTGATTAAGTTGCCGGTTGCCGAGATCTGTTGTGATTCTATTTTTTCTGCAGTGTAAAATAAGTCCTGTTCATAGATCAACAAGTGGCGAGGGAAAAGGTGAATGCAGTCGTTGCATACTCTGCTGAACCTTTGTTGAATGTCTCCTTTTTTCGTCACCTGATAGCTGAGTATCAGCATTGTCTGAACAAATAGTTTCCAGAAGTCCTCATGAGAAACTAAATCCAAGTGCACCACATGTCTTTTCGTAGCCATCGCCGCATGAACAATTCACTTCTGGAAGTCATTTTTCATTTGATTGGATGTTCGAGCTTCTGTCAAGATGCTACCTAATCCTGCATCACTGACAGAGATGCAGCCCCCTTTTTATAGGCGTATAGAGTTCGCTGCCTCCCAGACATAGCAGCAGACATGCATGTGAACCCGAGGGGCAGCATAGTCTGTGCAATCACTGTTGGCCTAATCTATTGATTTTCATTATGCTTACTCAGACCCTTTGGAAACTCAACACTGAGTAATCCAGGCAGGCTTTTTTTCCCACGCTGAGGAAGAAGCTTGTCATTACTTCTCGTTCGGCTCCCACAAATTATAGTGTTCTCAGTGTCCAGCTGATGAAGTCATCGTGGGCGAGAAGGAGTCCTATGTATGGGATATGCTCTGTTTTATACGTTCTATATACTATTTCATGCAAAACAGCTGAGACTTTTCATATATGTGCACTACGAAAAAAGAGCTTGACGTGCCAGCGCAGCTGTGGATTCTTTGGTTTTAACAGCTTCTTTTTTTTTTTATACAGCGAACTCCCGCACCCACGGTGGCTTGCGGTATTCTGTTGTCAGTTAGAAATGTAGCACAAACTGTAAATAATAATCAGACTGACTCACACAAAAAAAAATAAGTCTTGGGTGGGCCACAGAAAAAGTCTGGAGTCAGTTTGATCAGTGTGAAGGGCTCCTGGTTCCTCTGACTGACATCTACTGTTTGTTCCAATGAATTTGTTGCAGCATTGCAGTGGGAATTAGAAAAGTACAGTAACATCTCTTCAATATCATAAACACTTCATAGGTGCAGGTAAATAATGCTCAAACACTTCACATGTTTGTTTCTTCTCTCACTCAAAGACTTAATTGATTAAATCTGCCCTCGCTCTTCACCAAACCATTGGGTTTATAAAATGGAATCAGTCAAATGATGACCATATTTACTTGTACTGTAAACCATTGTAATGTTCAGCTGCAGGTGAAACGGCTCATTTGTCTTAAACAGTGTTTTTTGGCTCGTGACCCATAAAAACAAAGCGCATCTATTTCAACACTATTCGACTATTGGCTCACTTGTTGGCTCTTTCCATCAGCTCTGGAAAAAATTATTGCTTCCCCCAAAATCAGCCAGGATGTAAACATCAGTGTGTTATAATAGATATTTTAGTTTTTTAACGCACTGGTGTCAGATGATATTGAAACATCTGACTGCTTTCTTCAAGGAGTTGGTCAGTTGTTGGATCTGATGGTTGGTTTTGCCAATTATTCATGGCTTAATTGACTAATCGTTGCAGCTTTACATTTGTGACATGAAATACTTTCATTCTGTCTTCCAGAACCCTCACCTTATATAAGGATTGGCCTTCATTCAGAGGTTCAAACGGATATTTATTTCACTAATTCCACGTCCCACATCTAGCATGGGTACGCGAGGCGTCCTGAGCTGCCTCCTCCTGACCGCTTTGCTCAGCTTATCAAACGCTGGTCTCGTGAAGAAAATCCTACGGCACCGACGACAGACTCTGGAGCCCTCTAAAGAACACAACATCACGCTGCCGAGTGCGGACCATCCCGTGGTGTTCAACCACGTCTACAACATCAATGTTCCCGCCAGTTCCCTGTGCTCGGTGGACCTGGACGCTCCAGACAGCACGCAGCTCCGTCCTAAAGATGCAGCGGTCTCCCCGGGCGAGCACATCGCCGAGCACACGGTCGATGGGGAGAACCAGATCGTCTTCACCCACCGCATCAACGTACCTCGGCGGGCCTGTGGTTGCGCCGAAGACCTGCCCGGCCTGAAAGACCTCATGAGCCGACTGGAGATGCTTGAAGGAGAAGTTTCAGCACTTAGAGATCAGTGCAACGGCGACGGGGCCTGCTGCGGCGCACAGGTCACGGGTAGGTGTTGTTTGTCTGTCGTGCTTCGTCTGGTATGTAGCTTACAGCAAGTACAGTAAAATAATCCTTTGTTTCTCTCAAACTGCATTGGAAAGTGCTACGTTAACAATACCACACAGCACATCTGTTCCATTCATCTGTTGGGGAGTTCAGGAATCCAGTGTGGGGGCGTAATACTCCCAAAAACTCTCCAGTTTGAAAGGACCTTTATTTGGCTCAAATGCCATGAGATGCAGTTGCTGGATATTAATGAACGCAAAAAGTCTGCTAAAATAAGCTTTGGACCGTTTCTGAGTGACGCGCTCGTAAAGCAAGAGATTAAACATTTGGGAGACAAGATATTCGCTTTCCTGCTGAGAGTTAGGAGGAGATCGATACCGTCGATATATAAAAACAGCTGCTGATTAGCTTAGCTTAGCATAACAACTGAAACAAAAAACAACCAAGAAATAGTCATGCAGGTAACCCTCCATAAAATACACGGGAAAACCGAAACACTGGCTTTACTTTATTCATTACTTGAATGCAGTTAGATGCAATCTGCATCCTCACCACTAGATGCCACTTATTCCTACACACTTGTCCTTTAAGCCTACAGACATGAGTGTGGTATCGATCTTCTCATCTAACTGTCAAGAAAGCAACTCGGGTTGATTGCATATTCAACAAAACTTTGTAAGTGAATTGGTAAAAATTGCATTGGTCTTTACTCTCTCTTATCAAAGGTGAGGTGGGAACTAAACCTTACTGCCACGGTCATGGAAACTACAGCGCTGAAACCTGTGGCTGCATATGTGAGCCGGGTTGGAAGGGACCCAACTGCACCAAACCCGATTGTCCCGGTAACTGCCAGAACCGGGGCCGCTGCGTTGACGGCAAGTGTGAGTGCTTCAAGGGCTTCACCGGAGCAGACTGCTCGACCGAGGTCTGCCCTGCGGACTGCGGAGCACACGGCCAGTGTGTTGGAGGTGTTTGCATCTGCTCGGATGGTTTCATCGGCGAAGACTGCTCGCAAACCGAGTGCCTCAACAACTGTCTTGGCCGCGGTCGCTGTGAAGACGGAGACTGCGTGTGTGACGAACCCTGGACCGGCTCCGACTGCTCTGAACTCATCTGCCCCAAAGACTGCTACGACCGCGGACGCTGCGAGAACGGCACCTGCTACTGCGACGAGGGGTACGCCGGGGAGGACTGCGGACAACGCACCTGCACCAACAACTGCCACGGTAACGGTTACTGCGTGGACGGCCAGTGCGTCTGCGCCGCCGGCTTCAGCGGAGACGACTGCTCTCGGCTAACCTGCCTCAACGACTGCAACCACAGGGGCACGTGCTTCAACGGGATGTGCATCTGCGACATCGGCTATCAGGGCGCAGACTGCAGCCAGTTGGCGTGTCTGAACAACTGTAACAACAGAGGCCAGTGCATAAACGGACAGTGCGCCTGCGATGTCGGCTTCCAGGGAGAAGATTGCGCTGAGCTTTCCTGTCCAAACGACTGCCTGCACAGGGGGCGCTGTGTTAACGGCCAGTGCGTGTGCGAGGAGGGCTTTGTCGGAGAGGACTGCAGCATCAGGACCTGCCCCTCGAACTGCTACGGCCGCGGCGAGTGCGTTGAGGGACGTTGTGTGTGCCATGCGGGGTTCACCGGCGAGGACTGCGGTGAGCTGAGCTGCCCCAGCAACTGCCGAAACCGCGGGCGATGCGTCGACGGGCAGTGCGTTTGCGACGAGGGCTTCTCCGGAGAGGACTGCGGTCAGAAGGCGTGTCCCAACGACTGCCTGGCCCGGGGCCACTGCGTCGACGGCGAGTGCGTCTGTCGGGAAGGCTTCTCGGGAGACGACTGCTCTGTGCACGCCTGTCCGGGTGACTGCAACAACAGGGGGCGCTGCGTCGACGGAAGGTGCACGTGTGAGAGTGGATATGAGGGAGAAAGCTGCGCGGAGCAGAGCTGCCTCAACAGCTGCCAGGACAAAGGCCGCTGCGTCAACGGTCAGTGCGTCTGCGATGAAGGATACATCGGAGAAGACTGCTCGGAAGGTAAGGAGCTCGCAGAAACACACACACACACAAAGAATCTGGCAGTTCACAAATTCTGAAACTTTCCATGTGTTAACTAGTTGCAGCGTAAAATCAAATCTAGGGTGATGTAATGTCCTCTTATTCTCAAAATGCACTCATCTTGAGAGAATCTATTTCAGTGAATATAAAAGAGGTTTGTCGGTTTGTGTATTGCTGTTGTCTGCACTTTGTTGCCAATTGTTTTGGCAGTTCTTTACACCACAGCCAGATGTGGCTCTGGAGTTTGCATTAGCTCTGTGTGGTCATTGAGGTAACGAGGAAACACTCCATTGCTCCCTTCCCCCTCTCCAGTGTCTCCTCCAAAGGACCTGACTGTTGGCGATGTCACCACTGACACGGTGGACCTGTCCTGGAACAACGAAATGCTGGTGACGGAGTACCTCGTGACGTACGTGCCCACCAGTCCTGGTGGTCTTCAACTGGAGTTCACTGTGACGGGAGACAAAACGGCGGCCACCGTCAAAGAGCTCGAACCCGGCATCGAGTACCTGATCAATGTCTACGCTGTTCTGAGCAACAAGAAGAGCGTCCCTATCAGCGCCAGGGTGGCCACGGGTACGTCACAGTCGTCCTCACGCTGGTTTAATGTGAATAAATATAGAAGAATAACTTGATGTGGCTCAGCTGACGATGGATATTTTTGTTTCCGACCCTCCAGAGCTTCCAAAGCCAGAGGGTTTAATATTCAAATCGGTGAGAGAGACCTCAGTGGAGGTGATGTGGGACCAGCTGGACATCCACTTTGATGGCTGGGAGATCTATTTCCGCAACACGGTCAGTCTGTCCGTCTCTTTTGAAGGCTCGCCCGGGTTTTTTATTAAAAGGGGAAAAAGTGAGAGGCGATAAAGCTGTGCCAGCTTATTGGAAGTCTCAGCGAAACATGGATTTACTTCAGTGCTAACCATTTAAAATTGCTTTGACATGTGGAGAAAGAAAAAAACCCTCAGTGAGGGCGAGGTCTGGATGTCACTGCGGGTAAATCCGAGGCAGTAATGCTTTGGAAATATATTACTGTGCCAGCTGATAAGTCGGAGGCCTTTTTTAAATTATGCTGCAGAGTTTTCATCCATTTTTAAACATATATGTCCTTTCCTAACCGTTGTGTTGATTTTGTCCTCTCACACATTTCCTGTGAACTGAAAGTGGGTCATAAGACAGACAGACAGACAGACAGACAGACAGACAGACAGACAGACAGACAGACAGACAGACAGACAGATACTTTATTCATCCCCAGGGGAAAATTTGTAAAACGTGTCATCAGAGCTCAATCTATCACACACACTGCAATTTAACAAAATTGTAATTAATCTGCGTGTTTTTAACTGAAATGTTCAAAACAAAAATAAATAACATTTTGAGGAAATGTGTTTGTTTTCTCGCTGAGAGTTTGTTGATTGATACCACTCTCATGTCTGTACACTAAATATGAACCAGCAGCCAGTTAGCTTAGCTTAGCATAAAGACTTGAAACAGGTGGAAACAGCTAGCCTGGCTCTGTATGAACAAAACCATAACAAGACACAGTTTTTGTAACGAATTGGTTTAATTTAGCTTTAGAGGTAAAGGTAGGATAATTCCTTTATATCTTTGGACGGAGCTAGGCTAGCTGTTTCCACTTGTTTCCAGAGTGTATGCTAAGCTAAGCTAACAGTCTCCTGACTCTAGCTCCAGATTTACAGACAGACATAAGAATACTTTTGATCTTTTCTTCTAATTGTCGAGAAAAAAGAAAGTAAGCTTCTTTTCCCCCCCAAGTGTTGTGTTTTTCAATCAAAATATGCCAGAAATCTAAATACAGACCAGCTGGATGTTAACTTAATTATTTTTTTCGCAGTGATGTGGTCTCTTGTGTGCCACGTCCTCAACAGAATATTTTACATTTGTTTTTGTTTTTTTTCTGTCTTTGCAGAAAGAAGAAAACGGAAAAGTGGTGAGCACCCTTCCACCTTCTCAAAACCAGTTCCTCCAGTCAGGCCTTGGACCGGGACAGGAGTACGAAGTCTCCGTTAACATCGTCAAGAACAACACCAGAGGTCCCCAAACATCCCAAAAAGTCACTACCAGTGAGTCTCACGGTTCCAAAACAAACATTTTCTCAGCACTTTGGATTATTTAGACTGAACCGGTGAGATCATAGATGTTTAAAATGATCCAGTTCCTACCTAAGAAAAGTTTAGATGCTACGATTATGTAATGTTCCTGCTCTGTCTGGCAGCTATTAGCAGTTTGGGAGGATACAAAAAAAAAAAAAAAAACTGTCACTTCAGTTGAGCAGGGAGTTAAAAAAAAAAAAATACATTAATGTCAGAGTGAAATTCCATAATGAAAAGAAGAGTGATAACCGGAAATCCCTGCTGGCTCTCCATAGTTCCATCTAACAGGGAAGAGTAATAACTCACACATTGAGTCTCACCCTAGCATGACCACATTATAGGTTGTTTTTTTTTCACTTTCCCTAAATCTTGCTCTCAGCTTGCTGAAGCTTTTATTGCAGCGCTACTCCATACATTACGCTGTTGACATGCCTCCAGTTGCTTATGCAATCGATATGGCGCGCCAGGCACAAACAAGTTTTCATCGTGCATGGAAAAGCCGTTAAGACGATTTCATTTCTGATGTCATTTATTTAGTGTAGGTTGAAAACCAGAAGTGGCATCCAGGGATGATTGATAGAAGTAAAGTTAAACCTTTCGTTCCCTTTTTTTACCCCCAGAGGTCCTTTTAACACGGAGAAAAGATGTCTCCTCCACATGTAAACACAGGATAGAGTGGAGTGAACGGGAACCACATTATATTTCATTATAGCCTTTTTCCTTGTTGATCCAAGTTATTGCTTTGTGTTATGAGAGAGCCAAGTTAAGCTTTATAGGAGCTGTTTTTATGCATAAAGGCTAAAAAAAACAGTGTAACAGGAGATTTAATGTTTGGTTTCACACCAGTGCAGACTGAGACTTTGTCTTGATTTGTTTTGTGAATGTCACTATTAGAAGCTAAATCATTCCTCCTCAGGGACAATCAAAATAAATAATCAAAATATATAATATAATAATATAACTTTGCAGACTTTTCTCTGCTGAAGAACCGTGAAGGAATAGTGCAAAATCTTTTAAGTTGACCTGCACCTCTAAAGCTTACAAAGGAACATGTTAAGTATCTAAATATCTTGTTAACTCCACACAAAAATCGAAGTGTAAAAGCAGAATGTTGTGGTTTTACAGGAGGAGCAGTAACTTTCTGCCAGCAGAGAAGATGAATAAGTGTTTTTCCCACAATGTCATACTACTCATTCAATCATTAGTACACTGAATACAATTAACTGACTGACGGAAAAATGAATCGAGAGCCACAGTATTTATTTTTTTAAATCGATTAACGTCATTTATCAGAGAACAAGACTAAAAGTCTGCAGCCCATCTTGCTTTAGCATGTTAGCATGCTAAAGCATTTGCTAAAGATCAGAAAATAAGAAGCGCAGTACGACTGAGGCTGATGGGGAAAAGTCATTTGTTTTGTAGGTATTTCATCATAAAATAGAAATAGAAAAATGTGGCCCTGAAGATGGTGTTTGATAAAAAAGTCAGCGGATTATCAGAGTTATCACAATTCATCCTCAGGTGCAATAAAGGTCTGTACCAAATCATTGAAAGTAGTAATTAGTTATGGCCCTAATGGCTCACATACTACAGACAAGAAACTATATTCTCAATTATTTGTCATTTTACAGCCCTTCAGTCTCAGAACTTACATTTCCATCTATTTGTAATTTCTCCTGTGTCTTTTCTCTCCCCTCGATGTCCCGCTCCTCTCTGACTCACCCTCGCATCCCACCCTTAAGAGATCGACGGCCCCCGGCAGGTGGAGGTGAAGGACGTGACGGACTCCTCCGCTCTGGTCGGCTGGTCTCAGCCGGCGTCTCCCACGGACAGACTCGCCATGTTTTACGGGCCCACCTCCGACCCCTCGGATGAAACCAGAGTGGAGGTCTCCCCCCCGGACAAGCAGCACAGCATCGCCGGTCTGAGGCCGGACACCGAGTACAAGGTGTCGCTCGTCTCCAGGAGCGGAGGGCTCACCAGCGACCCCGTCATCGCCACATTCACCACAGGTAGGCTTTTGGGACTTGTTGACAATATGAAAAAATATATGAAGCACCAGCCTTGTGCTTTAGTTCTATGTAAACACTCTGAAATTGTTATTTTTTTTATTTTATTTTTACTTTTATTTAATTTTTTTTAAACTGTATCTGTTCTCGGTCTTATTTTTGGCTTGCCTGTCATCTGTGAAGCCCTTTGAACTGCACTCTCCTGTATGAAAGGTGCTACACAACTAAAGTTGGATTGATTGATTGACATGCATACTGCAATCTGGAGTGGCCCAATTTCCCCAAAAAAAAATAGGCAAAATAGTACATTAAATTGTCTGCGTGACTCTAAAGTTTGTGAGCAGAAAAATGATTCTCCTGATGCGATGATAAATACCTCCGTTAGCCCTGGACGCCCCCGTGGACCTGCTGGCTGTGTCCCAGACGGACGACAGCATCACTCTGGAGTGGACCAACAGTCGAGCGGATGTCGGCAGCTATCTGGTGAAATACAGTCCCATCTCCGGAGCGACCCACGGTGAGGAACTGCTCCCACGAGGACCAGGAGACACCACGAAAGCTACCATCACTGGTAAGGCTCAAACGTATTTTAAGGGCGAGCACGCGTGACTTGCGTTAGTCATACCTCGTGGTAACTTCACTTCTACCCCTCTGTGCTGCAGGGCTGAAACCGGGGACAGAGTATGGGATTGGTGTGACTGCCGTGAAGAACGAGAGGGAGAGCCTCCCTGCTACTACAAACGCCGCAACTGGTGAGAGACGCTGCCCGAGCAGCTGTCCAAACAGCCGTCCCTCACACCCCTTCATAAACACACAGGCGGACATGTTTGTTGATCCAAATTGGGTGACAAAATGGAGCTAACTGTGACGGGTGGAAGTGATTTATGCAACAGAAGTGAGCCAATTTCACACACTTAATATTTTCCCTTCTCTGTCAGATATCGATCCTCCCAGAGATTTGAAAGAAATCGAGTCCACGGAGACTTCCCTCACTCTGAGGTGGCGGAAACCTCGGGCCAAGGTTGGCGCCTACCGGCTGGAGTACGTCTCCAGGGACGGCCAGGTCGGGGAGGTGGAGGTCCCGCCCACAGCGAATGGCTACGTCTTGTCCGACCTGACTCCCGGAATGAGCTACACCCTCACTCTGGCTGCAGAGAGGGGCTTCAAGAGGAGCGCACCTGTCACCTTATCTGCATCCACAGGTGGGTAGGGAACTATTTCACCACAATATAATCTCATAAATAATAACGCGTGTCTCGCAAACAAGGATGAAAACAGATTTGCTGTGCAAAATATTGCTGTTAGAATTTATTTAGGGAATTAGATGAATGGAAAGGACAGTTCCTTTTTCAATAATGTTCAATAATTGTTTATATTTTAAATTTTAAGTTGGTATTCAGTTGGTATATTATAAATGGATGAACACCAGAGATTTGAAGACTTTGCTGCCAAAGAACACCAAGAAAATGAGATGCACTTACACCGAAATGATGCTTTCTTGATTTGTGCCTTTTTGTTTTTTCTTGTAGCCTCTTTCACGTTTTATTTAGCTGACTCAGACGACCGTGAGCTAACGACTCCCACGGGCTCGGAGGACAATGTCATTAGCTTCGCGTATTTAGACCCCTCCGAGTCCCAGTTCTCTGTCGGGACGGAGCCTGAGGACGAGCTCGGGGAGCTGACAATCTCGGGCATCACGCCTGATGGATTTGACCTCACGTGGAAACTAAAGGCTCACGGCGTCTATGATAGTTTGACAGTAGAATATAAAGACACTCAGCGATTATGGGATGCGAGAGAGGCCCAACTTCCTGGAGATGCCACTGGCTCTAGAATCCAGGGCCTGAATGCATCGACAGAGTATCAAATAAAACTTTTTGGAATTACCAGTAGCCAAAGATCTGCGCTACTTGAAGCTGTTGCAGTCACAGGTATAAGCTCGTCTTTTAGTTTATTAGGGACACTTTGTCCCGTTTTTGTTTTGCAAAGAGGACGATTAGTTGTTTAGCGGTATGATTTGCATGCTGGTATTTTACTTATTGAGATCATACCTTTTTGCATGACAGAATGAAGGCAAACCTAACAGACAAAACTCATTTGACCTCATCCCACCCGTCGTCTCACGAGGCTTCAAATACGAGGAGAAATCTACAGTTCAGATGCCGTCTGTCCCGATTTCCTCCTGCATTTGAGCTTTTAAATGCAACCATTTGGCTCTCTTAAAAGCTGATTCCATCTGCATCATTCATCGTCTCCATTGCCACAATCATATCATTCTCCAGCAGTCGGGGGGGGGAAAATCACAGCGTATGTCACTCGCATGACGAAAAAAAAAAGTGACTCGGAACTTCTTTAGAACAGCAGCAACGGAGATGGCTGTGCATGGCTTCACCATCTACTTGAAGACAACTGTGTACTTCCACTCTGGTGGACTACTCAAAAGGCTTCAAAAATTAATGGCGCTGCCTCTAGCGCCATTAATGCCCGAGCTGTTGCTTGATGATAAAGTCTGCGGTCCTGGAAAAACTGGGGTAATAAGAGATGAGAAAATAAGAGAATAAGGTTATGAAGGATCATTTCAACTTTACAATATGTTGTTCTTATTTTAACCCAGTTTCTTCTTCACAGGTTCGTTTTTCAGTCATCAACAGATCTGGTGACAAATTCATTCATTAACCTGCTTTTATTCACATTAGCACCCAAGCCTACCTCTCCAGATGTTCTCATGCTGAGCATCAAAGATGCCCCAACAAGTGCTCTGGATATCGGAGCAGCTCAAAGCCCAGATCCCCTCCGTCCTCTAAACACTCCCGATACCGGTGCCACGAGCTCTGGCGCCGAGCCTGAAGGCTCGAGCCTGGACGTATTGGGGGACCTCACGGTCCACGTCACCTCCAGCAGCGTGGGCCTGGCTTGGTCGGCGCCTGACGAGGCGTTCGATAGCTTTTTGGTGGAGCTCAGTGCTCCGGCGTCAGGGGCGACACAAGGTCATGTGATCACACTACCAGGAAGTGTGAGGAACACTGAAATAGAGGGTTTGTCCCCCTGCACACGATATCATATCACATTGCAAGGGCTGGTGGAAGGGAAGCGATCTTTACCCCTCAAAGTTTTTGCTACTACAGGTACATGGATCACAACCCATCATCCTCTTTCATCCCAAATGTTCCTTTGCTTTACCTCTTATTTTCTAGCAGACTATAGGGGCCGCAAAGAAATTGAGCGAGATATTTATATGATTAATATTTCCAGTCACATTAGTTCGAGAAAAAAGTTGTAACATTTCATAATTTAAGTCAAAATATTTTGAGAAACATCTTATTTTTGCAAGATTAAGGATATGGCATTTCAAGATTTAAGTCATAATATTTCAAGATTAAAATTATTACATTTTTAGAAAAAAAGTTGTCTTACTTTAAGGTTAAAAACATTTTTAAGTCGGAATATTTCAAGATTAAAGTAATTTAATTTTGAGAAAAACATTGTAATTTAATTTTATTAATTTGATCACATTTAAGTCTTAAATCATGATTTTTTTTTTTTCCCTCAAAATACTATGACTTTTTCTCATAAATTTCCAGGTGAATTTCCGACATATTCCACCTTTTTTTACTCGATACTATGACAATTTTTTCAGAATAGTTTTTTACACTTTAATCCTTTTCTCTTACTGTGGCCCAACCTCTCAGTCGCACTTATTGTGAGACGAATATTGTGAAAAGTTATGCGAGAGTCATATTTACAATCCATCTTTCCATTCAGTTGACCCCCCCACTCTGATCTGTCTATCTACCAGAGGAGCTGAAGCCCATGGTGGTGAACCTCACCACCTCTGACATTACATGGGACGGCTTCACTGCGTCCTGGAGTCCCTCCGGGGGGGAATTTGACAGCTTTGTCATTGAGGTAACAAACTTGGAGAATTTCGAAGAGAGCCAAAACCTCAGTCTGTCCGGAGACGCTTTCAGCCTGGGCATCTCCGGGCTGAATCCCAACACCAGCTACATGGTTGGCCTGTTTGGGATGTATCAGGGCTCCTTCCTTGAACCCCTGTACACTGAAGCCACCACAGGTACCTGCAACTCGCAGCGTTGCAGCTGTTTTTTCTTGTTTTTCTTTGGCCTCTTAACTCTTTAACTTTCTTTCCCTTTTTTGGGGGGATTTTTAACTTTCCATTTCAGTCGGTGTCTGTGAAGCACACACAGACACTCGAAAACCTCTGCTGTCCCCACTCACAGTGGAGCGTTCCACGCTGCATGAAACGAGAACGACACAATAACCTAATTTCTGTTTTGTCGTCACTGTCCGACTTAACCGACATGCCGTGAACCATTCTTTACCCTCCAGCCACTGTTTCTGTCCAGCTGAGAGAGGGCAGGGTGATGAGGACTCGTGCCGCATCACTGAACAAAGCAAACGCCCCTCAAATGTGTTCACCCTTACCCTCCCCCCCCCCCCCCCCGAACCGCTCCCTCCATCCCAGTTACCGAAAGTGCATGAAGCCCCTCCCCCCTCCTCTACCGTCCCCTGCATCGTGGTTGAGGTTTGACGCTGATGTGCTGCAATGATTGCAAAAGCAAAACCAATAACTTTCACCTACTTTCCCGCCCAGTCACACCACGACAGCGTGACCATCTCATTTCATCCCATCAACACTCATTCAGTGAATCATTGATTAACCCTGAGGGATCATTTGCTCATGGATGTGCTCACACGTTTTGAGTTTATTTATTTTTTTGTGACAATTGAGCTCCGTTAGCTCGTGTGAGATCAGTTTGTCGATTCTGATTTCAAAGTAAATATCCTCATTTCCTTTTTAACTGCTAGGTGGCAAATGATTAAACCTTCTTGTCGTTATCAAGGTAAAAAGCTGATAATATGATGTGAGGTTTACAGTAACGCCACCTTGTTTTACATCTGATTGATGCCTAATTTATCTGCCGCATGGTTTGCAAGCAACTGACTTTGTTCATCGCATGTAGAAAATATGTTTTTATAAGTTTCCTATTCTGCTTTGAATCGCTCTGGTGCAACAGTTTGCAGAATTTATCTCAGATCGCATGATCAGATCTCCCTCCACGTGCATGAAAGAGATATTTTATACGATTATATTTCTTCCTTCGCTGCATTTTCACATTAAAATAAACACTTGCAGGCCAGTATTCTTCAGCTTTTTTTCACCTTTTTATCTTTAAAAATAAGTAAATAAAAGCAATAGGCATCATTTATTTAAAAGTCAAGCTGCCAAGTATAACTTTTTGCAAAAACATATGCATGTATTTAATCTTTTAAGCTACTCAGACTAGCAGGAATTGCAAGTGGGTGGTGGTGAGTGTCCTGTAACACATTGTAATGTGATAAATCAAACCAGTGAGCTACCAGTAATTTATTACCTCTTTTTAGAATGTGTTCTGCAAATTGTTTTTTTAATGAAAATCTAATAATGATTTCTCTCTTTAGTGAATCAACCAGTGGTTGGCAAACTATATATCTCAAACTTAACGTCAGAGAGCTTTTCAATCTTCTGGAACGGCACTGAAGGAGAATTTGATGGTTTTATCCTGGAGATAATTGATTCTGATTGGCTGACGGAGCAAAAGGAATATAACATATCCCGCAGTGTAAAGTCCCACGACGTAACAGGGCTCAGGCCCAGCACTGACTATGTAGCCTACGTCTATGGGACGTACAAGGGATCCCGAACAAGTGCTGTCAGTATTGTTGCATCAACAGGTATTTTGATTTTGTGTATTTCAAAGAATAGGATCACCTATTATCAGATTTGTTATCTGCCCTGTAGATTCGGCTCGGGCCTGTATACATTAGAGACAAATACAAGCTTTCTATGTCCATAAATCAACATATTTTTTAATTTTTCTCTCCCCTCCCTTTTGTAGCTGAAGAGCCTGATTTGTCCAGGCTAGTTGTCTCTAACATTACCTCAGACAGATTGTCTCTGTCGTGGCGGACAGGAGAGAAGGCTTTTGATAACTTTATAGTAGAAGTCAGAGAGTCTGCTTTGCCCTCGCAGGCGATGGGGCGCGCTCTGCCCGGAGACGCGCGCTCCACGGTCATGGCCGGCCTCAAAGCGCGCACAAGCTACAACATAAAGCTGTACGCCAGCGCCGGGGGCCAGAACACACAGCCCCTGTTTGATGTAGCTACAACAGGTATCGCATTAAATTGAATTTAATTTTTTTTTTTCCCCGGCACTGCAACCACATTGTGATTCAACCATGCGCAACATAACTGAAAAGCAGTGTTCTTTTTTCTGTTCAGAGGATGTCCCACAGTTGGGGCCCATAGCTGCTTCATCTGTGAGCCCACATAACCTCAGCTTGTCCTGGAGCGCCGTGTCGGGCCACTTTGATGGCTTTGTTGTCCGGGTCAGTGACCCCGAGCAGCAGTCTGATACGCTGGAGTTCAGACTGCCCGGTGAAGCCCGTAACATTACCATCTCTAACCTGATGGACGCCACAGGCTATGATATTGAACTGTACGGTATCTCTCATGGGCGCCACACTCCCTCTGTGGTAGCCCACGCCGTCACAGGTACTACGTATTTTACTCATGTCTCAAACTCGCGTCTCTTGTAGTTGTCTGTAAAAAAAAAAAAAAAAAGGTTTTGCATCAAAACCTTTTTTGGACTAAAGTAGCTTTTGGGGAAATGTGTCTCCTGCTATCAGCTTAACATACCAGAATAACTCTCTTTATGTATTTCAAGCGTTAGACCTGCAGATAATAAATATTCTTATAAATTGCTACAAGAGCAGATTTAACATGCATCATGAGCACATTAATCTGGTAGCATATGCATGATATAATTTGAGTTAATAACCCCAAATAATATTAATATTTATTTCTGTTATGAAGCAAAAAATAATTTGTTATAAGGTTTAACAGAAATTGTTAGTTTTCATGTACTGTAGATTTTATTTTACTTCGTGAATATTGGCTGCTGTGTCAGTTTAAAAATATGATAAAGATGGTGGTGGAAGAAGTACTCAGATCATTTACTTTAAGTAAAAGTAGCAGTATAATATGTGTATAAATACTCTATTATCCTGATTTAAAAAATGCAAAACTACAAAAGTATTTGCAGTATGTCCCATTTTAAAATAATACAGTATATATTATTTTATTGGAAATAAGTGCAGTGGAGTGAAAAGTGTAATTTCTGCAAATGTAGTCGGGTAAATGTGTAAAGAAGCAACAAGTTTAAATACTCAAGTGAAGTGGAAGTAGCTCAGGCTTGTACTTAAGTACACTACTTGAGTAAATGTTCTTAATTACGTTCCACCACTGGATAAACAGCTGGCATTGATTACACTTTGCTTTTAAAGTGCACCTGTTGAAATGTCAGTAATATCATCGGGTGATGATTAGGGCTAAATGCTAAAGCCGAAATTGTGTTAAGATGCAGTTCCACTAATGACCAGTAGAGGCCCGCGTTGACTTCAAAAGTCACTTTTGTACAAGATGTTTCTGTCTTCTCATCTTGAGATTGGTAACATCCTCGTTCTTGCTTTGGCTTTGTGGCTCCAGATATTAAATCCAAGCTTATGATGCATGCAAAATTTGCCCTTTATGTGTTTTGGCCTTTAAATTTAGGGGATATTCAGATCAGGATTTCCCATCATTTTGCCTCCTGATGACCCTCACAGGAGGAACAGATTTTATGACATGCTTTTGCAATCTTTGCACACATTATCCTCCTGATGGACTCTTGTTCCCCCTCCCACAAAAAATTCAAACCAACTCCTCTCCAGCTCCTTTGCCTAAAGTGGAAAACTTGACCATTTCCAACATAACCCCCTACGGCTTCCGTGTGTCGTGGGAGGTGAAGCAGCAGCAGCAGCAGCAGCAGCAGCAGGAGGAATTAGCCCCCTCTAGTGGCGGCTTCAGCCGTTTTCACATAGTGGTGACTGACTCTGGCTGGCTGCTGGAGCCTCAGGAGTTCACTGTGCCAGGAAACCAAAGTCACCTGGACATCTGGGGCCTCATCACCGGCATAGGCTATGAGGTCAGGCTGACCGGGGTGTCAGAGTCGGGGCTTCTCTCTCGGCCTCTGACTACAGTGGCTGCGACAGGTACCACTCACAGTGCACCGCAAGGCCCCTCCTCTTACTAAAAAAAACACAGTGTCAACTACTGTATGTGATCGATAAACTGAAGTTTCACCATCACAACCTGGCTGTGTCTATAAATGGCTTTGAAATTCAAAATAAAAGATGTTATCCAACAAAGTTAGCTTGAGTGTGGATAAAGTTCGCTCACCGCCATGTTTGGATGGTGAGGCTGCAGCTCGGCTCTGTGACCTAACCCTAACTCAGATTCGTAACACGGCTCTCTTTCCAGAACGATCTCACTTTTCTTTTGCTTCGTCTCCGGGAGGACGAGATGTGAAGCTCCCGTCTGTTTCTTCTGTACCTCCCCAAAATATGAGCAAGCAAATTTTGTTTGTTTTCATATTTTAAAATGTGTTTTCCTTCAGATTTCTGATTGGCGCCACACGAGCGTCTTTGGACTTTAATTAAAGTTACTTTCACCATGCTGCTACCTTTTTTCTTCTCCATGCTGGTTTATCAATCAGGCTTAAAGAAAAAAAACCGAAATGATCAGACACTGGAAAACACTGATAAATCAACAAGACATTCTGAGCATGAAATGTCAGTTGATTTAACTTCTAATCTCATTTGCTTCGTTGTCTTTGAATGCACTGAATGCCTCGAAGACGCATGGGGACCTCGTCTCAACCGACGTTTGACGAAATCCGTCCCGACAGATCCCTTAGGGCCTTTTTAAGGAATGTGAACCCCCGGTTAACTGACGTAAATAAACATTTACAAAAAGCATCTTGACTTTTTAATCCACCCAAACCTTTGTTGTCTGATTTACACTAACGGACGCCTGAGCATGGCCGATGTGGAGGTGGCTGCCGCCTGGAAAAATCTTCTTGCCCCGTTTCCTGACTTCTTCCATACTTCTTCAGAAGTTGATGAATATTGCTGGGGAGAAAAAAAAAACCCGGCCAAATCCCACTGCAACGTTCTGTTTTCCTTGTCTAAACCAGAGGCTGAGGCGGAGGTGGAGCATCTCTTTGTCTCGGACATCACGGCCGACGGTTTCCGTCTGTCGTGGACGGCTGACGAAGACTTGTTCGACCGATACGTGATCAAAATAAGAGACGGCAAAAGATTAGCTCACCCTCGAGAGTACAGCGTCCGCGGCGTTGAGCGAACCAAGGTTTTAACCGGACTCATGAGCGGCACCGAGTATGAAATCGAGCTCTATGGCGTCACATTGGACCAACGCTCCCAACCTATTACTGGGGTTGCTCAGACAGGTATATGTATTTAAAAAAAGAAAACACAGCAAAGTGTGCAGTTTTAAACTAACAATGAAGTGAAGTCCCACTAATCATCTTCATCCCTCTGGTTTAGGCTTCACTCCATGTCTGACTCTGATGGATCCTCCGAGCGTCTTCTTTTCTTGCGATTGTTGTTGGACATATTTTCTTCACTTTTTAACTCTTTAATCCATTTATACTTGACTAGGCCTGAGCACTCCAAGAGGACTCAGCTTCTCCGAAGTGACGGAGTCCTCGGCTGTAGTTCACTGGTCCATGCCTCGCTCTCCGGTGGACAACTACCGCATCGCCTATGTGCCCTTTGAAGGAGGTAGGAGGACAATCCCTTATTGTGTTGCCATAGATGACTGCTGGTTTATTTCCACACTTTAATTTACTTATACTGTATAGAAAACTAAAATAAGAATGGAAGTAAAAAAAAATAGACACTATACAAGTTAGTCATGGAGTGCACTTGCAGATAAATCATCAAATTAAATCATTCTATCATTTTTAAGGTACAATATGTGTTGTTTTTTTTATTGCAGGACCAATATGTTACTCTGTTCTCCTCCACAGGAAGCCCACTGATCATGACCGTGGACGGCGACGTGTTTGAAGCTTTGCTGCCCGACATGATCCCCGGAAAAATGTACCGAGTGACTGTGAGTGCTGTGAAGGGTCTCGAGGAAAGTGACCCCAGCACTGACACCGTAATCACAGGTTGGCTTTCTTCTTCTTCTTCTTCCCCTTCTTCCTCTTCTTCCTCTATTATACAACACGTCTGTGTCAGTCCGCCCTGACTTGTACTGACGTTGGAGTCAGTTCCTAGTAAATTGAATTGTCCCTTGTTTTGTGTGTCCTCCAGCTTTGGACAGACCTCAGAGTCTGACTGCAGCTAATGTCACCGACACCTCCGCCCTGTTGATGTGGCAGCCGTCTGTGGCCACTGTGGATGGCTACGTCATTACTTACACCGCTGATACAGGTGTGTCCTCTTTTTTTCCATCCACTATCTGCATTAGCCCTTAAAGTGGCAATCCTTAAGATTTCAACCCTGGTTGATTTTGAACGGACTTGAATGGAGAAAGTAAGCAGGTTGAACCGAGACTATGTATGTACAGAACACAAGTGTGGCAGTAGTATAGTAAAGTAGTAAAATCTCACAATTAGAAACGTTTCTATTTGTATCACAGAGTGTGTTAACTGATTGGTGTGTCTGTGTGTGTGTGTGTGTGTGCGCGTGTGTGTGTGTCCTGCCTTACAGTGTCCCACATGGTGGAGCATGTTTCTGGGAACACGGTGGAGTTTGAGATGGGCTCCTTGGTTCCAGGAACCCACTACTCGGTTGGAGTACATGCTATGAAGGAAGCTCAGAGGAGCGACCCCGCTGTTACTGACTTCACCACCGGTAGGCAGAGAGAGAGAGAGAGAGAGAGAGAGAGAGAGAGAGAGAGAGAGAGAGAGAGAGAGAGAGAGAGAGAGAGAGAGAGAGAGAGAGAGAGAGAGAGAGAGAGAGAGAGAGAGAGAGAGAGAGAACAGATGCTGCTTATTTGACAGAGAATCGTTCATAAACTCAAACTATATTCAGCGCTGTGATTGATAAATGCATTCTTTGATTGTGAAACAGTAGCCTCATGTTGACGTTTAGCCTTTCTGAAAATTGCAAATGCTTTAATGATGCATTATAAACTGCTTAGAGCTGGAGTTAGGAAGTTCAACAGCTATAGGTAAGTTACAGCTATGCATTGGTTCTTGTGTATTTTGATTAATGATGAATCTACAGTGTGTTGTTGTATTTTTCAGATGTGGATCCTCCTCGTGATCTGACGGCTATAAACATTCAAACTGACAGCGCGACTCTCACATGGAAACCTCCGCAGGCTGCGGTGACTGGTTACACGCTCACCTTCTCCTCAGCTGACGGTACAATCAGGGTGCGTACATCCCCCCGCATGAGTCCAATCACTGCTGGGTTTTTCTTGTTTATACCCAAAAAAGAACAACAACACAGACTGAGTAAATTCACAGTGACTGACGCCAATTTTCCAAAAGCATGCCATCCTGTTATGGATTTATATAACTTCCCGGCAGTCATTGTTCTCTGTTTACACCGTACTTATCAAATAAAAATGTTCTGTTTTTGGTGCATTCAAGGAAACTCAGACATCTGAAATCTGCTTTTTGAATGCAAGACAAAAGCAGATTGTGTTCTATGTTTGATTTTCTGCCACCATTCAGCCAATGAATGCAACACTTTCTGGGCACCAACTGTCAATTCATGACATAAATATTATCGTGGTAAAAAGTACAATCTTTACCTCTAAAATGTGGTGGAAAAGTATCAAGTACCTTGAATATGTACTTAAGTCCAGAACTTGAGTAAATGTACTTAGTTACATTCCACCACTGTTATTATTATTATTAACAAATACATAAAGAAAAGCGGACAATATTTTTACTCATGTTTCGAGTCTCTTCTACTAGTTTTTCATACCAAAGTGAAATTAAAATGAACCAGTTGGTGTAAAATGCTCCTTATAAATGTCTTGTTGTCTTGTCATATTTGCGCGTTCATGGATTCAGGAAGTGGTGCTCAGCCCGACGGCGTCCTCCTACAGCATGGCTCAGCTGACCGGCTCCACCGAGTACATCGTGAGACTTCAGGCCATCGCCGGAGCCCAGAGGAGTCGTCACGTGACCACCGTCTTCACTACTAGTAAGGAGGGAAACGCATGCAAGCGCACACCTTCTTTGTTTTTAATTAATTTGTGTGTTAGCACCTAAAAAAAGCGGCGTTAACTTGCTGCTACTTTTTTTTTTGTAGCAGTGAAAGCTGGTGATTTGTCCAGATGCACGATAGAAATATTTGACTTCTTCGAACGTGAATTCCTTTCCTTTAATGCGATACTCCACCTGTACTTATTTTTCATTCTGTCTGAGCTGCTCGCGATGGAAAAGCCTTTCTCTTTTTCCTTTCTTTACTTTTCTTTCCAAGGCCCTCGCTCTGTGTACTGTCTCGAAGATAAAGCAGCTGAGCTCTCTGAGCTGATGTCTTTTTAATGTGTGCTTCTAGTTGGACAGTTGTACAGGCGCCCTAAGGACTGTGCTCAGATCTTACTGAACGGAGAGACGACGTCTGGCCTGTACACCGTCTACGTGGGAGTAGAGGAGAGCCAGCCCATCCAGGTTTACTGTGACATGACCACTGATGGCGGAGGATGGATGGTGAGTGAGTCAACCTGCTGGAATCCAATTTAAATGATCATTTATGATCACGAACTCCCTGGCCTCTCTAATGACATGCCTGTTGTGATTATTGCGAAGCTGTTGTTGACACTCAGTGCTCTTCAGGTTTTCCTCAGACGCCAGAATGGAAAGTTGGAATTCTTCAGGAATTGGAAGAACTATACCGCTGGCTTCGGTAACATGAATGATGAGTTCTGGCTGGGTAAGAGCTCTTATTATCCACCTTCGCCTCTCTTTCTCTTTCTCCCGTCAGCCCCTCTGCCCAAATCACACGTGTTCAATTATTACAGGTCTCTCCAACCTCCATAAAATCACCAATTCTGGCCATTATGAGCTGCGAGTGGACTTGAGGGACAACGGGGAATCGGCCTACGCTCAGTATGACAAGCTCACGATTGCAGAGCCAAGAACGCGCTATAAAGTCTACATAGGGGCGTATAGTGGAACAGCAGGTAGGTGTTACTCTAGAGGATCAGTCTGACCTCTAACACTATTTTGCTTTTTTTTTTTTTTTTTTTTTTCGATTGTTAGATGAGAAAAATGGTACCACTCTCATGTCTGTCCAGTAAATATTAGCAGTCGCCGGTTAGCTTAGCTTAGCTTAGCTTAGCATAAAGGCTGGAAACAAGTGAAACAGCTCAATGATTAAGAGATTTTGTTACTTTCAGCCAGAGACAGGATAGCTGTTTATGCTAAGCTAAGCTAATTGTCTCCTGGCTTTAGCTTTACACTAAACGCACTTAAAGAAAAGCCGCCATGACACTACTTATTCGTGTTTGATTGAATAACGAGCTGTGTTTTCTGAGCTTTGCTCTCAAACATTTCCACCAGGCGACTCCATGACGTACCACCAGGGTCGACCCTTCTCCACCTTCGACAACGACAACGACATTGCCGTCACCAACTGCGCCTTGTCGTACAAAGGTGCCTTTTGGTATAAAAACTGCCATCGCGTCAACCTCATGGGAAAATATGGTGACAGCAGTCACAGTAAGGTACGTACTGTACATCTGATGTCACGAGGCCTTAGATTATTTCTTTTTATCGCTCAGGGAAGGGGTGATATTTTAATCCAACATTTCTGATGTCCATTTAAATGTTTACGTCTCATCTTTGGTGGTTTTCCAGTAGAATTCCTTCCACGTCTGTGAGTTGTTGGACGTACCGTTTGGATGTCTCACAGTCTGTATTCTGTATCTGTTGCAGGGGATCAACTGGTTCCACTGGAAGGGCCATGAACACTCAATTGAATTTGCAGAGATGAAGATTAGGCCGGCCAACTTCAGAAATTTTGAGGGCAGAAAAAAGCGATCGTAGACGCGCTAACCCCCGTCATCGTCTACACCTCACCCCCCCCCCCCCTCGAGCCTCGTCATGAACTTCCATGTTCCCTCATCATCAAATCATTATGTTAAATACACACAAAACAAAAGACAATCACGCTGAATGTAATTCAAATTATGGAATGAACCTGGTAACATTTACGCCAAAGAATCAAACCGTTTTGTTTTTTTTGTGTCGCCATCCCAATTTGGCACTGTTGCGTATGTGTGATTGTATATTTGAAAACAGCGATGAGTTTGATGAGCGTAAATGGACAGACAGTACGTAAGTGTGTTATTGGGACCAAACATCTGTTATCATATGAGGAATTCATCGTAAAACTGTTTAAATGGATCCACTGATTCAGTCACATGTCAAGGGCACATAGTCAGAAGGCGTCACACCCTCTAAAATAACGGAAAGTTAATTCAATGTTCATTATGAGTCATAGGGTAAATTAAGAAAATGACACATCTTAATGAATATAATGACATGTATTTACTGTACAACCAAGAGACCATTTGGAGACCACTAATACCACTGAATTCATATTTAAATTTTGATAGAAAGATGCTCTGTAACCTTCAATACAAATAAAAATATTAGTTTGATAAAAGTGTGTGTGAGCTCTTTAAAAGAAAAAAAGAAAGTAAGTAGACGTTCAAATGATTTCCACCTCTGTGCCACTAGATGGCAGTGTTTACTCTCTATGCAGAACTGTAAGATGTACTTCATGTCGTTGTTGTGCTACTTAGGATGATGTTTTACAGAGATTTAAAAAATATTCATTATTTATGGGCTTGAAAAGAATTTCATTCAGTAGTTTTAAAAATACTTGAATTAGCAAAACAAAAAGTATGTTATTATTTTTTAATCATCATCTTTTTGCTGCTTGTCAGGGTCCAGGTCATGTTATGTTGTATAAAGCTTGGAAATACAGACAACAAATGTGGCATCAATGTCAATTAATTCAGGTTGTTATTCATATTTTCATTTTGTCATTCTATGACTTGTATGAGAAAATGTCGTATGTGGCGTTGAAAGGTCTTAATTTCAGTTTGTTTAACTTGTTGGATATCAGAAAACTTTCTCCAGTTCAAATACAACATTTAATTTCAGTTTATCAATTTTACAGCAGGAGAAGGGAGTAGTTACTCTCAAACAAGAAACTCTTAATATTGACTTTGCTATCTGGGGACTTTTATGAACATACAGTAGATGAAACCAAGCCTCGGTTTGAAATTGTTCTTTGATAAACCTATTAGTGCAGCCTCATATTTATGTATAGGATCTATTCCATGGTTCCAAAGTCCAAAAATCTGTGTTATCTTTATTTATTTATTTATTTTTTTGCAACCGTAGCCCTTTTGGAGCCTTTTTGTGCAAGCAGCACAAGGTTTAAAAAAAAAAAAATCAATATCTTTGCACGTCATTGAATCCATATAGTTTAGCTTCCAGATTCTGAAGTCCTCACCTATAACAAGGGGAGACTTTGGTGTCGGAAGACTTCCCAACTTCTTGAAAATGACACGCGTGCTTTAAGTGAGCGATGATTGAATTATACATGAACGATCTGCATGTCCTACTTCTCTCCATGCTGCACGCAGTACTGGTTCTTTCCAGTCTTTCAACATCCTGCGGGGGGGCGACCGACCCTCCCTCTGCAGCCACCTCAGTGTCCTCTCTGTTTTAGTACTTTGTTTTGAAGCCCACTTTAATGGGTACATTTGGTCCGATCTTCCTGCATCCAATCTTCCTCGAGGTCAATTAGGCCCGGACTGAATGTTTAGTTCCGTATCACAGCAGTATCTGTTTCTCAGTATATTCGTGCCGTTCAGAGAGAAGCCCGACACTCTCAGCTGTCGAGGGTCTAGTGTGTTGGAACATTTAGTTAAACTATGACTGTGAGGAATGAGGAGATACTAGATGTCGGCTGGCACGGAGCTGGGAGTTTTCCATATGAAGTTCAGGATTTAGAAATAACTCTTGACCTGGATTTCTACGAATGCTAAACGCTGAGCTCGAATTTCATCCCGAGATGTTTCTAAATGAGGACTTAGAGGTCATGTAATAAAGCTCCGAAGAGTAACTGTAATATCCTACCCCTCAATGTTGAGGAGGAGATTAGATTACACAATTGTCTGGCACTTGTGTTTGTCAAAATCAGCAGCACCATATTTCCCATGACCCTCGATTACTTCCTGTCGCCAGGCGGACAGATAAGAGGCGATAACGGCCCCTGTTCAGAGACTATGTATTTTGATGGGTTGTCTTGGTGAAATGCCCTCAAATCCAGCAGATTTTCCAGAAAGCTAACCAAGGAAATAGCTTTTCGATTGCTATTGTTTTTAGCCTTTCTAGTGGCGGGGCTCTAGAGATTGCGATGTCTGCCTGTTGGTCAACATCAACAGGATCGACTGCAATTACATTTGAGTTATTTTTGTCATGGTGCCCAGAAGATGAACCCTGATGACGTTGGTGATCTTCTGGAATTTTTTCTTCGAGCACCACCATGACGTTCACGTTTGTTGTTTTAAAGTGAAGTAGCTCGGCAACTGTTTGAATGGATTATTGTGAAATTTGGTACGACATTCATGGTCCCCAGAGGGTGAATTTAAACACCTTTGGCGATCAGGTGGAAACTATATTGTTTAATTTGGTTTATGACAAATTACCTGTAAATGTTAGCATGCTAACACGCTAATCTAAGAGGATGGACATTATGCGTGCTAAATATCAGCATGTTAGCATTGTCACTGGGAGCATGTTAGCATGCTGATGCTAGCATTTAGCTGCTAGTGTGACTGCATTCATTGATACATAAATGATACCAAATGTTTACTAAAGTGAAATGAGAATTTGACACCCTCAAGCTCAATTTGAGCAGATGCTTAGAAAAACACTAAATAGTTTTTTAAAGTGGCCGTTTTGTACTGAATTGACAAAATTCACGATTAATTTATTTTTCATTTTACAACACATTGTTGCACAATGAAATGTAACTTGCAGCCCCTTCACACGACACACACACACACATAGAGGATATTTACAAATAAAATAAAACAATACTATATACCTATAGACGTATACACATAAAGAATGTACAGCGTGTGCAATGTCTGCTTGATATGAGTATTTTAAATCTTTTTTTAAAGACAATAATTTATGAAGTCCATGCTTGTGTTAGCATTTAGCTCAAAGCCTAAAGGTGCCTAAATACAACCTCACTGTTAGCTGCTAGTTAGCGTCTCTGTAGACTCTGTCTTGTTGGCATTTAATTTATCCACACTAGAAAGTATGACTAACCGTAGAAACCTGCTGTGCAGCTGCGTCCCATAGGGTGAAGTATTCATCCCAGGTACGGCTGCAGTTCAACAAGCACCTGCCCCAATACATGTGAACCAAAATTAGCCAACAGTTCTAGGAACTGTCACCGTGTTGCTACACATTGTGATACAACTTGTTTGCGCAGTGTTATATCATTGTTTGCACAAAGAGCTGCCTCAAATTTGCACAGCCAACTCAGCAACCTGCTGATCCAACGAACTAACGACGAGTCTGACTTCACACAGTCTGCTTTCTATTCAGTTAAATTACAGTTTATCGTGTTTATTATTAGTGTATGATTGACTGCGGTTTGCAGAAAAGTGGGTGTGGGTGTAAAATATGTTCTGAAAGCAGTGCTGTACTTCAGCTTCATAGAGTTCAAATAGGAGCCACAATAAGATGCTAGTTGAGCAAAGGTTAGTCTGTTACCTAAAAAAAAACCCTGTTTGTATTAGTCACGCCATGCAGCCTCGCAGAAACACGCTGGGCTGCCATAAATCATGTTTTTCAAGGAAACTTTTTCCCAAGAGTCTGTGCTATATTTGAATTGGCACTGCTCTCAGGTGCAGAGTCCCTGGCACTGTGTGAACATGTATCTAAATCATCTGCTCACGGCCTTGTCAGTGCACTCCACACACTTTTTTCCACTCCACCGTCACACATATGAAGGGTAATTTTGCGCTCACTGTGATTATTCTATATACCGAGTGAGTTCCTCGTGCTTCTGCTGTAGATTGAAGATAACTGTGGCAAAAATAAACGTGCTTTAATATTGTATTTAAGCCTACAGACTTAAATACTGGAAGAAGAAAAGCACAGACAAGAAGGTTCCATACTCAACATACATGCTCAATGCAACACAAACGGTAGACAATGAGTATATAACCAAACATTATTGGGCATTGATTAATATTACATATACTACATTGAGCTGCATTCAACAGCAGCAATGTAATGTAAACAGTTGTGGGCAAAATGGATCGTGTAATAACTAATATAGCATTGTTTTGTTATTGAAGAATAACAAAAAGTCAAATTTATAATATCCATCACATCGTGTCAAACGGTTACTCTACTTTTGGTACTTTTAAGTATATTTTGATACTGATACTTTTACTTTGAATGCAGGACTTTTACTTTTTCACGCTCTGGCATTTTTGCCTCTGTAAAAGATTTGAGTACTTCTTCCACTACTGTTTATTACAGCCTGAGTTTCATGGCAATCAATCTAACAGCTGTTGAGACGTTTGGGTCTGGAGCCATGCTGCTAACGTGCTAAAACAAAGAGTTTCAACTTTTTGGACACCAGACGGTGTAAAAACAAAACTGATATTAATCCATCAATCCAGAAGTTGACTGTGATGCAATGTCTTTTTTTCCCCCCATGAAATGATGCACAGCTCTTTTTGTGCTTGATACTGCAGAGTCGCATACATTCACACAAGGGATTGTGGGAAATTATATCCCATTATATCGTCGTTAATCGTTGTGATCATCTCCTGACATCTGTGGCCTTCAACAATGGGTGCAGCCATCCGGCGTGTCATCAAAATGAAAGCATGAAAAATGAGAGAGGGTCAGTGACCTCCCATGTACATGCTTACAACATGCATGGTGGGGGTGGGGGGGGGGGGGGGGCTTTATGGCCTATCAAGATGGCGAGTGATCTCCTCTAATGGATCCCTATTGCATAAAGAGCTCATTTAGTTAATCACTGAGGATTTGATCAGAATTGATAGATTTGATGCTATTGTCCATTCCAGAAAAGCGGAGCAATTACATGAAAAGCCTCGAGGCCAGATGTCTGACCTCCGATTGACAGCCAAGAAAGCAGAGCCGACAGCTACATTATAGTGAATTATTTGAGCTTCAAAGCTAGTTTTTAACCTCTTTTGTTCTGTGAACAGTAGCTTTCCTTCCTTTTTAGCACAAATGAAGTGATCTTGTAATCCCTCACATGGCTGTGCATGTTCATTCCTCCTCATAGCTTTACATTGAGAGCATTAAGGCGAAAATACATTTCATTAGGTCGCTGCAGATGTACGTCAAGTTGGACCGCAGCCTAAGAGGATTGTAGCTGTGTTTATAGAATGCATGTTGGACCTCACATATGACGGCTCAAGCTGCTTTATTGCGGTCCCGTATACTACAGAGATCACAACCCCAATTTCTTTACCTCATCAAGTTGCCATCTGGACTTTCTGGGCTTTTTGGGTCCAAAGCTCCTTACAGAAAAAAGCTAACAAATTCCATCAGCCTATACATTTGTGAACGTATAGTAAAAATCTTCTTTGGGCATAGAATTGCGAGGGGTAATCCTGATTAAAGAGCTTGTAACAAAAAGACATGTTGTACGTGGCTTTATTGCATTTTGCGATAGACATGAAGTCTAAAAATGTCTCTACTTTTGCATTTAGTTGTTTTTTTTAATAACTACTTCCTTAAAGGAGCAGTTTGACATTTTGGTTAAAAAAAAACGTTCTTGCCGAGAGTTTGATGAGAAGACCTGATATCTGTACATATATGAAGCTACAGCTTAGCTTAGCATAGAGACTGTAAACGGAGGGAAACTGCTAGCCTTGCTCTTTCAAAGGTTATAAAAAATTGTCTACAAGGGTTTTGTGCTGAACAATTTCTTGGCCGATTAAATGAACAAGACACAATGTGTTAATAAGTGGGATTTAAAGGTAGATGGATTGCATTTTCAATTGATTTGACATTTTGACAGAGCGAGGCAAGCTGTTCGCCCCCTAGTCTCCAGTCTTTATGCTAAGCTAAAGACATGAGGGCTGTCTTTTATATTTCTCTGTGAGAATGTGAATAACCGTAGATCCCAAAATGTTACACTATTCCTTTAAATTTAAAAGGAGGATAATCCATCATTCTGTGTTTGTATGTATGTTAAATCCAGCTCCTGTGAGGTTTGTGTGCACACAATTGGATTGTTTATATGTTGCGTAAAACATTTCAAATCAGCTCCGTAAATCCTCTTATGATATCTGTTGTACCTGCTCGTATCCTCACCCTCATTTCATGATGGTTTTTAGCTCTGCACCACCGACTGTGACATAACATCCCGGCTCAGAACAGGAGCGCACAGGGCTCGGTGATGGGGATTACGGCTCATTCTTCAGAGCGCTCGGTTTATTTTAGGGTCCGACTGGATAAAACAGGATTAGCATCACAATGAATCCCCCTGGCATTCAAACCCAGAGGTCAGCTCCTCCGTGGCCTTTGACATTTGAAATGTTTATAAATCCCCATCTGTGTTGTGATAGCTAAACATAGATTTGATCAGCTGTCATTCCAGTGAGGTGTCCGTTTTTGATAAGTGCCATGCTGTTTCAGAGGCTCCGTCCGCTGGTGGCAGGTTTCATCCTCCAGTGCCTTTTTAACCGCATTCTCGTGCTTTTCTTTGGCTCCTGGTCCTCGATCGGTTAATTGTTTCTGGTTCTTTTTCTTTGCAGTGCAATGGGTGATGTAGTGATTAGAGAAGAAGATGCAGTTTGTAACCACTGATCAAATAAATAACAAAAAGTTCTAATAATAATATGATAAACTTTATTTACTGAATAGAGTTACAAAGTGTACAAACAGTAAATTATACGAAAAATGCTAGAATTATGAGACTACTAGAACATAATTTAAGTAAAACATGGATTGAACATACCATTAAAAGTGAGCTTCAATACGTCACTTGTGTCATTATTTACAAAGCTGAATAGATTCCTGGTAGTAACAGTCTTAGAGTTTGTTAGATTGACTTGTGGTTCAGGCTGTATAGTAAAGAGAGTTACAGTAATCCAGGCAAGAGGAAAAACAAGCCTGGACAAATCTGTTGAAATGATTTTAAATTTAGTTATCATCCTTTTATATTGGATGAAAGACGAGCTAGAGTTTACTGAGGAACTGAGGAGAAAGAAGGAGCAAATAGAGGAGCATTCGATTTTTTATTTAGTTACAGAAAAGTCATATTTCACATATGCAACTCGGATCAAGTTGGAGTTAAATTGGAATGGAGAATGAAGTCGGCAGAACACAGTAAATCATTGGTCGCTAACTAACTCCTTGAGAGTCATTTATACATTTTAATATATAATCTTTGAATTATTCCAACTTAAAATGAATAAATAAAGCACTTTCCTGCTGCACAAACCTTAATGAACCTGTCTACTCAAGCTCAAGGGCCTGCAGTCACCGCTATCACAAGCTAAAATGTATTAAATCCAAATAAACGATATGCCTTCATATAACTCCATATAACTTCATTGAAACTGCTGAAAATTAATGGGTCAAAGATCAGCAGAGGCTGACAATGGAAAGAACATGTGGCCTGATGAAATACTGACATGTGAAGGTGATATAGAATGTAAAGAGCATGATGAGGATTTAATAAAGTGCAAAAAGGACAGAAGAATGATGGTGCAGTGAATCCTCGTGTGATTTTTATAGCAGGCAGTGTGCAGAGAAGGAAGAGGAGAACACTGGAGGCTAATAGTCACCACCATCCCCCATGTTCACAGATTTCCTCTTTGAAACTGCACAAACCACAGTTTCTTAACTGTGACAGTTAAGCGAAGTTACAACACAATGAGACATTTCCATCACGTTGACTGAACCGGCCACAAGCTCAAAGCGTGAGAGAGAAGCGGCTCAAATATGCTCACAAGGTATATCATGATAGAAAATAAGACTTCATTGATCCCTTTGTGAAATAATAGTAGTAAACAAAATAAGCCCAGAGTAACATTAATGCATCAATAATATATAATTCAATAATATAACATACATACACCTTTCTGCATAATGAGTACTTTGTATTTGAATTATATTTTGATGCTAATACATTTCTATTTTTACTTAAGTAACTTGTAACAGAGTATTTTTGTGGATTGTTGTATATTGCTACTTTGACTTAGTAAAAGATCTGACCACTTCTTCCACCGCTGACTACCTGTTGTATGTCACTTATGTTCATTTATCTCACGACGTTCCTGAAATAACTGAGTGACTCGTATAGAAGATCAGTGACGGTCAGGATTGAAAGTAATTGGTTCTTTAGCGTTGGGTGCAGCTTTGAGGAGGGAGCAAGCTCTATAGGACGATAAAACTACAATAAAAATACCATCGTCTTCAGCAGACCTGTTAATATCTTACTGTAAAGTCAAACCTTGTTTTTGTTTCTTTAGGGCAGCAGAGATTCTGTTGTCCCTGCTGTTTGTGTTGTGACCTGACGGACTAGTTCATAAATTAAGGCGTACAGTAATGGAATCACGATTTATGGTCTGGCCTTCTCTCAGCACTTTGACTTCCATCCACACACTTCTACTAATCAGAGCTGATGTCATCGTGGGCCGGGTGGACCCTGCCTCTTCAATTATTGATAGGCCCATATAACATTAGCAATTACATTATCGCCCCAAACATGATCTTTGAACATCGTCTGGAGACAGCGTCATAGATTTACCTTCCTCTTGGTCTGAAACCTTTTTATTTGGGTTAAAGCCACAGAAAAATTAGCCTTAAAACTTAAATATTTTCATCAAATAGTATGATTAAATAGGCAACAAAGTTAATAAATACTTCTTAAGATATAATAGGAGAGTTTAACACTCAAAAACTCATCTATTATTCATGACTGTGATCAGATTTCTCCCAAAGTCATTTTTAGTCTTACTTCTTTCTTTTTTGGGGGACAAATTCATGCTTTAATTTTTGGAACTACAGTTCCCACAATTATTAGAGTACTGGGTATGTGAACAGGAAATAACACGGACACATGGCAGCCCCGTCTAATTAGCCTACACGTGCTACAATTTTTGACACCATTAATTATCGAATTATTGTCGAATTAGCGGTGCCATATAGGCCATTACTGCAAAACACCAAAAGTCCTGAAAAATGTCCCAATAAGTACAAGGGGCGTCTTTTTTTCTGTGATTTCTAACCGAATCAATGGACGTTTATTCGTGATTGACACCCAAGTTCATAATATCTTCAGCAAAACGTAAATAAACCTGAATCTAATTATGTGTGTATCATATCTGTGAGTTATGACTTCAAGAAAAAGATTTTTTACACAAATTGCTGCCATCTGGGTTTTAAAGCACCTTAATTGCCTTAATGAGCTAAAATGAGAGTAACTACATAACGTTTTGAGAGGGAGTCATTTATTTAAGTTATTTCAGCTTTATTTCCTAACCTAAAGGTTTTGACCTGTCTGTGCAAGTTCAAGGACCTGCAGTCACCTCTATCACCAGTTTAAAATGATTGGCAGATGTGTCTCTCTTGATTGCAGACACCACATATATGCGAGTTGCTGAGTCAGGATAATGGCCCGGTTTATTCATTAACAATCTTTTTTATTTACAGTGTGGACACTTCTGCAGGGTGGCCACATGGTGCGATGCACTCAGCAGAATGTGACTATAAAGTTATTTTATTTAATTTGAGACGTGGAGGTCGATTTATGTTTTTTTTTTTTTTTTGGAGGTTTCAGTGTGATCACATGTTGGACATTGGGCCATTCGACAGGAAGCACCATGTCTGAGTCTGCCCTATATGTACTTTTGGAACATTGCCAGTTTGTTTTCCTGGTAATTGCCTTCAGTCTAAGAAAAACGTCTTCAGTTAAAGGTTCTATTCTAGGAAGCAAGTTTCCAGATTTTAGGCGGGTCCCGTTTTGTTACTCATCAAAGTTATCTGGGTCACTCGGTAAACCTGCTTCCTGGAACACATCAGTTTCCAAAAAAGACAGATTTGATTGCATCTAATCTAAAAGGAATCAATGTCTGAATGTCCTGATATGTGAATCAAATGCCCACATCAAGGCAAGAATGTGAGAATGATTGTTCTTGATTATTTATTTTTTATTTTTATTTTTTATTTTATGACTGTCAAAAGAGACAAACTAGTTCAAACACACCATACAGCACAAGGGCGTTTTATTTCTTTAAATGCAGCTTATTGCTGAAATATTTCTGATACAAAATGACTAACTGATCATGTCGATAGTTTGTAGGGTGACGATCGATGGACTTTGTCCCCCAATCGCATCCCTGAGATCTCTTTCTGAGAGCTGCTCATCAATGCTTCAGATATATCTGTTAAACATTAACAGGGTGCTGTACATTGCCAGAGCATGTGCTGCCTCTATCAGGGTTTTTTTTCTCTTTTTAAAGATAAGCCGTCTGAACCCGTTGCCTTATCTTCAAACCTCATCCTTTACAGCTCTGTAACTGGTCTGACTACATTATAGTCTGTGACCTGAAAAAGGAAGAATTCCTCTTCTTAAAGGACCAGAGACAAAAAAGAAAAGAAAAAGTAAAGTCAAAAGTACATTTACGATAATGGGAATTCTTTGTGTGATGAATTGCTTTGGCTAGCAGACGACTGAAGAAAGAAATAGTGGCATTTCACTGTAATTGCTTCAAGCAAGCTGGCTTATAAAAGACAAAGTGCCCTATCAGTTTCATGTATGATTCACCTTAAATATCTTGACCCACTGGCTCTGTCCTTATTTAAACTCTAAGCGATTACAAACCCCATGCTATTAAATATTCCCTGCAGATTATGACCATTAATCACAGTTATTGGAGCTGTAAAATCCCCACCCATACTCTCAACACTAAAGTAGCCTGTAGTGATAGCATGGGAATGAAAGTGCCACTTGCACTAGAATTAAAATGCTCTACTTTTTTGAAATATTTATGGCGGTGGTTATGCTACATGTTATTTATTGATCCACACCGAGAGTCACCTTTCGCCAGAATCGAGTCCAGAGCAGATGTGGATGACTCGTGACGTTTTTCACCCTTGCACAACTCGTATTGCATCATTAACCCAGTGGAAATGCAGAGGATGCACTGCTGTTAGTGTTTTTACTCTTGCAGTTGGTCAAAGTAGAGCTATAGTATTTTATGATTGCATTCAATCTTTCAAGCAAAAACACAGACTTACTTGCCGTCTCATATTAGCACATGTTTCAGATCAGTGCTTTTCGAGCATTGAAATATGCAGTAATTGCTAATTGCCACTGTGATATATTTCAAATCAATGACATTAGTGGAAAGGGAAAAAGGGAAGGAAATGCAATGAATCGCCTTTTAAATTACTCTCAAATTGTTGCAGTTTATTGAGTGTTAACTCAAGTATGTATTACTGTAGTATTTCCATTTATGCTACTTTATACTGCTACTTCATATTGTACTTTGTATTGCACTAAATGTATTTAAAACTTTCAGTTACTAAAATGTATGATATGCTTATGTGTTATGGTGCAGCACTATACTACCATTGCACCATAAAGAACCATACAAATGGTAATAATATAATATTCTATATTGATAGAACACTTTGAAAGGAACCATTCAGTAGTTTTACTTTATATGATTTTCAATAATTCCTAATACTGACGTCTGTGTCTGACGTCTGTGTTCTTCTCATTGGCATTTGTGCAATAGTGAATAAATGACTGCACACTCTTGTTTTGATGAGAATTAGTTAATCGCATTATTTCACATTTACCATTTTATTAAATTATTTTACATTTTGGAATACAACAATGGTTGACACGTGATGTTCTGGTAAATATATTGTCTGATGTATAACCTACATTTTTAGAGATATTTTTCTTTATTTGCCCCGACCAGGTGGCCGCAATTCATTTAGAGCAGTTGTGTAAGTATGCGGTTCCTTTACTTATGTAAAAGTAGCAACACCACAATGTAAAAATACACTATTACATGTTTACACTATTCATAATAGTAGTATTTCATAAAACTTAGTTTTGCCAGATGTAAAATAATCACTATGCAGAGTTATTGCAGGACTTTGTATTGATGCATACGTGTGTTAGCAGTATTTTAAAGTTGCTGAGTAAAAGTTAACTGATTTGTATGACTATTGATAGTTTAATCTATAAAGAGGAACTTATAAAGCTATTTATTTATACATTTTCCACCACTTTCCCATGAAAGAAAGAAACATTGATTAAATCTGGCGAGAAAGAACATTGTGTTCTAGTTTTGTTGCATATCTGGTATGTGAGTTTGTTGCTTTAAAAACATCAAAGATGTTTCGCAACACAAGGTGAAGGCTTCCAGCTGTCATTCAAAAAACTGGTTTTGTTTGACAGTTAGCAGGTAGCTAAAATTAAGAGGGGGGAAAACAGTTGGTTTTTGAATTGTTGGAAATGCAAAAATAGATTAATAGTTATGTTAAGATGCAATGCGAAACAAGACTAATAGCCCTTTACACCTTGCATTAAAATGAGTCTCGTTTCCAAATTGCATCTAGATATGATTTAACCTAAATAAGTTTACACCTTAAATGTGTGTCTCCAGTGTCCACATTGAAATCCCATTGAAATCCTACCACTGTTTAAAAGTGCAGAGTGGAGCCCTCCGGAAGCTTCATTATGCAGAGGTTACTGTATATATACTGTGACATGCTATACGTCACAGTATAGCATGTGATAGAAATAGCATGTTGATAAAAGTCATAGTAAAGCATATCAAAAAATATAGCATGTTGATAAAAGTCATGAAAAAGTCATAGTAGTGCATGTTGAAAACAGTCATAGTATATTAAGTCGAAATTTTTTTTTAAAAGTCATGGTATATTATGTCGAAAACAGTAAAAAGTAAAAAAAAGTACATGAAAGTAATAGTGTAGCGTGTCGGAAAAAAGTAAAAAAAAACAGTCATAGTATAGCATGTCGAAAAGTTAAAAAAAAACAGTCAGAGTATAGTACGTCGAAGAAAGTACAAAAAAGTAATAATATAGCATGTCGAAAACAGTAAAAACAGTAAAAAAAAAAGTCATAGTATAGCATGTCAAAAACAGTAAAAAAAAAAGTCATAGTATAGCATGTCGAAAAAAGTAAAACAGTCATAGTATAGCATGTCGAAAAAAAGTAAAAAAAACAGTCATAGTATAGCATGTCAAAAACAGTCATAGTATAGCATGTTGAAAAAAGTAAAAAAACAGTCATAGTATAGCGTGTCAAAAAAAGTAAAAAAAACAGTAATAGTATAGCACGTCGAAAAAGGTAAAAGAAAACAGTCATAGTATAGCATGTCGAAAAAAGTAAAAAAACAGTCATAGTATATTATGTCAAAAACAGTCATAGTATAGCCTGTCGAAAACAGTCATAGTATAGCCTGTCGAGAAAAGTGAAAAACGGTCATAGTATAGCCTGTCGGAAAAATTGAGAAACGGTCATAGTATAGCATGTCGAAAAAAGTTCAAAAACAGTCATAGTATAGCCTGTCGAAAAAAGTGAAAAACGGTCATAGTATAGCGTGTCGAAAAAAGTCAAAAAACAGTCATAGTATATTATGTCGAAAACAGTCATAGTATAGCATGTCAAAAAAAGTAAAAAAAACAGTCATAGTATAGCACGTCAAAAAAGGTAAAAGAAAAGTCATAGTATAGCATGTCGAAAAAAGTAAAAAAAACAGTCATATTATAGCACGTCGAAAGAAGTAAAAAAAAAATTAAAAAAACAGTCATAGTATAGCATGTCGGAAAAAAGTTTAAAAAAAGTCAGAGTATAGCCTGTCGAAAACAGTCATAGTATAGCCCTTCGGAAGCAGTTATAGTATAGCCTGTTGAAAAAAGTGAAAAACGGTCATAGTATAGCATGTCGAAAAAAAGTAAAAAAAACAGTCATAGTATAGCATTTCAAAAACAGTCATAGTATAGCATGTTGAAAAAGTAAAAAAAACAGTCATAGTATAGCATGTCGAAAAAAGTAAAAAAACAGTCATAGTATAGCATTTCAAAAACAGTGCATGTTGAAAAAAGTAAAAAAACAGTCATAGTATAGCATGTCGAAAAAAGTAAAAAAACAGTCAAAGTATAGTATGTCGAAAACAGTCATAGTATAGCATGTCAAAAAAGTAAAAAAAACAGTCACAGTATAGCACGTCGAAAAAGGTAAAAGAAAACAGTCATAGTATAGCATGTCGAAAAAAGTAAAAAAAAAGTTATAAAAACAGTCATAGTATAGCATGTCGAAAAAACAGTCATAGTATAGCATGTCGAAAAAAGTTTAAAAAAAGTCATAGTAGCATGTCGAAAAAAAGTAAAAAAAACAGTCATAGTATAGCATTTCAAAAACAGTCATAGTATAGCATGTTGAAAAAAGTAAAAAACAGTCATAGTATAGCATGTCAAAAAAAGTAAAAAAAACAGTCATAGTATAGCACGTCAAAAAAGGTAAAAGAAAACAGTCATAGTATAGCATGTCGAAAAAAGTAAAAAAAAAGTAAAAAAAACAGTCATATTATAGCACGTCGAAAAAGGTAAAAGAAAACAGTCATAGTATAGCATGTCGAAAAAAATAAAAAAAAAAGTTAAAAAAACTCATAGTATAGCATGTCGAAAAAAGTAAAAAAACAGTCATCGTATAGCATGTCAAAAAAAGTTAAAAAAAAGTTAAAAAAACAGTCATAGTATAGCATGTCAAAAAAAGTAAAAGAAAACAGTCATAGTATAGCATGTCGAAAAAAGTAAAAAAAAACAGTCATATTATAGCACGTCGAAAAAGGTAAAAAAAAAACAGTCATAGTATAGCATGTCGAAAAAAGTTTTAAAAAAGTCATAGTAGCATGTCGAAAAAAAGTAAAAAAAACAATCATAGTATAGCATTTCAAAAACAGTCATAGTATAGCATGTTGAAAAAAGTAAAAAAACAGTCATAGTATAGCATGTCGAAAAAAGTAAAAAAACAGTCATAGTATAGTATGTCAAAAACAGTCATAGTATAGCATGTCAAAAAAAGTAAAAAAAACAGTCATAGTATAGCACGTCAAAAAAGGTAAAAGAAAACAGTCATAGTATAGCATGTCGAAAAAAGTAAAAAAAAAGTTAAAAAAACAGTCATAGTATAGCATGTCGGAAAAAAGTTTAAAAAAAGTCATAGTACAGCCTGTCGAAAACAGTCATAGTATAGCCCTTCGAAAGCAGTTATAGTTTAGCCTGTTGAAAAAAGTGAAAAACGGTCATAGTATATATAGCCTGTAGAGAAAAGTGAAAAACGGTCATAGTATAGCATGTCGAAAAAAGTCAAAAAACAGTCATAGTATATTATGTCAAAAACAGTCATAGTATAGCCTGTCGAAAGCAGTCATAGTATAGCCTGTCGAAAAAAGTGAAAACGGTCATACTATAGCATGTCGAAAACAGTCCAAAAACAGTCATAGTATAGCCTGTCGAGAAAAGTGAAAAACGGTCATAGTATAGCCTGTCGGAAAAATTGAGAAACGGTCATAGTATATTATGTCGAAAAAAGTCCAAAAACAGTCATAGTATATTATGTCAAAAACAGTCGTAGTATAGCCTGCCGAAAACAGTCATAGTATAGCCTGTCGAAAACAGCCATAGTATAGCCTGTCGAAAAAAGTGAAAAACGGTCATAGTATAGCATGTCGAAAAAATTGAAAAACGGTCATAGTATAGCATGTCGAAAAAGGTCAAAAAACAGTCATAGTATATTATGTCAAAAACAGTCATAGTATAGCCTGTCGAAAGCAGTCATAGTATAGCCTGTCAAAAAAAGTGAAAACGGTCATAGTATAGCAAGTCGAAAAAAGTAAAAAAACAGTCATAGTATAGTATGTCGAAAACAGTCATAGTATAGTATGTCGAAAACAGTCATAGTATAGCATGTCAAAAAAAGTAAAAAAAACAGTCATAGTATAGCACGTCGAAAAAGGTAAAAGAAAACAGCCATAGTATAGCCTGTCGAAAAAAGTGAAAAGCGGTCATAGTATAGCTTGTCGAGAAAAGTGAAAAACGGTCATAGTATAGCCTGTCGGAAAAATTGAGAAACGGTCATAGTATAGCATGTCGAAAAAAGTCCAAAAACAGTCATAGTATAGCCTGTCGAAAAAAGTGAAAAACGGTCATAGTATAGCGTGTCGAAAAAAGTCAAAAAACAGTCATAGTATATTATGTCGAAAACAGTCGTAGTATAGCCTGCCGAAAACAGTCATAATATAGCCTGTCGAAAACAGCCATAGTATAGCCTGTCGAAAAAAGTGAAAAGCGGTCATAGTATAGCCTGTCGAAAAAAGTGAAAACAGTCATAGTATAGCAAGTCGAAAAAAAGTCACAGTATAGTATGTCAAAAAAGATGAAAAATGTATAGTCAAATATGTCTCATATGGTCTAGCGGTCAGGATTCCTGGTTTTCACCCAGGTGGCCTAGATTCAACTCCTGGTATGGGATTGAGTTTTAATGTTTCAGTGATGCATGATGAAATAGTCATGTCAAAAAATAAAAAAATCTCATAGTATAACATGTCGAAAAATAAAAAAACTGTCATAGTATATTATGTCGAAAACAGTCATAGTATAGCCTGCCGAAAACAGTCATAGTATAGCCTGTCGAGAAAAGTGAAAAACGGTCATAGTATAGCCTGTCGGAAAAATTGAGAAACGGTCATAGTATAGCATGTCGAAAAAAGTCCAAAAACAGTCATAGTATAGCCTGTCAAAAAAAGTGAAAACGGTCATAGTATAGCAAGTCGAAAAAAGTCAAAAAACAGTCATAGTATATTATGTCGAAAACAGTCGTAGTATAGCCTGCCGAAAACAGTCATAGTATAGCCTGTCGAGAAAAGTGAAAAACGGTCATAGTATAGCATGTCGAAAAAATTGAAAAACGGTCATAGTATAGCAAGTCGAAAAAAAGTCACAGTATAGTATGTCAAAAAAATTAAAAAACGGTCATAGTATAGCATGTCAAAAAAAGTAAAAAAACGGTCATAGTATATTATGTCGAAAACAGTCATAGTATAGCCTGTCGAAAACAGTCATAGTATAGCCTGTCGAGAAAAGTGAAAAACAGTCATAGTATAGCATGTCGAAAAAATTGAGAAACGGTCATAGTATGGCATGTCGAAAAAAGTAAAAAAACAGTCATAGTCTAGCCTGTCGAAAAAAGTAAAAAAACAGTCATGGTATATTATGTCGAAAACAGTCATAGTATAGCCTGTCGAAAACAGTCATCGTATAGCCTGTCGAAAAAAGTGAAAAACGGTCATAGTATAGCATGTCGAAAAAATTGAGAAACGATCATAGTATAGCACGTCGAAAAAAGTCAAAAAACAGTCATAGTATATTATGTCAAAAACAGTCATAGTATAGCCTGTCAAAAACAGTCATAGTATAGCCTGTCGAAAAAATTGAGAAACGGTCATAGTATAGCAAGTCGCTAAAAAGTCACAGTATAGTATGTCAAAAAAGATGAAAAACGTATAGTCAAATATGTCCCATATGGTCTAGCGGTCAGGATTCCTGGTTTTCACCCAGGTGGCCCGGGTTCGACTCCCGGTATGGGAATGAGTTTTAATGTTTCAGTGATGCATGATGAAATAGTCATGTCAAAAAATAAAAAAATGTCATACTATAGCATGTTGAAAAATAAGAAAACGTCATAGTATAACATGTCAAAAAATAAAAAAAATGTCATAGTATATTATGTCAAAAACAGTCATAGTATAGCCTGTCGAAAAGAGTCATAGTATAGCCTGTCGAAAAAAGTGAAAAACGGTCATAGTATAGCATGTCGAAAAAAGTAAAAAAACAATCATAGTATAGCATGTCAAAAACAATAAAAAAAAAAGTCATAGTATAGCATGTCAAAAAAAGTAAAACAACAGTCACAGTATAGCCTGTCGAAAAAAGTGAAAAACGGTCATAGTATAGCCTGTCGGAAAAATTGAGAAACGGTCATAGTATAGCATGTCGAAAAAAGTCCAAAAACAGTCATAGTATAGCCTGTCGAAAAAAGTGAAAAACGGTCATAGTATAGCGTGTCGAAAAAAGTCAAAAAACAGTCATAGTATATTATGTCGAAAACAGTCGTAGTATAGCCTGCCGAAAACAGTCATAGTATAGCCTGTCGAAAACAGCCATAGTATAGCCTGTCGAAAAAAGTGAAAAGCGGTCATAGTATAGCATGTCGAAAAAATTGAGAAACGTTCATAGTATAGCACGTCGAAAAAAGTGAAAAACGGTTATAGTATAGCATGTCAAAAAAATTGAAAAACGGTCATAGTATAGCATGTCGAAAAAAGTCAAAAAACAGACATAGTATAACCTGTCGAAAAAAGTAAAAAAACAGTCATAGTATATTATGTCGAAAACAGTCATAATATAGCCTGTCGAAAACAGTCATAGTATAGCCTGTCAAAAAAAGTGAAAAACGGTCATAGTATAGCAAGTCGAAAAAAAGTCACAGTATAGTATGTCAAAAAAGATGAAAAACGTATAGTCAAATATTTCCCATATGGTCTAGTGGTCAGGATTCCTGGTTTTCACCCAGGTGACCTGGGTTCAACTCCCGGTATGGTAATGAGTTTTAATGTTTCAGTGATGCATGATGAAATAGTCATGTCAAAAAATAAAACAATGTCATAGTATAGCATGTCGAAAAAAGTCAAAAAACAGTCATATTATATTATGTCGACAACAGTCATCGTATAGCCTGTCAAAATAAGTGAAAAACGGTCATAGTATAGCATGTCGAAAAAATTGAGAAACGGTCATAATATAGCAAGTCGCTAAAAAGTCACAGTATAGTATGTCAAAAAAGATGAAAAACGTATAGTCAAATATGTCCCATATGGTCTAGCGGTCAGGATTCCTGGTTTTCACCCAGGTGGCCCGGGTTCAACTCCCGGTATGGGAATGAGTTTTAATGTTTCAGTGATGCATGATGAAATAGTCATGTCAAAAAGTAAAAAAATGTCATACTATAGCATGTTGAAAAATAAAAAAACGTCATAGTATAACATGTCGAAAAATGAAAAAAAATGTCATAGTATATTATGTCGAAAACAGTCATAGTATAGCCTGCCGAAAAGAGTCATAGTATAGCCTGTCAAAAAAAATTAAAAAACGGTCATAGTATAGCATGTCGAAAACAGTAAAAAAAAACTGTCATAGTATAGCATGTCGAAAAAAGTAAAAAAACAGTCATAGTATATTATGTCAAAAACAGTCATAGTATAGCCTGTCGAAAACAGTCAAAGTATAGCCTGTCGAAAAAATTGAAAAACGGTCATAGTATAGCATGTCGAAAAACGTCAAAAAACAGTCATAGTATATTATGTCAAAAACAGTCATAGTATAGCCTGTCGAAAACAGTCATAGTATAGCCTGTCGAGAAAAGTGAAAAACGGTCATAGTATAGCCTGTCGGAAAAATTGAGAAACGGTCATAGTATAGCATGTCGAAAAAATTGAGAAACGGTCATAATATAGCAAGTCGCTAAAAAGTCACAGTATAGTATGTCAAAAAAGATGAAAAACGTATAGTCAAATATGTCCCATATGGTCTAGCGGTCAGGATTCCTGGTTTTCACCCAGGTGGCCCGGGTTCAACTCCCGGTATGGGAATGAGTTTTAATGTTTCAGTGATGCATGATGAAATAGTCATGTCAAAAAGTAAAAAAATGTCATACTATAGCATGTTGAAAAATAAAAAAACGTCATAGTATAACATGTCGAAAAATGAAAAAAAATGTCATAGTATATTATGTCGAAAACAGTCATAGTATAGCCTGCCGAAAAGAGTCATAGTATAGCCTGTCAAAAAAAATTAAAAAACGGTCATAGTATAGCATGTCGAAAACAGTAAAAAAAAACTGTCATAGTATAGCATGTCGAAAAAAGTAAAAAAACAGTCATAGTATATTATGTCAAAAACAGTCATAGTATAGCCTGTCGAAAACAGTCAAAGTATAGCCTGTCGAAAAAATTGAAAAACGGTCATAGTATAGCATGTCGAAAAACGTCAAAAAACAGTCATAGTATATTATGTCAAAAACAGTCATAGTATAGCCTGTCGAAAACAGTCATAGTATAGCCTGTCGAGAAAAGTGAAAAACGGTCATAGTATAGCCTGTCGGAAAAATTGAGAAACGGTCATAGTATAGCATGTCGAAAAAAGTCCAAAAACAGTCATAGTATAGCCTGTCGAAAAAAGTGAAAAACGGTCATAGTATAGCGTGTCGAAAAAAGTCAAAAAACAGTCATAGTATATTATGTCGAAAACAGTCGTAGTATAGCCTGCCGAAAACAGTCATAGTATAGCCTGTCGAAAACAGCCATAGTATAGCCTGTCGAAAAAAGTGAAAAGCGGTCATAGTATAGCATGTCGAAAAAATTGAGAAACGTTCATAGTATAGCACGTCGAAAAAAGTGAAAAACGGTTATAGTATAGCATGTCAAAAAAATTGAAAAACGGTCATAGTATAGCATGTCGAAAAAAGTCAAAAAACAGACATAGTATAACCTGTCGAAAAAAGTAAAAAAACAGTCATAGTATATTATGTCGAAAACAGTCATAATATAGCCTGTCGAAAACAGTCATAGTATAGCCTGTCAAAAAAAGTGAAAAACGGTCATAGTATAGCAAGTCGAAAAAAAGTCACAGTATAGTATGTCAAAAAAGATGAAAAACGTATAGTCAAATATTTCCCATATGGTCTAGTGGTCAGGATTCCTGGTTTTCACCCAGGTGACCTGGGTTCAACTCCCGGTATGGTAATGAGTTTTAATGTTTCAGTGATGCATGATGAAATAGTCATGTCAAAAAATAAAACAATGTCATAGTATAGCATGTCGAAAAAAGTCAAAAAACAGTCATATTATATTATGTCGACAACAGTCATCGTATAGCCTGTCAAAATAAGTGAAAAACGGTCATAGTATAGCATGTCGAAAAAATTGAGAAACGGTCATAATATAGCAAGTCGCTAAAAAGTCACAGTATAGTATGTCAAAAAAGATGAAAAACGTATAGTCAAATATGTCCCATATGGTCTAGCGGTCAGGATTCCTGGTTTTCACCCAGGTGGCCCGGGTTCAACTCCCGGTATGGGAATGAGTTTTAATGTTTCAGTGATGCATGATGAAATAGTCATGTCAAAAAGTAAAAAAATGTCATACTATAGCATGTTGAAAAATAAAAAAACGTCATAGTATAACATGTCGAAAAATGAAAAAAAATGTCATAGTATATTATGTCGAAAACAGTCATAGTATAGCCTGCCGAAAAGAGTCATAGTATAGCCTGTCAAAAAAAATTAAAAAACGGTCATAGTATAGCATGTCGAAAACAGTAAAAAAAAACTGTCATAGTATAGCATGTCGAAAAAAGTAAAAAAACAGTCATAGTATATTATGTCAAAAACAGTCATAGTATAGCCTGTCGAAAACAGTCAAAGTATAGCCTGTCGAAAAAATTGAAAAACGGTCATAGTATAGCATGTCGAAAAACGTCAAAAAACAGTCATAGTATATTATGTCAAAAACAGTCATAGTATAGCCTGTCGAAAACAGTCATAGTATAGCCTGTCGAAAAAAGTGAAAAACGGTCATAGTATAGCATGTCAAAAAAAGTAAAAAAACAGTCATAGTATAGCATGTCAAAAACAGTAAAAAAAAACAGTCATAGTATAGCATGTCAAAAAGAGTAAAACAACAGTCACAGTATAGCCTGTCGAAAAAAGTGAAAAACAGTCATAGTATAGCATGTCGAAAAAATTTAAAAACGGTCATAGTATAGCATGTCAAACAAAGTAAAAAAAAGGTCATAGTATATTATGTCGAAAACAGTCATAGTATAGCCTGTCGAAAACAGTCATAGTATAGCCCGTCGAGAAAAGTGAAAAACGGTCATAGTATAGCATGTCGAAAAAATTGAGAAACGGTCATAGTATGGCATGTCAAAAAAGTAAAAAAAACAGTCATAGTATAGCCTGTCGAAAAAAGTGAAAAACGGTCATAGTATAGCATGTCAAAAAAATTGAAAAACGGTCATAGTATAGCATGTCGAAAAAAGTAAAAAAACAGTCATAGTATATTATGTCGAAAACAGTCATAGTATAGCCTGCCGAAAACAGTCATAGTATAGCCTGTCTGTCGAGAAAAGTGAAAAACGGTCATAGTATAGCATGTCAAAAAAAGTAAAAAAACGGTCATAGTATATTATGTCGAAAACAGTCATAGTATAGCCTGTCGAAAACAGTCATAGTATAGACTGTCGAGAAAAGTGAAAAACGGTCATAGTATATCATGTCGAAAAATTGAGAAACGGTCATAGTATGGCATGTCAAAAAAAGTCAAAAAACAGTCATAGTATAGCATGTCAAAAACAGTAAAAAAAAAACAGTCATAGTATAGCATGTTGAAAAAAGTAAAAAAAAAACAGTCATAGTATAGCATGTTGAAAAAAGTAAAAAACAGTCATAGTATAGCATGTCAAAAAAAGTAAAACAACAGTCACAGTATAGCCTGTCGAAAACAGTGAAAAACGGTCATAGTATAGCATGTCGAAAAAATTGAAAAACGGTCATAGTATAGCATGTCGAAAAAAGTCAAAAAACAGTCATAGTATTTTATGTCGAAAATAGTCATTGTATAGCCTACCGAAAACAGTCATAGTATAGCCTGTCGAGAAAAGTGAAAAACGGTCATAGTATAGCATGTCGAAAAAATTGAGAAACGGTCATAGTATGGCATGTCGAAAAAAGTAAAAAAACAGTCATAGTATAGCCTGTCGAAAAAAGTAAAACAACAGTCATAGTATAGCATGTCAAAAAATGGAAAAAACAGTCATAGTATGTCGAAAAAAGTAATATTATAGTATGTCGAAATTAGTCATAGTATAGTATGTCAAAAAAGATGAAAAACATATAGTCAAATACTTCCCATATGGTCTAGCGGTCAGTATTCCTGGTTTTCACCCAGGTGACCTGGGTTCAACTCCCGGTATGGTAATGAGTTTTAATGTTTCAGTGATGCATGATGAAATAGTCATGTCAAAAAATAAAACAATGTCATAGTATAGCATGTTGAAAAATAAAAAAACATCATAGTATAACATGTCGAAAAATAAAAAAACTGTCATAGTATATTATGTCGAAAACAGTCATAGTATAGCCTGCCGAAAACAGTCATAGTATAGTCTGTCAAAAAAAGTTAAAAAACGGTCATAGTAAAGCGTGTCGAAAAAAGTAAAAAACAGTCATAGTATAGCATGTCGAAAACAGTAAAAAAAAGTCATAGTATAGCATGTCGAAAAAAGTAAAACAACAGTCTGTAGTATAGCATGTCAAAAAAAGTAAAACAACAGTCATAGTATAACCTGTCGAAAAAAGTGAAAAACGGTCATAGTATAAAATGTCAAAAAAATTGAAAAACGGTCATAGTATAGCAAGTCCAAAAAAAGTCACAGTATAGTATGTCAAAAAAGATGAAAAATGTATAGTCCAATATGTCCCATATGGTCTAGCGGTCAGGATTCCTGGTTTTCACCCAGGTGTCCTAGGTTCAACTCCCCGTATGGGAATGAGTTTTAATGTTTCAGTGATGCATGATGAAATAGTCATGTCAAAAAATAAAAAATGTCATAGTATAGCATGTTGAAAAATAAAAAAACGTCATAGTATAACATGTCGAAAAATAAAAAAACTGTCATAGTATATTATGTCGAAAACAGTCATAGTACAGCCTGTCAAAAAAAGTAAAAAAACGGTCATAGTATAGCGTGTCGAAAAAAAAAAGTCATAGTATAGCATGTCGAAAAAAGTAAAACAACAGTCATAGTATAGCATGTCGAAAAAAGTAAAACAACAGTCATAGTTTAGCCTGTCAAAAAAAGTGAAAAACGGTCATAGTATAGCATGTCGAAAAAAGTCATAGTATAGCCTGCCGAAAACAGTCATAAAAAGTAAAAAAAGTAAAAAAACGGTCATAGTATATTATGTCGAAAACAGTCATAGTATAGCCTGTCGAAAACAGTCATAGTATAGACTGTCGAGAAAAGTGAAAAACGGTCATAGTATATCATGTCGAAAAAATTGAGAAACGGTCATAGTATGGCATGTCAAAAACAGTAAAAAAAAAAAGTCATAGTATAGCATGTTGAAAAAAGTAAAAAACAGTCATAGTATAGCATGTCAAAAAAAGTAAAACAACAGTCACAGTATAGCCTGTCGAAAAAAGTGAAAAACGGTCATAGTATAGCATGTCGAAAAAATTGAAAAACGGTCATAGTATAGCATGTCGAAAAAAGTCAAAAAACAGTCATAGTATATTATGTCGAAAATAGTCATAGTATAGCCTACCGAAAACAGTCATAGTATAGCCTGTCGAGAAAAGTGAAAAACGGTCATAGTATAGCATGTCGAAAAAATTGAGAAACGGTCATAGTATGGCATGTCGAAAAAAGTAAAAAAACAGTCATAGTATAGCCTGTCGAAAAAAGTGAAACAACAGTCATAGTATAGCATGTCAAAAAATGGAAAAAACAGTCATAGTATGTCGAAAAAAGTAATATTATAGTATGTCGAAATTAGTCATAGTATAGTATGTCAAAAATAGTCATAAAAACGTCATAGTACAGTATGTCGAAAAAAGTCATATTATAGTATGTCGAAAAAAGTCATAGTATAGCATGTCGAAAAAAGTCACAGTATAGTATGTCGAAAAAAAGTCATAAAAAAGTCATAGTATAGCATGTCGAAAAGTCATATTATAGTATGTCGAAAATAGTGTGTCACAAAAAGGTCAAAGTATAGTATGTTGTAAAAACATCAGAAAAAAAAAATCATAGTGTAATAGAGTAAAAAGCATAGTATAATATCAGAGTAAAAAAAAAATAAAGAGTAAAAGGAAAAATTGTGAATATTTGCATCAACTTCAATAATAAGACTTCAACAGGACCAGTTTCTTAAAAAGAAGTGTTTTATTTCCTTTTTAACAAAGCCCAATACAGATTTGAAGCATAACTTGGGGAACACTGGTAAATCTCAATCTAATCATTATTCTGGGACACCCACAAAAAGATGAGCTTCAAATAAAAAGAAAAGAAAGAAGACACCTAAAATAACCATACAACCCAGACTTGGGGCAAAGAAAATAATGGTGCATGTTGTCAAAGTACTAGAAAAAAAAGGAAAATATTTTTGACAATAAGAATAAAAAAAAGAGTTGTTGGGGCGGTAAATAAAGTCTTCTAGTAAAATAAATGTCATATATGACAGGTATAGCATCCGGCTTCGGAAGAACCAATCTTGGATGAGTAATCTGGTCAAATACATCTAAAAAACATTTTAGTAGCTTGTCCAAGCTGTACAACATTTCTGCCACGAGAGGGGGAATAATATGCACTAAACTAAAAAAATGATCAAATGTTTCCATGCTGACACATTTCTTCATATCCAGTGATATCAAAATGCATCATTTGATTTGAGATGAAGTCACGCTTTGCTGTTGGTAAGTCCGTTTCCTTTTCACCACGAATAGAAGTTGTGCCAAAGATGGAGAGAATGAAGAGTCAAATTTGAAAAGAACTAATCAATATTACATTGGGTTAATGTTTGTGTTTCTTTACAACTAATTTGTTACACAAAGATATATTCAAACAGTTTAACTTGACAGCTGTGCTGAGCATGAGTACATTTTAGTGTGGGAATAAAAATATATCTAAATAATGTTTGACAGGCTGATCTAAGATCGCAAAATATATATTATTATTAGTGGCAGACGCTGTCGTTTGAGTGATTTTAAGTTTTTCACCTCGGTTAGACTTGATAAGAATGATACATTGGTAGTTCTGGTGGCTTCATTTAAAAACATTTAAGATGATTATTACACACGTACCGGTCACTTGGACTTTTTAAGAGCTAGAATGAAGATGTGGGAAAGAAAATCAAGTTGAGCTGCGATTAAATGTTTCTGTCAAGGACGTGACTGGCACACGTCGTCCTCGTTGAAATATGAAATTAAAGACTATCTGAAATGAGCCGATCCACCCATGTAAACACAGTGATTTTCTGATACAGAAAAATACTAAGTGGACAATGTATATCGATCTTTTAATAACAATATCCATCAGTTGAAAACACCGGTCCGCTTTGATATATTCTCGTGTGGGAACATATATATTTTATAACAAAATAAATCTATACCTGTGGTTTTCACTGTGATGGTTACATTACGGGTTGTACGATCCCATCGTGTCGCTCCTCTGAGTGCTTTCTTTGTCCGTCTCAACAAAGAACTGCATGTAGCTCTGTAAGAAATAGTACTTGTGACTGAAGCAGCTCAAATACTCAAAAGGCTCTGCCTGAGAAGAACATTAGTTTGAAGTAAAAAAAAAAAAAAAAAAAAAAAAAAAGACTAATAAAATACTCATCTTTTCCATCTTGATACCAGTTGTTAAAGTAATCTATAATAAAGTGTATGTTGCTATTATTATCTTTTAAAAATCATAAGCAGTTTTTTTTGTGTTTTTTTTACTGTATCTCGGCGGTTTTTGACACAAAATATCCTTTTTGGATATTTACACAGGAAAAGATACTTTTCAAGCAATAAAACAAGCTTATATTGTGGGTTGCGACAGAATGAAACACAATTCTGAAGAAATAATGGAGAAAGAATTGCATAGCAGATCAGAATATGACTAAACAGGAACTGATCCTTTTTGGTATATGGTGCACTTTGATTCATGACTTTGCACATTTTCACATATGTACATGAAATAGTAAGTCCATTCATAGTTTCACCCGCCCCACAGTAAAGATCAAGTCTGCCTCTGCACTATAATGCTCAACAGTGTGAAGGCAGGATGCGGAAGTCTCGTCCCCCCCTCTGCTCTTCTCATAAAAGTCCATACAAGTCTTTTTCAACAAAAAACAAAAAAAATTAAAACGTTGTTTAAAAAGTGCCATTTTGCTACATTTATCAGCTGATCCATGGTCTGCTACTGAACAGTTAACACAAGCAAATGTGTTACACAGCCTGCCCCGACATCACACACTTTCCTGATTCTATGAGTTTTGGTCACATGGACAATCTCACACACACATACGCACACACACACACACACACACACACACACACACACAAACACACAAACACAAACACTTGTGCAGAAACACAGACACACAAAGATGGGAAGAAAACAAAAAAGTGGAAAGAAAACAGCGTTGTGGCCGGTGAGTACAGTTCCGTTTGAAGAGTTTATCTGTTATCGATTAGACATTCCCGGCTGGTAAAGCTTTGAAAAAGAAACAAGCACCGTTAGGAAAAGGCCTCAAATGTCCTCCACTGCGGCAGAGTTCAGCAGTTTCCGCTTGATTCTGTGCTCCAACAAAAAGCAAGAGAGACATAAATCTACATTCAGACTCGCCTCGGGCTCCTGGTCGGGCAAAGTCACCGAAATGTTTCAGGCTTCATTGCGTCTTTTCCTCCGATTTTCCAAGTCTGAGTTAGGGCAAACGGAGTTTTCTTTTGTTATAAATCATGGAGTCCGAGGACAGGTATCTCCCAACTCATCACGAGGCCTTTTTCTTTGTGTCCGTGTGGAAACATCCGGGTCCTCACCGCCTCTGCTGGGTATACACCGGGTACGCTAGCGTCACATTCAGAGAGTCATTGTGCTGGACCAAAGACGTGTGCTGGTAGTGAAGTACGAGTTCTTTCAGCGAGCTGTACAGGTTGTACGGCTCGGCGAAGCCGAAACCTGAGGGGGTCTTATTGATGACGCAGTGCTTCACCTCACCGTCCACGCTGCAAAGAGAGAGAGAGAGAGAGAGAGAGAGAGAGAGAGAGAGAGAGAGAGAGAGAGAGAGAGAGAGAGAGAGAGAGAGAGAGAGGAGAACGGTTACAATCTGTTCGGTGTCTGCAGGCAATAAAAATGTTCTTTCCAACCGCTCGCTTCTTTATAGAAAACCACAAACCACACGCTATTCTAAACTATTGTCAGGTGCCCATATATACAATAACACAGACTCTGCTTGCTGTAATCATACCTTCAGTTCATACTGAGATCACTCTCAATAGAAGGGAGTCATTGAAAGAAGGATTTCTGAACTTAAAAAGAGTAACTTTGGAGGACACCACTTGATTTGTCTAACTCCAGACTGTTGAAGGTTCATATTAGCTTCAAATTTTACATTTGAAATGCATCAGGAAGGGAACCGGAGGAACCCGTCTCGTGTTTGTGATTCTCTCCTTTTAGCGGCTGTCTGACAGATACGTACACAACGCTGCAGGCGTAGCATCCCGCTTTGCTGCTGTCTCGGACCAGGAATGTTCCGTCTCTCTTGCCCTGGAGGAGAGCCTCCGCCTGTAGTCGATTGATGTTGCCCAGTTTCCAGGACCGCTCGTCGTGATGAGGAAGGTCTTCATCATCGTCCACCATAGAATATTGACTGGAAAATAAACAAAGTGTAAGTCGCGAGGGAGAGGCCTTCCACCAGTCAGTTTATTTGGTAAAACCTAAACGGATACTCACTCTTCTGTGTTCTCGTTCTTGATTCCGAGCCACTCGTTGAGTTTCTTCTGTCTGACTCCCTTCTGGGTCAACCACCTACAGGAGAGGAGAGCGTTAGAAACCAGGGCAGAGATCCAATTTGATTTTCTCCAGAGGGAAGCATAAAAGTCTCAGGAGCAGCCACTGATGGAGCGCTGTACTCACATGAGGTACTGGTCTCTGGTCTTGCGGAGCTGGATGAGGTCTGGCTTGATGCTGTTCATCCTCTTGTCGATCTCTCTGTAGTCGGCCGCCTGTTTCTTCAGATCTTCCTCCAGTCTGCGCTTGCTGTCTACGATTTCACTAATCCGGGACTTCAATTTCTCGTAGTTGCCCATAATCCTGAAAGCAACAATGACGTTTAATTTCAACATAATTCAACTTTTTATTATCTGTTAATTGTGCTCCCCCCCCCCCCCCCCTTTGATAAGTAAAGTGTGGGGTATTCTTACCTCTGGATCTCCTTGTCGTTGCCTTCTCTCCTGAACTTCTCAATATACTCCTTGCTGTACCGCTCTTGTGTTTGGCATTGCTCCTCAAATATCTTGATGGTTTCGTTAAAAGCCTCGATGGCTGTCCTTTTCATTTGGATTTCCTGGAAGCAGAGGCGCCGTGTGAGCAAAACGTCGCGGTAAAGTTCTCGATCGTGGCTCGACTCTGGCCGGTACTCACTTGTGACGTTCTGGTGTGTTCCTCGTACAGACGGTCGTACTCTTTGTTCTTCTCCTGGTACTGCTGGTGATACTCGCAGAGCTTCCTCCCAACGGCTTCTATGTTGTCTTCTTTCACCACCTGATCCTAAGGAAAGATTCAGAACAAAAACAAGTTAAAGTAAAAATTGCTTGAACTTAAGCATCGCGAGTGTTGCTAGTTGAGACTATAAGCTGACGTCTCACCTGCTGGTGTTTGGAGACGGGATACAGCAGCTTGACGTCTAGCTTGGGGTTGTACTGAGCCAGAGACTCGTTGCGATAGTGGTTGATGAGCTCAACGACTGAGCTGAAGGTCAGCGGGTCTGAGAAGCCGTATTTCCCGTCCCGGTGGAATATCTTAATGAGCTTATTGTTTCCCCCTTTCCTGTAGACAAAACAAAAAGAAGGAAGCAAAACCTGTTAGACTACATGCCGTGAATAATTAAGAGAGGGCTGATAAGAGGAAGTGATTTCAAGCGTACCTCAGGGTCAGAGTGTAGTCTCCGTGCATCTTTGTGGAGGCGTCTCGCACCAGAAAAGTACCGTCCGCGGTGTCCCTCAGTTTCTCGTTGACCTCCTCCCTCGAGATGTCTCCCCAGTACCATTCGGCGTCCTGCAGCGCCATGTTGTTGTTCATACCGTTGTTAGTCACAGGCGTGGGCTTGGGTGGCTTTGGAGGTAGAGCTGTGAGGAAAAAGAAGAAAAGAACACAGAACGTAAACAAAAAAGGTACTGAAATGCACCCGTGTTGACATTAAAAACCATTGAATTTCTGCCGCTCGTTGCGACTTGTTAACGAGGCTCTGTGACGTTCTTTAAAAAGCAGCCGAAAATACAACTGGAGACCAAATGTGAGATCCACTACATTGAATGCATTCCGCACAAGCTCTGAGGCTCTCTCTCCCCCTCCCCATTGATTAAATAGGGATGAAAAATTGCCGCCCCTCTCCAGCAAAGAGGCGGTAGCAGCGAGGCGGTGGGAGGGGACATGAAGCATGAGTCAGGGAGAATGAATTTCATTCAGGAAAAGGAGATTTCTGTCTGTCGGAATATATCGATTTTCATGCAGAAATAGATGATGCCCACTATGAATACTGATCGTGACAAAGAGGTTTAGAATGGATGAAGCGATGCAACCGTGAAGCCTAATGCAAATAGCCAGCTTTAAATCCTAAATAACCAGATTTTGTTAGATAATTAACATTAACTGTGGACTTACAATCAGACCATCAGATCTCCTTTTCCTAATGCAGCTTTAAGGCAGCACCGAGACTCAGATTTTGCATTGCGTCTGTTCATTTCCATGCGATAATCACGTGATGGAACATTTTAACGATGGTGATCTAATAGAGACATCTTAACTCTGCAGTGGCCGATCACAAGCTGGCGGTTTCACGGTGACGCTAGCTGTAGCAGAGCTACGGTAGCGGTCTATTTTTAACCCACAAATCTGCACTGCCTTTGTTCACTCCCTCTGCATTACCACCCTTTACTGCTACAGTGGACTGCAGGCGCTGTACACCAGGCAGACGGCCACCGTTGCTACACGGCATGAAAATGCAAAGCTTTACAATCTGTGCAAAAATGCAGTGTGCCATCTCAACCGCAGCTCGTCGTTTCCTGCTGACGCTTCTCAGCACCTTTGCCTTCCGATCTCATCGCATTTCCTCTCCAGATTGCAAGAAATGTATAATTCTCAACCCCACATGCATGTGGACAATCCAGCCTCAACGGTAGCTCTGCAACAGTTCCACTGACACATTTCTACAGACACACAGCTTGCATATTTGATTTGACTGCGAAATATCACAAAATAAAGAAAGTTCCTTACACGGCTACCTAAACATCTATCTGAAAAGCCATTAAGTGCAGCCTGCTCAGTAACGTGTTACATCACTTACCACAGCCAATCACACGGGGGGTTTGTCACCAACCACTCCTGCATCTTTCATTTCCTAAGAGTGATGAGGTCATTCTGAAAGCCCATTGCCTTTTACCTCCCCGCTTCGATTCTTAACAACACCGCAGCTTGACGGACACAAAAACCCTCATTATTCTCTCTGCAGCACCCGGCGCTACGTCCTCGTATGCATCCACCTTTAAAACGCGTCAGCCACTAAGAAACGGACCTGCAGCCTGTTTCCATGCTTTTCCTCGGTCATTCTCTCCCTCTCTGTCGAGCTTGGCCGCTCTCTCTCTCTCTCTCCCTCTCTCTCCCTCTCCCTCTCTCTCCCTCTCTCCCTCTCTCTCCCCTGCAGGTTGCTCAGCCCCTCCTCTCGGCGTGTGTCGTGCGGAGGTTTAGTCCGGCCCACTGCTGGCACTCAGACAAAGCCAGCTCTGCTGCAGCAGCACGTACGCAGCTAAATTATAATGCCGGTCCCCGGTTAACGGCACCCAGAGCTCCAAAATACGCCTGTAATCCCACAGCGTGACACTCGGCATGACAGAGATAACTCTCTTGATTTCCTGAGTGAAATTAAAATAGACCTAGTTCTTGGTAAAGTATAAGGATTCAAGTGGAACACAGTGCTGCTAGGTTCAACTGAGGCCTCTACGCGCGTAATCTGCTCAGTTTTATTACTTCTTAAAATAACTACAACAACAAACATTTAATTAAAAAAAAATAAATAAATAATAATAATTAAAAAAAAAAAAGGTAGAAATGTCAACGTTTTCTTTTAAGAGTTGTGAGGAAACGGCATTAGCAGCAGCCCAAGGCGAACCTGTTCACTGCCAGCTATGACTGGAGGCTATAAGGAAACAAAAAGCTCTTATTCTCGTTCTGGTCCTTCTGTACGCTGTGGTATTTGTGTCTTATTCTTCAAGAAGGCCGTTTCTGAGGGCAGAAGCAGTAGAAACACACTACTGCTCCGCTTTCCTAAGACAACTTAAAAAGACAATTTAAAAAGACAATTTAAAAAGACGAAGAACGTCAAACTCACGTTGTAAGCTGTGCATGTTCTTCTTTGTAGCTGCTCTTGTATTCCAAAATTGTAAATTAAATCCAACAGAGTTACTTTCAAGTCCTCCAGTAAATCTCCATTTCATAGTTGAAAGGCGACTTTTTTTTTTTTTTTTAATTCTTAACTCTTAAAAAAGGAAACAGCTTTATGTGCTTCTTAAAGAAATCCAGGTAATCCGCTCGGCGTGAGGCAGGTGCAACGTGCGACTTGTTCTAGCGGACTGAGAGAGTTCCTGCTGTGAGTGTGCTGAAGGGCTGAGTCTCTCTCTAGCGTCCTCCTCTTCTGAGGCCTGCTCACATGGAGGCAGATAGTTAATGATTAGCTGTTGCTGCCCTGGTGTCAGTGCTGCCTGTTCTGAAAGCAGCCACTCGTGCCAGCTGTGTGTGAGTGTCTCTCTCTCGGTCTCTCTCTCTCTCTCTCTCTCTCTCTCTCTCTCTCTCTCTGTGTGTGTGTGTGTGTGTTTGTAAAGGAGGAGGCAGGGGGAGTTCAGTCTTATGATTAACTTGCAAAGTTTCAAATATTTGCTGAGCTGGGCACTTTGAGGCAGGGAGGAGGACGGAGGGAGAGAAAGTGGGGGTGGGTGGGACGGAGGGAGAGAGAGTGGGGGGGGGGGGGCGGAGGGGGGAGAGAGAGTGGGGGACGGAGAGAGAGTGGCCCTAGAAACTAGAAGCAGCCCTCACTTAACAAGAAGCGCTCTGTGGAGCAGGCCGACTTTCCAGCCAACCAAATCTAAGTGGGCCTTTTGTCGCTTACTTAAAATAGGCACGCAGTAACTGGGAGGAGGCGCGCACACACACACACACACACACACACACACACACACACACACACACACACACACACACACACACACACACACACACGGGGGTCATTCACAGAAACACATGTATAGAATGTACATGCGTATTTACAAAGTAGGCTATTCTTCCTCTCTCGTCTTGTGACCCTGTTGTTATCTGTAAAGACAGGTGACTGAAACCAGCTCGGCACACTTGAACTTTGTCATATGTTTGACTGGGTCCTGTGTTTATATATGTGTGTGTGTGTGTGTGCGCGTGTGAGAGTGTGTGTGTGTATAAAGAACTAAAAAAGTGTTTCACTGCCTGGCCGCCCTTCAATCAATCCATCCATCCATCCGAGTGCCAAAGTGCCCCCGCAGGTGCAAATTACTGACAGCTGAGAGTGGCCCAATGCACAGGAACATTATAAATAGACCTAACAGGTAATAAAATGTTTAAACAGCCACAGCCAGTCCAGGGCCAGCCAGCTTTTAACTAGCACTGTAAAAACATAACCGTGCCACGCAGCGCTCTGCACTCGACACAAACCACCAGACCAGCTTCGTCTATGGCAGACCACCACCGCACCAGCCATGAGACCCGACTTTGTGCAGCTCTGCGTTTGACGTGTTACGCGGTAATAACATCAAACGCGAAGAAGAAGAAGAAGAAGAAGAAGAAGAAAACCAGAGTGTCTAAAGAAGATTTTAATCAATCTTCTGTTTTCACACTTACGCGGTCATTTGTTGAACGGAAACTCACCAGCAACCGCCATCACGCTCAGTTTAAAAAAAAAGAAAAGTCGTACCCTGTATCCAGTGAGTTCTTCTGGAAACCCTTTCATAAACTCATATTCATTTCTAACAAGCTCAAAAAACGTGAAACGTTCTCTGCAGGTAAACCTTGAGGAACGTTGTGGCTCTGATTCTCACAGTTCTGCAACAACGGTCCTCAGGAAATGACCGGTACATATAGCAGTGCTAACTTGTTTCTTTCCACCACTGTGTCGTCCACAGACCTCTACAACTGCAGCAGTTCGCAAGTCTCGACATCTTTCTTCGAGCTATTAATAGTTCAGACCTGAGGGCGTTCAGCTCTTGTTCTGCAGTGTTTGAGGCCCTGCAGAACATACGACCACGCTCTGCACCCAATAATAAACACTATTGTACCAAAAACAAGCATTTCAAAAAAACTTTGCGGGTGATGGAAAGTGAAAAATGAAGTTGTTAAATACATACCCGGAGCTGCCTGACTTTCACTCCATTCACTCGTCACCAGAAGCTCAATGATCTTGATGTGAGCATCGGAGCTGGGTTCACAACTGCAAAAAACAAAACAAATAAAAGTTACATAAAGTTTGCGTTTTACAGCGCAGGTTAAAGTCTCTGCTGCTCTGCTTGCTCTGTGCTGGCTTCAATCTGATGGTAATTCAGGCTTAGCTACTTTAATTGCGCAGCACAGCTGGTAAGTAGAAAAGCTCCAACCGATATAAATCGTGTGCAGCTAAAACCCACGAGTGCCTGACAGGCTGTGCGCTCTGACAGTGTGTACATGCGTCAGCCTATATGCGAGTGCACGTTTGAGAGTCTCTCTCTCCGTGTGTGTGTGTGTGTGTGTGTGTGTGTCTCGGTGTTGCATGACTGAGCCTGCCACACTTCCTTCGGATCTGACACCCACCTGGTGGCCTGTTGTCTGAAAAGCACGGGGCTGAAGATCTCGCCCAGGGCTCTGGCACTGAGCAGGTTCTTGGAGCCGTTTTGGCACACTCTCGAGAAATGCCTCAGCAGACAGTGGAGGGATAGCCAGTATTGGGGAGGCAGGCTCGGGGTGCTGCCGATGCGACGTAGTAGCTTGGCACATTCCTCAGGATTCCCCACCTCTGTTGAATAAGACGAGAGCGTGGCCCCGAGAGGTCAGCGAGACAGATGTGGAAAAAGCGATCGTGACAAGAGTCGAAGAGCAGCGTGAAATGAAAGACGCTTCTTTAAAACCAAAAAAGAAAGAAAGAAAGAAAGAGAAATGGAGAGACGGAAAAAAGCACGTCATGTGCAGTTGGGTTATGAAACCGCAGAGAGATTGTGTGGTTGACAATGAGCGTAAGGTACACTGGCAGGTGATTGGCTGCTTAGAGATGCTAGAGATAAACTCTCAGGCTTGTTTTAGTTCCTATTAACCACAGATATCCTGTTTCTGGCCATGTGACAGCAAGAGAATGCAGTGCTTCAGAACAGTGCGGTGGGAAAACTTTGAGTTTCTGTGCTTGCAGCAAAAAAAAAAAAAAAAAAAGCAAGACAGACAGAAACTGTGTGACAAAAAACACTAATTACATATTTTATGTTTTTTTTTTTTTTTTTTACACAAAAAGCAAATAAAGTTAAAATATAGAAGTCTTGTTTGAGACTGATGAGGTCTTGTGGTTTTGTGTTCAAAGTACTGAATGTTCATTTGCAGAGAGGCTGCATTACGTCAACCAACGGGTCGTCTGGTCTCACCTTTGGCAGTGTGGACCATCTGAGTACATATTGCAGTGGGGATGACGGGCTGGGGGAGATCCTGCAGGTACCTGCGCAGACCATCACAGAGGACGGGGAGTTCCACCTGATCCAGGTCTGGTGAGGGAGGGTCTGAAGCACAGAAGAAAAGAAAAAAAAAACCCTCAAAACTCTGCAGAACTATATCCTGCGTATTCAACCACGACTGCACGGGAGCCTTCAGAAGCCCTTCTTTCCTTTTTAAACACACTGTGTTTGCACGCATTTCTTTTTTCGGTTGATTCTTTTTCTATATGAGACTTCCTCTTTCTGGCACCTGTCTCTCCCTCACTCAACGATTAGGAACACACAGAGGGATAAAACTCTACTTACCACATTCAAAATACTGTCTGACTTCAAGTCCACCACCAACAGTAAATGTTCGATACAAAGTGGGGTTATCCAGACCTGCAAATAAATCGGCGAAAAAAAACACAAATCAGTATCCGTCGCGACTGAGAAAAATCGTCTGCGCAACCCGTCGACAGAATGTGACAATAAAACACGGGTCGGCGTTAACGGCAGCCGCGGCGCCGAGCACAGCGCTTCCTTGGCGGAGCTCACCTTTCCTCTCGATAGCTTCCAGCAGGCTGGCCAGCATGGGAGGACTGGTCTCTGGGAGGGAGAACTGCTCCGTCAAGTCCAGCAGATAGAAGCCTGGAGGTAAGAACAGCGGGCCGTCAAACAAACTGATGTTTAAAGAGGAAGTACGAGGTGCTTCACAAGCAAGTCCCCGCGGTGCTTAATGTTGGTATGGAATCGATCAGCTTGTTAAATGTCTCAAAGTAGTGAAAAATGGAAATCACAACCCCGCAAAAACTAAAGATATTAGTTAATGATGACATGAAATAAAGAAGAGCAGAGTTGAGAAGTTTGAACTATGCATGTTTGTTGTCATTATATAAAAATGATTCGTCGCAGAGCTCTGTTACGCAATGTGCCGATGATGATGGGTTTGATAAAGAGAAGGAGCTGCTGAAATGAGGGTGTTGTCTATTTTCCATCTCGGTCTGAAGTGTGATGCTGCAACTTTTCAACTTGTTTCTTTTCTTGCTCTCCTTTGAGAAAAAATAAAAAAAAGCATTTGCTCACAAAATAAATGCCAACAGGGGAGCTGATGATGTCTAAAGAGAGTCTACCGTCTCCTCCTTTTGGCTCCCGAGGGGATTTCGTTTCTGCTCCGTTTCTATCTGGAGGCGACAATCACCGCATTTATTTTGTTCACGGTTTAGGTCGGTTTTAAGTCGTATCTTTCAGGGACGTTCAGGGAACAGAATTAGAGCACAGAACATGGATGAAGTAAATGCGGCCTGTGTGCTGGTCATCAGAAGTCGAGATGAATGTTTCATTTCATGTGATTCCTCTGAACCAGCAAACACCGATTAGGTGCATGACTTACAAACTACAGGTAGGAGAACCAGAGGGCCGCCTTCAAAAAAAATAAAATACAAAGTGAGTATTTACAACAGGCCGATTCAGGAACACGAGGTGCTGAGCACCGAAGGTAGGGTTTGGTGGAAATAAGCAAATACCCTGTGATATGAGGTAAGCCAGGTCTCAGGGTTTTTTTTCATCATTTTTTTTTACTTCAGAACTTTGCACCCAGGTGTGGACATGAAAGGATGAAGGGGTTGGCAGGGATTTTATTTGGATTTGCAAAGGCGTATTTTGAAAGGGCACTTCACTGAAAGGCTCAACTGTTCCAACACAGAGTCTGCACTTTTCAAAACGCTCAGAAACTATGAATGGAACCCTTTCTAGTGAGCGTATTTTTCTTTCTTTCTCCCTTCAAAATTATTACGAATTTTTTTTTTGAAAAATCGGGCATCCACTGGTCCCACTGATGCGTGCGCGAGACTCATTACCGAGGAACCGCCCTCTTCCGCCGCAGCGTGTTCAATCAAGCAAATAATGAAGCGCTTCATCCAAATCCACATCCTCTTTGGCCAGCGCAGCGGCGCAGGCTGGCATGTTGCGTGTGAAGAAAACTGGATTACCAAAGTCCCTCTAACCACAGCACACACAAAACTCCATGTAGGACAACTGGTCATCTGGAAGACATTATTGGAACCGCAAAGCGGGAGGGGAGGGGAGGGGGGGGGGGGGGTTTTCTCAGAAGCAGTGAACTCTGAGATGGAACACCAGAGCTTCCATAAATAGAGATCAAGACATGCAGTGCTGTGATCGCACACCTTGGAAGTGTAACCTTTCTCCCAGACAAGACACCTAACACGGCTGCCATTCTACAGCCAGCCTTTTTCTGAGAAACTCAATTTACAACCTGAATCTAAATTTACACACACACACACACACACACACACACACACACACACACACACACACACACACACACACACACACACACACACACACACACACACACACACACACACACACACACCTAATGTTCATATCCATGTGAATACGTTTTATAAAAGACAACATTTCTGCCAAACTTAAGTCTTTAGAAGAGGTTTCAAATATGGCAATTAGTAAATACTCCACACTTTGAAGGCACATCTTTAAAGAGCGCCAGGTTTACATCCACCTTGCCTGTCTCTAGATTAGTGGCGATCGCCATAACAGGAAGACCCTTCAAAGTGTTCCGACGGCGTTTTATTTGTTTATTTATTTATCTGCCGCTGGCCTCGGAGCGACGCGGCTCCGGTCTGAGGATAGAGTTGCTTCTTGGTAGCGGCGACGATTGCGACGGGTTCGGCACCGATGGAATCCTATCGAGTGGCAGACGAGATATGGCAGAAATGTTACGAGCCGTCGGTGATGATGTCTGAGACGCTTCGGCGTGAACGCACCCCTACTGGCCAGAGCAAATAACCACGGAAACACGTACAAAAATACACACACACACACACACACACACACACACACACACACACACACACACACACACACACACACACACACTAATTTGGAAACATTTGCGCGGTTCATTTAAGTTAACAATGACGGCAATGAGTAGATATAGATATTTACCACATAAACACTAAAGTATAGGATGGATGAAGTATAATCAACGCCACCAACACACAAAATAATCGTATTTGTAATACTGCAGTACACCATGTATTTCTGCTGTCTTGCTTTGTTTAGAACAGCTGATCGTGAGACTTTTTTTTTCCCAACTGAAGGTGGTTTTTGTGGCAGTTTTGGGGAAGGAGAGCGAGGAGACGGGGGCCCCTTGGACACGTCTCTACACGCCTGCGTTTCTCTGGCAGGACCTTCTCATGATATCCCAAAAGGCCTCCGCCAGTCAGTTAGTCAACCACAAGTCGGGGCAGTCGATGCAGCTGCCACTGGTGCTGCTGCTGCTGTGGTGTGTGTGTGTGTGTGTGTGTGATGTGTGTGTGTGTGGGGGGGGTTACAATCTCCTGGGTTGACAAGGTATGTCTGAAGCGAACAGACTGCAGACTGTGGGCAGGACAGGCGTGGGTCACCACCGACACACTAAAGATAGCACACACTCTGGATAAATTTAGAGGGTCGACTCAAGTAACCAGCATTTTCAGGTTACACCACTTCTTCTCGTCTGAAAAACTAATAACCCGGGAAACGTACACCGCACTACGGCACAATATTGAGCAAGTAAGTGCACCGCGATACAAAGTGTATTACATGTTATGACAAAAAAGGGGTGCAGCTGATGTAACGCGTTAATCAGACTTTCAGAGAACTTTCAGGAACACGAAGGCTCTAACGTGCTTTAACAGGTTTATGCTATAACACTATAAGACGAAGTCTGATGCAAGCTTGGAGTTGAAGCATGTAAAAAAAAAATATATATATATATATATATATTAAAAAAGAAAAAGAAAAAAAAGAACAGGCAATGTCTCCTCCTGCAGGGTGGAAGATGCAGTGCAGAAGCTCAGCAAGCAGCCAATGAGGAGACTGTTGCTACAGCCTGACGGTTAACCCTATAAAGAGCAGCGCGTGAACACCTACACGCAAAACCAGCTTACTGATGTGCAATTAACTGTCAATTAGTTGTATAACAGGCTCCATAGCAACACGTGTGTACAAGGTAACAGGTACTTGCAGAGAGGACACACATGCGACGCCTGGAAGAGTGTCTGTAAGCCTGGATGTATCGGCACACACTGAGAGACCTGTGCCTTTTCTAGTTTTTCCCACGATGCAGTTTGAGTTTTGAATGAAAGTGTTGTCATCTTGTCAACACTGATATCCCTTTAAATGTGTAGAGACAGATCTCTTCAAAGAGATCCACTCAAACCCCCCAAAATGATTGATTTAAATTAAAATCAGATCAGGCCTATAGCAAGTTGGACAATTTTTCATGAAATGTAACTTTACATTATAGTTTCAATTGTTTATGCGGTGCAATGATTTACTACATTTAACAAAAAAGTCAAAGTCACATCAAACTTGGTTGTATTTACAAGTGGAGGGTCCAATATTATCATCACAACTAAACATCTCAGTGAATCTGATGTGAGGGGTTCCAGATGTGAACAACACCTTCAAAAGTGTCTCTTTACGCTGCTAAATATGAGGCAGAATCCGGCTTGTATGTGAGCAGCTGTTGCACTGCTAGTGGTGTGTGACAGAAGAGAGACGGCCGTTTTAAATGATGGCCGACTGCAGTGCGAGTTGTGCTCTGAAGGGGTGGTGCTGTGACGGCCCTTCTCCTTGGCACAGCGGTCTATACATGTTGAGATATATACGAGAAGGCTCTTTAGTTAAGTAAGCGCTGCTATTTTTAAATAAGTTCTTACCTGCATTATGACCCCAACTAGGAAAATAAGACCCCCCCCCCCCAGTCTAAAATAACGGAGGCTGTCTATATTAGTCAGGGACTTATGTAACAGCACACCTCCATAGCTCCAGGCTTACACACTAGTCCACCTCCCTCCCGTCAAATACGTGACATATTTCAAATACCTTTTTCTGGTCCCCTCGACTTTGTGCTGCTCTCTTATCGCACCTCTTGTCTTATTGCACCACTTCTTCAAGTCTCTCTCTCTCTCTCTCTCTCTCTCTCTCTCTCTCTCTCTCTCTCTCTCTCTCTCTCTCTCTCTCTCTCTCTCTCTCTCTTTCTTAATCCTGCTAGCAGACATGCTCCGACTCTAGTAAAGAAGATTTGCCAATTTAGTCTCTGCACACCATCAAGTAATGAAACACGCTTTCATGCACACAAGTCAAGGATTCATCCAATAGCACGGTTTGGTTTTATTGAGCCCTGAAATTACATTACTTATCTTTTTCTCTCTGTCACGCCACAGAACAGCAACACCTTTTTTTTTTCTTTTTTTTTTTAGATGGGTATAATTACAGCAGTTGAGGAGGTGTCAGTATTTTAGTTTTTGGGGGGGGTTTTTTTCCCGGTAGAGCAAAGAATCGATCGGTCAATCAACAGATCATGAATATGCAACTATTGTTGGTCAATTTCAAGTGTAAATTGGAAGTATTCTTTGGATCCAGCTTGTCAAATGTGAAGATCTGACATTTTTTTTTTATAGTTTTATGTGATAAATATCTTTAAAGTGTTGGACCGCTGATGAGACAAAACAAGAAATGTAAAAGACAACACCTTAAGTTTAGGACATTTTGATGGTATAATCACCATTTCCTGACATTTCATAGAAAAACAATTGATCGACAATGAAATTATTAGTTATGGCTGAACCTCAACATCTATAATCAAAGTAATTCCTTTTTCACACGCGTGTGAAGAGAAGGATGAGTGTGTGTTGTCGTATCAGGAAAAGGAAAAGTTGCTAACGCACCAGTTGCTAACGCTAAGAGACAACCACAGGAAAAAAAGAAGCAGCAACTCGTATTCTAAAAGTCAAACAAGAGATTACAGAAACATGACATTTTATGACCAAATCCTCTCTGTGACACGATCCGATGTCGGAAACTATGACAAGCCAAAAACACATTTAAATCCTGCTCCAGTCTGACGTTCGCGGGCGGCGGATTAGCATAACAAGCTAAAATTAAGCAACGAAAAAAAGGTCTGACAAACTGTTATAATATCCTCATAAATAAACCTAAATTAGCTTCATGGCAGCAACATGTCCACTGAACACTGACGGTGTAAAACAGCAACCGCTGGGGTCCTATTCAGTGTGCAAACCTTTTATTGTGCACATGCATTGTGCACCAAGTTACTGCAATCAGCATTTAGCACAATACCGATTCACCACAAAGCTACAAATCAGTCTACCATGCAGTCTGTGCGCAGCCCTCCACCAAAGAAGCGCCAACACATTCCTGCCTTCAGCCTCACAGAGAAAACATCACAGCTAATAAACTGAAATCATAAACAGCGTTCATGTTCACGACTTGGATGGATTGAGTGACGTGCGACTGAAGTTGCGTATGCAGTAGTTAAGTAGGGGCGTCGCGATTCTCCAAATCCACGATCCGATGTGACGTTCGATTCTCGATTTAAACATTTACGTCGTTTTTAGTGTTACGACGCAGCCGCATGGTCAAAATGTAATAACCAATTTCATATGTAACAACTTATTTCACCAGTCAATTGGGAACAAACTGTTACACAGTAGAAAGAGGGTCCACTAGATGGCAGGAGGGTACTGCATTGCCGAGTTTACGAGGTACCCCTGAACGCACCATTAAAACCCTTAAACCGGTCTGAAATCACAGGTTGCTGAGGGCTGTTTGGTTAAAAATTTGAAAGCTCAGTTTAATGGATTCTTTTATTTAGAATATAAATCGTGACACCCCCTATAGTAGCAGGTGTGTACGTGAACCAATCTCAGACCAAAATAAAAAAAGTAAAAGCCAGAAGAGCGAGAGAGAGAGAGACGTTCATTCTTAGAGAACTGTTAGAGAGAGGCCCAGAGGAGGAAAGCTACATTATCTAAATCTGTAGCTATGCAGCTCTCTCTCCCCCAGCAACTGTCTCCTTTGTATCGGCTGCTCGCTTCCTTCCAGCGGCTCTGTTCAAAATGCCCAACGACAACCTCAACCCAATAGTTGGTCCGTTGCACAAATACATGATCGTAAAAAAAAAAAAAAAAAATCAACATTTTGCCTTTACTCAAAACGAAAAGGATAAAATGTACTCCAGCCATGAAAACGTGATGATAAGCCTCAGACGAAGATGAAGCCTGATGGCATCAAATACTTTCCTTAACAAGACTGAGCATGTGCGGCTGAACCTTGTGAGAGCATGCAGGGCAGCGATCGGTTATTCACACCTTCATCGACCAACATTTGGAAGAATGTTCACTCAAGACTGGCTGTTAGATAATTATAAACGGAGACGTCTAAACATCCTACACGGCCGCTGAGAAAAGTATCACCTTCCATCTTTGTTAACTTTGATAAAACAAAAAGCTGCTTTAAAAAAAAAAAAAAAAAAAAAGTTTATCAATTCTGGATCTCTGTATGCAAATAAGAATAGCGGGGCTTTTAGAGGGGCTTGGTCCTGTGGGTTTTAATCTCAGAGTTCCTTTCTCTTGGCGGGCCCCAACACATGTATATCCTCTCAACGGAGAGAGGCCCAGAAAAGGAGGAACACTTTAATGTTTAAAAAAAGAAAAAGAGAAGGCAGAGAGCTGGAATGAGGCGGAATAGTTTCCCAGCCCGGTCCGCTTCTCTTTCCTCCCTCACCCTCTCCACATCTGCTGCGCTCATGTAAACCCCTGTGGCTCAGAGAGGAGAGGCCCCATCCATTCTCCACCTCTTCCCCTTCCCCCCCCCCCCTACCCACAGTTGACTGTAGGAACTATCAAAACATTTAAAAAAAAAAGAGGAGGAGGAGGAGGGGAGGTGGAAGAAGAAGAAGAAAAAAAAGCTGAGGAGTAGGAGGAAGGGAGTGAGATCCCTTGGTAGTGGGCAATAAATCACAAACACTCTGGGAGCAACAAGAGCCCTGCCTCCATCCCAGGGCCCCTCTTCAAAGCCCCCTTGAGCCTGCAGAGCCCGGGTCCCTCCCAGTGCCTCCCCCACTGTACCCCGCGCTGCATCGGCCCCTCTACCAAGCCCCCAGCTCTGCTCCAGTCCTGATCCCTTTGCACACTATCCCTTGCACGGACCCTTTAGCAAGCACAGGGGCGCTCTCTCTCTCTCTCTCTCTCTCTCTCTCTCTCTCTCTCTCTCTCTCTCTCTCTCTCTCTCTCTCTCTCTCTCTCTCTCTCTCACCCACAACCTGGGGGCCTCTTCTCTCTCTCCCCCCCTCCCTCTTTCTCTCCCTCTCTCTCTCTCCCACAGCCCGGGACACAGAGACTTTTCTTCTCTCGGTGCTACATTCACACTCGCTCCAGGCTCAGCACTGCCACTCAACCACAACACAGCCATTCAACACATGCCCCCTTCATACAGCTCCTTGCTCGCCCTGCAAAAAAAAAAAAAAAAAAAAAAAAACCCACAGCAAAGAATTTCACAATTGCACCACAAAGGGCAGAAACTAGAAACCTGGCAGCTACAGCTGCTCTTTAGGTGAGCAGAAAAGCCCTTGAGCGCACATCGGTGCAAGCCACAGCGTCTTTAAAAAGATGAGTTTTAATTGCAGTTCATAGTTGTGGCTCGAGCAGTTAAATTGATTCAGAAAAAAAAAGGGTAATTTTCATACGCAGCCATCTTGAAATTTGCAGAACGTGAACAAACCATGCTAAATACAGACTACAAACTACAGCAAGACACTACTTTTATTGTTTCTAGCCACGTAAACACTTTTAGCAAACAATCTTACTGGCAAAGGAACAGACTTGTGACTCGTTTGCCTCCTCACAACAAAGTAAATAAAAGATTGGTTTGTGTTTGTTGAATTGTGCACACAAAAACTGCTCTCCTCCATATGTCAGAACTTCAAAAAGAAGAGCTTCTTATGAGGTAGAGTAAATATGTAAATGAGTTGTAGCTTCAGGAGCAGACTGCTGCTAATTTAGTCGCAACATTATCACGAAAGTTAAACGGCAAAATAAAAAGAGCCTGAGGATTTTGATGACCGGCGAACAAACGGAAACACGTAAACTCCATCTCTTTGAGGATGCGGGGTCGTAGTGCATTTCAGTTTTGATGGAGCGATCCTAACTGTTCCCCGAAGGCTCTCGGAGCACTTTGCCTTAATCACCGGTATATAGTGATCTAATCATCTTTCTCAACACTGGTGAAGGAAACGCACTCCCTGAAGATGTGCCTTTGTGGAGAACCACAGATGATATCCACTGGTAGCATATGGCCGGCCCGATATGCTCTGGCGTACTATACGGCCTGGATGAACGCCAGCATTGTCCTCTGGGACTGAAGTTGGTTCACATCCAGCGCAGCTGTACGGCTCAGGGCAGAGCCACTTGTTGTCAGAGACTGCAACTGTTCTGCAAAATCAGCATTTCTCTCACACTGAAGCCAAAATGTGCGAGTCTGTTTATGTTTTCATTCAACAACCTTGCAAGAGGAAAAAAAGTTATTTAACCATTTGAAAACGTAAGTTTCACATCTGGTGGGCACAGCTGTTTCTTTCCTTTATCCTCCACTGCTTCCACGATAATATTTTGATCTTCCTGCAACATGAACTCTCACTAAAGTTACGTTTGACAAACTCGACGAACAAGTGAAACGGGACAAATTAAAGCAAAAGTCAACACTATGTCGCAAATATGGCGTTGTGTTGCGTTCACATCCTGTAGTTTTCACCGGCGCCAGAGAAGAACAATTCAGATTTTGCAACAATATGTAAACATGTTACAAGCTATAGCTTTTCTTGAGGAAGTCTTATGTCTGCATCCAGAGCAGAACTTTTACTTTTGGGTGTAGTTTACAGACAACGACCACTGGAGTGTTTGGATGGGTAGTAAAAATGTTGGAAAAAAAGATATAAGTTACTGTCTGGTGTCTGACATGTCGAGGATTATAATTATTCTGCAAGAAATCTTAATTAGTGCTTCCTTTGCATCTTAAATTTTGCAACATTGTAACAAACGGATACGTTACCCACAATCCTCTTGGCTGTAAAGACTTTTAAAAAGCTTGATCAATAACTGCTGAACTCATTTCATTATCCTATTATACTATAATGATAATCAAATAGTCAAAATGTTCTGGTTTTCTGACACGCCTATGGCAGTAAATCAAATATGAATTCTATTTTTTAAAAGCCAAAAACTATGAATCAAGAAAACAACGGTCAGACTATTCAATCTTTTTGGTCGCAGGCCTTCTCGTTAAAGAGTTCTGCCGAGTGGTGCGGAACTCACCTTGCTCCGAGTCCGAGTCGGTCTCCGCCCTGAAGCCACCTGGAGCTACAGGTAAGGGTCTGAGGGGCCTCGGCTTGGGCGTGGGGGGGGAGATCCTCTTCTTCCCGATGAACTCGACGTACGTCCCGGGGAAGTCGCCTTTCTCCTGAGTGGTTTCATTGAAGCCCGGCAGCCAGCCGATCTCATCCGGCCTCTGCTCCAGGCCGTCGGTGTACCCGAGAGCCACCAGCGCTCCTTTGCTTACCAGCAGGATATCCCCCACATGCAGGTTGATGTCCTCCTCCCTCTCCTTCTTGTAGTCATACAGCGCTCTGTACTGATATCCTTCAGCACTCATATTGACCACGTTTGTGTCAAGGGGTGCTCTACTGAAGATTCAATAAGCAAAGCTACTTCTCAGGGTTTCTCTGACTATGTTTTGAGTCCAGCTACACATTTGCTAGTTCAAACGTACTCGTACACTTCCAGGAAAACCTCCCGCAGCTCTTTAAGAGAGACCACACTATCTAGCTCGTCTTCATTCTTTCACAGCGGCCGTCTCTCCTGAATGATTTGCGTCTCTCTCTCGCTCTCTCTCTCGGTGCGTTGCCTCACGGTGTGTACCCATCAGAAGATGGCCTGCAGTCTTGCAGCCTTGAGAACGCTATCCAGACCTGTGAGATGAGAGCAGAGGCCATTAGGAACAACAGTGCAGGAGACAAGTACAGCTTTAACGCGCACGCAATGCCGGGATGCACACTACAATTTACAATTAAGACAGTGATTGTTCTGCAGAAGAACTATTGTGGATTTTATACTGTAAGGGCAGAATTTACATTTAGAATAAGAATACAACAGCCTACTTTAATACTTGGCTTGACTTTTTTATTGCATCTATATATATACACACTTTTTAAAATTTTTAAGTATGCCATTACACACTATCTACAATAGCAAATAATTAATGCGTACTTAATTAGTGCTCTGTTTCTTAATTGCACATTCAATAGTTTCTGGCACACAGTGCTAACATTAGCATTATCAGCCACAGCTTTAATTCACTACGTCCATTGTTGTGCAACTACGTGGAAACCTCTTTTTGGGAAGTTTTGCAAAAATGTGTTGCAAGAAACTTATGGTGGGTTTATAAAAGTTGATCTTATGCACGTTTTTTAATTAAGAGTCCGACGCAGTGACGCTGCTGCACTACTGCGGAGGACGCAAGGGTGAAGAACATGGCTGATAACTTAACCACAGGAGGAGGGAGAAAAAAAAAGAAATGCAACGCTAGAAGTTAACTTAAGTTTAACTACCGTCAAGAAACAAGAATGTAGAGCGCTAACACGAAGTGCAGAGTCTCACGTTAGCATATTTTAACGTTAACATGTTCTAGCTTAGTCAGCGAGATTAGAGTAAGTAAGCCTGGCGTTACATACCGAGTGTGCATGGATCCTCGGGGCGAATCCAACGAGTCCTCTTTTAACGCTTCCACCTCGTTAAACTGGAGTTTTTGCGGGTACTTTCAAATAAAACACGACCCTAAAACACATCCTCTACAGGACCGGTGAAAGAAAAACACATCCACTTGCGTTTGAAACTTGGGTTTAACGTGCAGAACAAACTGTTTCAACGCACGCAGCCTGTCGACATAACGGCACGGTTTCCTCGTCCTGGGAAAAAAAAAAAAAAAAAGAAAAAAATTGCTCCTCTACACTGGACGGGGGGGGGGGGGGGCCGAGACAAAAGCGAGGACGCTCATTGGCCCCGTGGCACTGTCAATGATTGACGTCACTCGATCCGACCAATCAGATTCTCACTGGTGGTGTTCGCTGTACTCTCGCACGCAAACATGAAACACCTATCAAAATTACATAACTTTCCGCACGCAATGTAAACCGAAGTCCTTTTTGGTTTATGTTATCAGCACAAGGGGGATTATTTTCACAGTTTTCAGAAAGTAATGAGGGCAATGTAAAGATATCACTTTACACTATAGGCAACCCTAGACAAGCACTGCAGAGGGTATCAGAAGAACAAACACTACTATAGAATAGCTCCATGTCTTTGTTTTCTAATGCAATACTTAATTAAAACAATAAGTGGTGTGTTAAGTTATGTGAGAAATAACTTGATATCCATAACAGAACACAGCAGGAAGTGAAACATAAAAAGTTTTCTGTAACAGCCAGGAAAGCACAAAAGCATGCTTCAGGTTATTTATTTCAGCCCATAGTTTTCAGGTTTTTTTTGGTTGCTTTTTTATAAATCATTACATGTTCTCAGTGTGGAAGGTCCCAAAATCTTACAGAGTCACCATCTGAGGCGCATGACTGTGAATGTGGGTGGCCTAATTATGGTCGGGAAAAGAGGCCTGGCTGCTGGCAGAAATCCCCTATCGAGTATATAAACCCTACTGTCTCGGCTGTGCTAAAAGAGGCCGTAAGCAGCTTTGTACAAGGGTAGGCCGGTCTGAGTGTTTCAGCAGTTAGACAGACATCAGTGGCCAGAAAAGAGGAAGCAGTATAGAAAACAGGAGCATATGTGGTGCGAAATCAATCGCAACCAGGAACTTCCAACTGCTGTCAGGAAACTTAAATTTAATGCCCCTTTGACATCTTTCTTTGAGTCACCATTTGCCTTCCCCCACCCCCCCAAAAAAAACGGCACAAGACAAGATTAATATTACTACGGTAGATCATTGAAATTGACATTTGAACCACCAGACCATATAATCCCCCCCACACACTCTGCCAGCACCACACCTCACCCTCCTGAATTAAATAGCCAGGCTCTGGTGACCCATCTGCTGCCCAAACGACACCTCTGAAAGGATCACTCTATACACACACACACACATACACACACACGGAGCATTCATTGGATTGGACTTTGTTCCTATTTTCTAGCAAACACTTCAGGGTGAGACATGAAACAAACGTACATCTAACTTCCCATGTACCTTGTTTGCACTGTGGGGTATTGTACAAACAAGCAAGTTGTGTTTGTGAGTTTTAAAAATGAGCTGGTTATTCTTTAATCACAAAGTCACTCATTAGGTGTTTATTTTAAAAAATCTTTAACAAGTGCAAGTATTCATTTAGTACCTGTGTTTTGGTGAAGTCATGATGTAAACCAACGTCCGGAACATATAAAAATAGCATGACTCTTTATTTATATTCTATTCTTACTCAGGAAGCCTTTGCATATTTCATGCAAAAGCTAAGAAGCTTTCTATACAAACGAAACAGGCTATCCTGGTGCTCTTTCAATACTGCGTACCTGAAACACTGGACTTTGTTCATGCTAGGAATATTTTTGCGCTTTATTGTACAAATCTGCACAAGCAAGGATAATAAAAGCAGTTTCTACTAAAGCTGGTGCACAGTGGCATAAAGGTCCAGTCCGTATGCTTTTTCATAAATGACTTTATTCTACTGATGATTGAATTACAGACCAGCTTTTTGGGGTCTTGTCGTCTGGTCATGATTGAGCATTTAGTGTAGTTATAAGAAGCCTTTTTACTGATTTTACTGAATAAAAACTGACCTTAAAGTAATAGTTTATGCTTATATACTGTCTTACTGAGAGTAACAAGATCACAACACCACTTTCATGTCTGTCCGCTTGATATACAGTCAGAATAGCTTAGCGGTTAGCTTAGCGTAAAGGCAGGAAATGGGTGGGGTGGAGGGGGGGGGGGGGGGGGGGGGGTGTAACAGCTAGTCAGGCACTTCTGTTTTCGATCTGATTCCACAAAGAGACATAACGTGTTCATTATTGAGCTTTTGTTATCTTTAAAAAGAGAGCCAGGCTAGCCGTTTCCCTCTGTTTCAAGTATTAATGCTAAGCTAAGCTAACCAGCTACTGGCTGTAGATTGATATCTAGCTGACAGATATAAAGATATTGATCCTATGCCTGTAACTCTTGGCAATAAAGTGGAAAAAGCTCTCTGATTTCACATACAGTAGGTCCATTTGGTTAATTTTGCTTGTAGAAATCTGATTTTATTTATTTTTAAATAACTATTCTGGGTCTGTTTTAGTAGGCTTCTTGAATAATTCACTGGATGAGCACTTTTTGTTGACATACATTCCATTGAACAGTACTTGAGAGGTCCACCGTACTGTCAGGCCTCCTCAGCTTTTATCATGGTAATTTTTAAAGAGTGGAGCGCCCTCAGACCACCTACTGTGCTACATACAGCATTCCAAAACAGTTGGAAATAGATCAACAATGCAGGATAATATTGTGTTTAAAATCTCTCCCAAAGATATATAATAACGCATGTACAAACGTAAACATGACAGAATTACACAAATTCAAACATAAATTCATTCCTGCATATGGATGAGCTCACAGAAAGTCCTGCGGGATCTTCGTGTACGTCTCAGCACAACATTGCAAGTTCTTTAAAGTATGAGAATTTGCAACATGTTAGCAAAAAAAAGTGGAAAATCTGAATCTGTCAAAATGCTTTAGCTTTGAGGCGTAGAGGGTTGTATCTGCTCTCAAAGCTCCAGGTACACGGCAGAGGAATCCTTTCATGTTGCAACAGCAGGACCTACTTTTTAAAGAACTCATTCTGCGTGGATTGGGCCCCTTAAACCATTAATCTATGCAGTGTTTTCAAGGCTTTAATAACGGCTAACTTTAGTGTGTAGAGCTCTCAGGCTCCCAGCTTTTTTATCCCCCCACACACACCTCCCCTTTCTCTATTCACTGATTCTTTTACTTTTGTGAGCAAGCTGAGAATTCTCACATGCGTAGCCCCATAATGCTCACTAACATAAGATGAACTTGTGAAATGCATCACCCACCAACGCTTATTTAACCCCCCCACCCCACCCCACCCCCCCAAAAAAGGGAAAAAAAAGATACTTCCTCCTTATGCTTTGGTTCCCCATCGCCACGGCCACCTTTCCGCTGTAATGGCACATTTTCCCGTTCAGAGTTTCATTGTGCTTTTCTCTAGAAGTGCCCATTATACCATGAGAGGAATGTGACGAAAACATTGTCAATGCAATCCTGGAATTAACATAAAGGCAGACTTCGGCCTCTCATCTCAACCAAGTGGGCGGAAACATGTATAATATATTAACAATGACCTATTTAGCATAGCATATTTTTCATCAGCATGCATAAAATATGTACTATTTAGACATTAATAAGAGCTGTTTCTCCATTGGTGGTATGTTAGTACTTGTGCTAGTAAGTGAATTTATTCAAGTAATGTTCAAATGTGAGGTACTACGAAATATTGTACTTCTTACTCCACTACATTTATCTTACAGCTTTATATTTTTTATCAATAAATGATGCTAAATGTTTGTTATAAACTAAAAGATGAGGTGCTCCTTTATGTGTTTAGAAAATCCTCCTACGTCTTAAGATAAATCAACAAGTAAGATATTAAATAAAAAAAGTACATTTAACTGATAATACTCACATAGTTTTACTCCAGTGGAGTGTTTTCACAGCGTGGTATTAGTACTTTTACGTAAGTTATGGATCTGAATACTTCCTCCACCGCTGCATGTTTCTTTAAATCACCACCACAACATTGAAATGATTGTATATTCTATAAACATCAAACATATGCCAGAAGAATAGTAATTGTAACGTTTGAAAATGATTCCAACTTGAAAAATGATTGTTTCTATCATTCTGCGGTTTCCTTCATCCTGACCCACAACGAGTAATTCACATTGTCGAGACTCAATCTTCATTAGTGCAACATTTCTCTCTACTGGATGATTTTCTGCCGCTAATTCCACATTTCCTGCAATTCAAAGCATCTTCTGCAGATTCTATTATACAGGGCACAGACCGGCTTGTGTGCCTGTGAGTAACGACATTCCTCCGGGATGAAAGAACACTTCTCTCCACTCAACCATAAACTCAGACAACGACCTTCTTCTCTGGACGAGTCCATAAATCATTCATTTTCGATATTAGCCACAGTCCAAGTGTTTTTCTGGCCTAAGAATCCCGACATGCTTTTAAAGAACGTACAGACGGATTGTAGGAAAGTCGGGTTTTGACTACAACGGGAGCTTGTAGAGCTGTGACATTTGTATATCCTCATTTTAAGTCTTAAACCTGCAATAAAACAAAATTGACAACCAGCTTTTTGCTGCGTCCGCTGGAAACGCTGATGGAAGGGAACCAAAACAGTAAAAGAATAAAGGTCTGAAAGGCACCACAATGTTCTTTCACATCAAACAGGAGATTTAACGAATTGAATAAACATAAATCGACACATACGTCCTAACAATAAAAAGGTGTTCAAAGAAGGTAAGTGTGCATTGAGCCTCATTAGACATCCACACGTTTCTGTTGATATTGACGAGCACATTGTGAAGGTACGAGCTCAGAGTGTGCTGACAACTCTTTCACAACACAGTGAGTCAAATATGGACACAGGATATCAATGCAGAGTTGAGTCTGCATGATTTTCATTTCAAAGCTTCCACTTCCACTTCTTGTATTGTTGAAGCATAAAGCTGGTGGCACTGTGTGTGTGTGTGTGTGTGTGTGTGTGTGTGTGTGTGTAGATGTGAGCGGGTTCTATGCGTGGCTACGTGTGCACCTTTGTCCCTATCACAATATTGTTATGCAGTGAAAGATCAAAGTAATAGAACACTTGAGATGTACGGTGACAGTAGGTTGACACACTGCAGTCATGTGTTATTGTGCAGAGCACCAAACTCAACATGATGGTGCATAATTTGTGAAATATGCTCATTTGTGATAATTTATGTTATTTGCACATCAAAGAACGGATCTTATCTTATCTATTCATTGGAAACTGTTCCTTCAATACATAGAGGAATTGAATATTCAGTATTGGCGTAGAGAATTTACACCAAAAGAAGCTGCTGTAAACTTTTAAAAAAGGAGTGAGGGAAGAAAACAGCAGATTTGTCTGAGCGCTGATCCAGTAACTCCTGCCTCGTATTAACAAGACGTCTTGGAACAAAGCACTTTGAGGTGATTAATGAATAACGTCGGCCAGCTGTTGTGGAGACTTCTGGGAAATCAGTGACACAGATAGAAAGCTGGACTGTCATCTGAAGTGAATGTTTGGAACACGTTTCTTATTCTGTTCTTTTTTCTTATTTGTCCGACAAAACCTTTGCAGCAGGGTAGCCTTCTGTTTAGAGACGTCCCTCTTCAACCAAAAGATCAATTTATTCGTCCGTCATTTAACAGACTCATGTGGCTGATCATCTTTTTTTTCTGTAGATATATTTTTCTAGCGAGTACTTTTCATATATAGACACTTTTAAAACCTCAAGACTTCCTATTGCAGTTCCACTACACTCACACACACACACACACACACACACACACACACACACACACACACACACACACACACACACACACACACACACACTTCCTCTCTCAGTTCTTGCCTCTCCCCCTCCCTTGTTAACCCTTGTCTGTCTGGAGCACTTTTGAGTCCACGTCTCCCCCATCCTTACACTTACTGCATGCTGTTGAAGCGAGAGGCGGAGACATGTCACAAAAAAACAAAAGAGGCCAAAAAGAAAAAAAAAAGTAAAAATGGGCCACATCGTATGGAGGTACAGCACAGAAAAAAAAAACGAAAAAAAAAAAAAAGCCAGTGGTGGTGCCAGCTATAGTGTTGCAGTGGAAGGCCCCACCGTTTGATGTGCGCGCACAGAGAACAGTGACCTAGTTCGGCAGTGACATGTTTATGGCTGATGAGCACAGGCCAGTGATTTCGCCAGCAGAGATTGAAACCTTGCTCCAGGGCCCTCTCATTTGGAGCACTTGGGCTTCAAACCACTCCGAGAGACGAGACACGATTCTCGCTGGGTGGAACCTGAATACTCCTCCTTTCTCGCCAGCCCCCTGTGTCTTCTCTTGCTTCCTCTGCGTTCATGTCTCTTTCTTTTACCTCTCTTACATTTTCAGCCATGCTAGCGGCATGACTCAAGGGATGTCTGTCTGTCTGTCTGTCTGTCTGTCTGTCTGCCTGTCTCTCTGTCTGTCTGTCTGTATCTCTGTCTCTCTGTCTCTCTCTCTTTGTCTGTCTGTCTCTCTCTCTCTCTGTCTGTCTGTCTCTCTCTCTGTTTGTGTCTCTCTCTCTCTCTTTCTCTCTCTCTCTCTCTCTCTGTCTGTCTGTCTGTCTGTCTCTCTGTCTGTCTTTCTGTCTCTCTGTCTCTCTGTCTGTCTGTCTGTCTCTGTCTGTCTGTCTCTCTGTCTCTCTGTCTCTCTGTCTGTCTCTCTGTCTCTTTGCCTGTCTCTCTCTCTCTCTGCCTGTCTCTCTCTCTCTGTCTGTCTGTCTCTCTGTCTGTCTGTCTGTCTGTCTGTCTGTCTGTCTGTCTGTCTGTCTGCCTGTCTCTCTGTCTCTCTGTCTGTCTGTCTGTCTGTCTGTCTGTCTGTCTGCCTGTCTCTCTGTCTCTCTCTCTGTCTGTCTCTGTCTGTCTGTCTCTCTGTCTGTCTTTGTCTCTCTGTCTGTCTCTGTCTCTCTGTCTCTCTGTCTGTCTGTCTGTGTAGCACCATCACCAGGTCAAAATTTCACCCTTTGTTTTAAGACCAAATACTTGTAAAACTGATGACAATCCCATCGTTCTCAGCTGTACTTTGTGTTTAGTGTTAACACACTGATGGTGAACATGGTGAACATTATAGTGTTTCAGGAATTACACAGAAATGAGTCAGAATTTTTACTCTCCTTTAAATCAATGTTTTTTTGGAATGGGGTTTTGGTTAGGTGTCTGAATTAAGGACTGAGTTTAACACAAGCTTAAGAGATTTTACCGTTGTGTTCTACGATATAAAATACGACGACTAAACGTCACTCGGACTCATGCGCCCGTGTTGTAGTTTGTTTACAGCCCAACGTTATCCTTTTACTTCTGACGATTGCATTCACACTTCAAGAATCTTAAAAGTGGTGTTTATTTGTGAAGATTATCTTGCGGAACAAAACTTGTAAGTATCATAAACTTTTGACTTTATTTTAGCAAATCCAAAGGAAAAATCCCGTTGGATTTTCGGCGAGGGAACCAGCACGATGCTAACGTCAAGGTTGGCCGCCAAAAATACGTCACACCTGCTTAGCATTAGCATGTTAGCATTGTCCTTGTTAGCATTAGCGTCGGTCTATCTCAATGTCCATAAAATGATTCTTTCTGGGAGGTCATTGACCCAATTTTTATCCTTGAAATGTTTTTTTTCCTTCAGATTATTGTCTGTGGGCTCGGTACTCCTTGTTCATCTCTATATGCGGTTTCTTCGTGGTAGTTTTCTTTTCTCGTGCAGGGAATGTGAATTATTTATCTTCCCTCCAAATGCATTCGGCTTACTCACACTACTTGACCGGTAAACCCAGCGACCCTTCAGTCGCTTATTTGTCAAAATATATTGTTTCTCTTTGTATTAAACTGCAGAAAATAGTGACACCGTATTGCCCTATTGCCCATTAAATTTAAATCATATTCAATGCTGAATTTAAAAGTTCACAGGTTCAAGCACTATAATGAGTCCTTATTCCTCTGGCTGCTATTTCCTGGTGTCCAAGGCCATGTGCGAGTTGCCACAGGGCCTGCCCGACAGCCTGAGCACATTCATTTTTTCAGATTAAAGCCTCCGATGAAGAGGCCCGGTCTGTAATTACAGGCAACGCTCTTTGTGAGATTCACGTTACCAGGGCAACAAGGCAAATTAAATATGCCCCCCCCCCCCACCCTCCCGAGGAGAGTAAATATACCCTTGCTCTGTAAGTGTAATCTTGTTTGATGTGCTTGCCACGACGCTCTCCCTGTGAGGGAGGACATAATTCACAGAGATTGGATGAATAAAAGGGCAGAGGAGAGCGAGCCCACTGTGTCATACCATCAGTCAGAGAGCGGGGAAAGACGCTTCTCGGTCCCCGTAGGAGCTTTTCCTTTTGACATTAATAACACAGTTACCAAACCACAATGGATGATAATTTCATATGGTTGACTTGGCCTCAAGATCCATTTCCACTGCTGTTTTTTTTTCTCTTCAGGAGGGATTTATTTTGCCAGCAATCGCAGGCTTGAAATCTGTCCACTGCCATAATAAAACTGGCCGACACGGTGAACCCTACTATTCGACAGCAACTGTTATTTTTCAGGACTGAAATCTACCAACAACTAGAATGAAATGAAAGTTTGTTTCAGACATTCATGATCACCAGAGGCTGAATGACTTTGGTTATCTTCTCACTTTTCCTCCAGAGCCACCATGAGGTTGACATTATATATTATGCTCACTTTAGTCCAGACGAAAATATGTCAGCAGCTACAGCTGGGACGGACGTGATGGACCTCCCCCAAGCTGAATTATTAGTGCTAAAGATGAAGGAAAATATGTGGCTTTTTGATAATAAAAAGGCAACGGTATGAGAAAGAGTAGAGGTACAGGCGTTAACTAGGACTCCAAAAGTGCGTTTCTGCAAGAACCATTCAGTCACAGAACTTACATTTCTGTTACTGCAGCACTAACGGCAGAGTAGAAACTGAAAACACAATCTGCAGCTTCAATCATATCATTTTTAAACGTTTGCACTTGAGAGACGACGCGATTGCTACAAGAGTTACATATTTTCAAAGGTAATTTTGTAATCCGACTTTGAAAGCAATTTCTTTTATTAATCGGGTCGAACGTTTCTCCACACAACACACAACTATCGATTAGGCGTTTCAGGACCAGACGACATTTCGGCTAATCTCTATAAACAGATATCTAAATACGAATGCAGATGCGAGAGAGCCAATGCGTTTCAGCTCTTTTGCTCTCCATACGAGAGGTTACATGAGCTGCATGTAACCAAAGTCTGCTCGAACGTGATTGGTCAATACTACTTGGACTACAAACAGAAACCAGAATGCTTCCCTTTGCAAAACCCTGCATTTATTTGCACATTTATGGATTAATTCAGCAACTGTAACGACAACTACCGCTCTGATTCGCTCCTCTGACTGACCTCTTCTTCATGGGACAACGGGGGCTGAGGCTCATGGGTATTGTAGTATTTACACCCGTCCGCCATTGCAGACATTTCTCAGAAACAAAGTTGAAATAATTAAAACCAACGGGGTTGGTAGATTATCTGGGAGAGTCCCCGTGTTCCTAAATACCGAACAAGTTGTTACCAAGCTTAGCATGGTCATTGTAAGCATGCTGACTTCACCATCAGGTCAAAGCACCGCTGTGCCTGTAAGCGTAGTACTCCTTTATACATATCTTTCACAATAGCTATATTCATTTCTTTAATCGGCTTGTTAGCCTTGGGACAAGCGTTGAAAACGTGACTTAACTGGAAACATGTGGGGGCGGGATTTGACCCTTTTAGCTTTGCTTTGCTAGAATTATGTGCAATTAAGAATATAAAGGAAACGCTCCATGTTAAAATGTGCATGACATGTTATATTGCAACAGTGCTAATAAGCATTGCTATAGATAGTCCCAGGATGTCAGCACAGGCAACACATTGTTCTGCTCCTCCCTCCACACCAACACCAGGGACCCGGCCAGCTATTTCTCACCTACTTTTCAAATTCGTCATCAGCACACAGCGAGGCTTTCAAAGTGTCGATTTGAATTACATGAGGGGGCTATAAGATCTGGCTGCAAATTGAATTTCCTGGTAGATCCTCATCCATTACTCTGTCGCTGGCGCTGCAGGTCCGCTGTTACATTTTCAGTCAGATTGTGAGATACGTTGTTGGAGAGACTCAGTGATCCAGTCCTGTGAGCTCATTCTGCAGCTTTCCTATGCGAATAAATGTGTTAAGTTCTGTAAACATTAAACACTAGAAGTTATAATGCATCCTGACATCAATGCGTGCTAGTCTAATATCTCGAATAATATTAAATATGGGACTTATGGTCGAAAAAGACACATTTATTGTAGGTGTTGAATGAAAATAGCACAATTATGGAACATGGTTCTGTTGCATTGTCATGTATAATATTACTGGCTTAGTTTAAGGCTGTTTTGAAGGTGATTTAAAGGGAATATTTAATTCGCTATAGGAAAATGTAAGAGTCATACACGACATTTAACATTTAAACAATAACGAGTAAAGAAAAAATAGAGACAAATGCTGACAAGAGGAAATAAAAATGGGAAAATCTCTTCAAAACAGTCCTTTAGTGCACATGCTGAATACAAATGTTACATTCACAGTCAGAGTTTAATCAGAAACATTCCTGTGACACTCATTTGCATCTAATAACGGATATATGGGAATGTCTGATGAAGGTGACACTCAATGGTCTCAATATGATCTTATCGTGGTAAGTATGAACGCATGTTGCTGCTTGAGCCAAGAGTTTCAGGAAACAGGAACAAAAAAAAAAAAAAGGTACAAGATATGCTGTGCTGTTAGATACCGGCATGTGGGAACAAGCGCAGTGTTATGATTTGAGTCCAAGGTTGGAGATAACCTCGACACGGTCAACTGTAGAACCTCTAATATCCTCCTTTTGGAACACAACCCCCTTCCCTATACGAGCCTACATTTCATGGCACGAGAAGACCATAAAAAAAAGGGGGGGGGGGGGGCTCGAACATACATTTGGCCCAACTCTGACAGCAGATGGCAAGAGAATCAAAAACACCTCGAGAAGATGGCAGAAAGGAAGAGCGACGGAACAGAGAAGCGAGGCTTTCAGTGCGCCGCTGAAAGGGAGGTTCTGGTTCTGGGCTCTGGAGACCAGTTAAAGCAACAGTCTGAGCAGTGACCTGCTACTTTCATCTGGACTACACATCCAGTTCCCACCACGAGGTATCAGCGTGGAGGCCGTGACGACGGAGAGGGCGCCGCATTGTGTACAAGGCCCGACCATCTGGCGTCATAAAGAGGCCCCACAGGGCGTCCATCACACGTTGAATAGCGGCTGTCAGGTTTGACTTGTGGGTTTGTTGCAACAGCAATCTCTGTCACAAGAAGTATACATTCTTGAAATATTGGCTCTTTATTTCCGTATTTTAGCACTTGTTGACATGAACAGGTGCGTGTTTAAGGTTGAATTTACGAACGCGCAGGATAAAATGAATCACCGTGACACTATTTGTGTCCTCATGATACCCCAACATTTTTATAGGAATAGTTTGGGAACAATATGGGAAGGACGCTAGTATGCTAATTTGACTTAGACGAGAGGATTGATAACGGTCTCGCATTTGTCCCTTAAACATGAAGACAGTCAGGTACATTAGCTTAGCTTAGCATAAAGACTGGAAACCCGAAGGAAACAGCTAGCCTTGTTCTGTCCAGAAAAAGTTCAGCCCCGAAAGTTCACTAAAAAACACTTTACATCGCAACTAAGCTGTTTGAAACTTGATCAGTTGAGCGGAAAATTAATCTCCAACAATTTTAACAATCGTTTATCAAGATGAAAAAAAAGCCATGATTCTCTGATTCCAGCTTCTAAAGCATGAGGCTATGCTGCTTTTCTCTCTTCTATATTATTGTAAATTGAACATATTTGGGTTTTGGAGTCATTTTTCCCTTTTTTTCTCTAAAAAATGAACTGCAGATTAATCAATAACAATTGTAGTTGCATCCCCAAATGTGATTATCATCATTATTATTTTATCATATTATGGCATGTCCAATGAGACATTTGAAGTGGGGTTTTTTCATTGATCTCTTCTTGTAAAAGAAGCTCCTGATGTTCTGAATTGTATCTGGAGAAACTACTGTAGTAGCTGCTAAAATGTTTTAGAATTCTTCTGATTTACAGAACCACTGTGCTCTCTAGGAATGCCCTCCGCTAAAAGTCCTTCTGAAGTTAAATGAAGGTTCTGAATGTGTAATTGTTGAAAGCTCACCGAGTGTGTAGTCTGGCTTCAGCATGCAGGCCGGGACACGTCGGCGTGACCGGAGGCTCAGACTGCAAAACTGGATCGGGCATCGTTTGACATGTAATATTAATTCAGAAGCGCGGTCGTCTGCCGGGGCATGACTGACGTTTATGAACATCGCCCGGAGGAATTTTATCATTCTAGGAAGTGATATAAAAAATATTGCAACTCACACTCCGACTTTCATCACGACAGCAATTTCACATCTCCCCGGGAGAGTTTAGGCTTCTAGGACCGCTGCAGGGCACGAAGTTTATGTGCTAATACCTTCAGCACAACGAGAAAGAAGCCCATCATTTTATCCACTTGGGGACGTAAAAAAAAAAAAAAAAAAAGAGATTAAGATTATATCAGATGTCTCTTCTTTCTAATTTAGATTAGCAGGGAATGGCTTTGATACAGTTGGCCAAACTAAACATGAAATATACTTTCCCAATGTTCAAGTCATTCTTTTTAGTCATCATATTTAATCCTTTTCTTTTATATGGCTGGATTTGATGTTTATGTAACCGCCTCAGTGTTTACAAACACATGTGGGGCTTTTAAAGACTCATGGCCACGCTAATGCGTGTGATTTGGTCCTCTCTCTCTCGGGACCGTCCCGTATCAGATCTAATGCAGTGAGGGTTCATTAGAGGGTTACAGTCTCTGTTTAGAATCAGACATCCTGTCTCTTCAACCCTCTGCCTGCCAAACGCATCACGAAAATGTCCTTTTTTTTTTTTTTTTTTTTATATTATGATCGCCCCCCCCCCCCCCCCCCCCCCCCCCCCCAAACTCAACACGACTGTAGCTTCTCTCTCCTCAACGTTCAGCACAACGCACAGCGCACGTTTGCACCGCGCTGCTTTTAAAAGCTGCTTGTTAATGTTATAGTTTTGGGTTTTTTTTAATGGTGTCTGTAAAAACACAAATAACAACTTTACTGTTTTTGGTTCACTCTCACCGCTCTCATCAGTGTCGTTTCCAGATGCTGCAGGCAGTTGTTTTCAGCACAATGTACTGTCTGCTCAGCACCCAACGACAGTCAGAGACCAGCTGCCGAACAAAGTGGAGCACAAACTAAACCAGAGCTAAAAAAAGAGAGGCAATATTATTATTATATTATCAACATATTGCGACATTCATCAGATGACCAGAACGTGATAATATGTCAATGTTATGTGTGCAGCTTGAACCTTCAGCATCGTCTAAATGTTTTACGATCATATCTGCTGTTTCTGGATTAATATCACTGCTGCATTCATGTGTGTGTGTTGCATTGTAACTCCTTTTTATCCTGTCGGATAGTTTAATCAACATCAATGCATCACGTTCTATCAGATCATCGCGTGTGTGTGTGTGTGTGTGTGTGTGTGTGTGTGTGTGTGTGTGTGTGTGTGGCGTCTCTGTCCTGTGCCTAAAAATCTGCCCTTCCTACTTGAATAAATGTACTTGTGACCTAATGACCCCCACTAGTGTTTGTAGTACAGAGTGACACATATGAAGAAGTGTGACCATAGATGAAGCTGTAAAATCAACAGCATAAAATCTACACAGACACTCTTTGTTGTCGCTGCTTCTATTCACAGCTAGCTGCTGTGCAGATCAGCATAATCAATTGATTGTTACTGACTTCTTAACGTTCATCCGACTGAAATGGTTCAGTGTTGTTGTTGTTGGTTTTTTATAGTCTCGCGTCTTTTACAGATTTGTATTTTTCTTCACATGATCTGCCTGTACAACACACGATAACATCAGCGCAGCACTGATGCCACCAAGTAAAACTCGATTACCATGGTTCTGAATGACTTTGAGCTAAAGCCCAAATCAATTTTTATACATTTATACCGTGCTGTTTCCCAGGTAACATGCGTAGGGTCTCTGTGTCCAGGCTTTGCCAAAATATCTGCGAATTAAAGACGTAACAAAAAAAAACAAAAAAACAACATGTTTGCCGGAGGGTAAGCTCGACATTTACGTCATTTGATTACCTGGTCCTTTATTGAACCCCAGCATGGTTAATGTGAGCGGGGAGCTTTTCAGTACGCCTCCTCTGGGAACACTGCAGCATGTTCTTGTCAACAAGTAGCAGCATGAGTCATCCATTAAAAGAGAAGTGCTTCCTGCCATCTGAGGGAAAGTCTAAATTAGACTGTCGCGTTACAGATGTTTGGCGCGTTTAATAAATTGCTTTCTATCTAAACAAACGTATCTCTCTGCCATAGATTATCTGTCTCTTTCTAAAAGATCAGTGGGGATTGGGTCCCTGCTTCCACACCGAGGACTGAAATATGTTATAACAGGCGTGTTAATCTCTGACTTCTGTTCCTGCAGTCGATCTGTTCCACATAAAATCACCAATTTGATGCCCCCCCCCCCTGCTCTCCAATAAGAGCTCAGGAAACCATTTAGCATTTAAATATGCCTCCAGCTAATTTAGGTTACACTTTGCTCCAGAGCGCAACCTCCCAACATTTTTTGGAGGTATTCCAGCATCACATGCTAATTTAATAATGCTCAGTCATGAATTCACCATCTGTTGGTAGTAATGCTCCTCTTGAGGGGTTGTAAAACTTCATTTTTGGGGGGGGGGGGAGGGGGGGATGATAACTCTTTTACAGCATCAATCTGCACTAAATACTGCGCTGGTGAAGCTTCGTTTCTGTTGAGTCATGGTACTTTTCAACGGCACGTGTGTTTGCACCTGTCTCCTTTCGGCCTTGCACCTTGTGGTCCAGTATCGCTTTTTTTTTTTTTTTTTTTCCAGGTTCCGTCTTGCTGAATTATTGAGCTATCGACTCGCACTAAAGCACAAGCCGCTTCCTGGGAGGACTCCTCCAATATGTGGCCTTCGGTGTTCTTCTCCTAGCAGAGGTTCCCTGCGATCTATTTGAGATTCAAAGAATTTGTCTGGCTCTCACTTGTGACCAGCTTGCCTTTGATTCTAAAAGCATGAGATGTGTACAAGTGATCCATTGGAAACGGCTACATGTTTGCTTTTATCCGTTTAAAAAAACATTACTCATATTCCTTGAATATGCTTGGGTTTTTCCCCCCGCATGGTTTTAAAAAAAAAAACAAATTTGCACAGTTTCCAAAGAATAAGGACAAAGATCTTTGCATCCGTGTCACACTGGGCCACTTGTAATGAGAGAGTGTACACATCTCCACCAAGCTGATTACTGCCCAAGCCTATAATCTGTGAACATCTGCAGCTTGAACAGTCCGTCGCCACTGGTCTCCACAGTGTGAGAAATCTGCCAACAGCAGATTTGTCTACTTTCGCTTCAAAGAATTGGCTCGGTGTGGACTCAAAACGCGGTCTTGCTGAATATTAATTCGGAAAATAATCTGTGGACACACAGAGCTAGTGTGACTTGGACGCTAAGACGTATAATTATGTTTTGTAAACATTCACACGTACATAAATACTGTGCATACATATGTCATACAAGATCTAGAATGATGACTATGTGCTATTTAAATAAACTTGTGTGGCTGTAAGTACAGCTTAGAGTTTTTTAACAGAGTAAATTACATTTTCTGTCACTTTTTACTCCACTACATGTATTTTATGGCAGCTGAACAAGTTCCTTTGTATACCGAGATTTTTGCTACACCACATCTGATGACCTAATGAAATGTGATGCATTACGGACAATTACAGCAGTGTAACAAGTAAAGTAAAGCAGCAATAACAATAGAAGACTACTTAGACGCAAGGGCCGTTTTCTGCTGAGTGAGTATTTTTACATTGGCACCGTAAACAGTGTTGCATGACGTACGCCTAGCTCGCTGTATTTCTCGCGCCCGAGACAAAACGTGCGACTGTGCATTGTGTGAAGTGAGCGTTGTGTGAGCTCGGTTGACAAAGCGCATGAATGCAAAAGGATGTTCATTTATATGTGAAAGTCCTGCACTCCAGCTTTGAAGTAATTACTCAGGAATTTTACTTGTGATGTTTAAATTGTGATATAGCTACTTTAATCTATGAGTAAATGATTTGAATACTTCTTTCACTACCGCCAAAACTCCAAAATCGAAGTGACTGCGGCTAAATAAGCCACAAGAAGAAGACTACATATCTCTACATAGAGGAGTTTTTTTTTTTTAAACATGCCGTGCTTCTGGAAGATTACAATCCAAGAAACCACTTCATGAACGACACAAATGTGACTGCAAATCATATCAAGGCGTTGCATTTGCTGTATTTTCTTTCTCTTTTCAACAGTAGCTCTTTGTTAAGTCGATTCCACCTCCGGAGTTGACGCAGCGAGCCGCTGTAAGCTACGTGTCCCTGTGACCGTTAATATGTTGGCAGACTAAGTGAGGCAAATCCAGTCTATTCCATTTTTACCGTAAAGAGCTTTACACCACTTACTGGAGTAAGTGCATTACCCACTAATCAGTGCCTGGCTGTACTGGTTAGCGCATGACCTTCGCTCATATTCAAGCCAAGGTAAGTGCTTCTAGTAAATTAGCTCCTATTTCCTCATCACAGTGAATTCTCTTGTTCATATGCAAAGCAGTATTTACTTCCTCTCTCCAGCAGCCAGCAGACATTAGCATAAGCGCTGATGTGAAACAAACACGTATGAATATGTTTAATGTTCTCTGTGGAGTTTATCTTTACTCTTGCAGGAGAAAAACACAACTGTCTCTCTAACTGAAACACAGCGTCTGTCCCCTTAAGCCTGCAATAACTGATGTTTGCGGAAGACAAAAATCAGTTATTGACAGCAATGACAAATCTTGTTGCTTATTTGCACGTCCAGCAAATATGAAGCAACATCATCATTCATTTGGAGTCCTGTTTCTGGCCACCTGGTGAATCGAAGTCCAATGTTCACTCTCTTCTCGCTCTGGTTTTGGTCTCCACCAACTCTTCAGGGAACTATCTGACTCCTCCTTTCCTAAACGCTCCGCTTTGTTCACCAGCTAATCTCTAACTGTGTCTTTCTGCTGCTGAACAGCTAGTGTACCCTAACATGTGAGGAGACTTCCTGTTGGTACAAAAATCTTGCCTGCAACATTAAAAGAATAGGAAATATGCTAATTGGCTTTCTTGCCGAGAGTTAGATGACATTGCTGTCCAATGCAGCTCCGTTTCGCACTCCAGCTACAACGCCCGCCCACTTTTTAAAGGTCAAATCAAAATGCGGAGGACTTGATTGAACTCCCTCCCTTATCTGTACAGGGCCGGAAAATATACATTTTTCATTCAACAGAAGCTAAAGACGCTCCTAACTTACGTTTCACTGAGACTGTAATGGACTGTAATAACCTGAGATAGCACAAAAGACACCGAAACATAGCTGACTAAACAGGAAGCACGGTCCTCTACAGCAGTGTATATAAAGTCACCCTAGTGCTCACATACAAACACGGTGACTCACTCACAAAAAACTCAGAAGGGAGCCTTCAGCATATCAAAAGCACGATCAAAATGACATTTTATTTTTCTCTGTTTCAACTATAAAAGCTTCATTTCCCATTCTGACAAAAGCAGCAGCTATACCATCCTCTCACATACATTATGGTCACACTGACGCTAACATGCGCAATTTGAAATGAAACACTCCAGCCTCTAACAATTGTGCCGACTGCACCAGTTGTGTTCCCCTTTAAGACGTAGATCGTATTACAATCTAGTACAGAACCTTTAGACAACACCCGGAAAAGTTGAGCGAATGCTTTTGGAAAATCATTTGGGACAAAATGTCTCTTAGGATCCCGTAGTTATCTGGGACAACCTCAATCCTGCACTTATGTTAATCCGCCCGTTGCAGCACCGTGCAGTTTGGTGCCTGAACCAAAGCAGATTTCCAGCGATCTACAAACCCGGATGGCGAACGCGGACTCTGTGCCAGGGCCTCTTAGCAAATTCAGCCAGCTGTGGCTGTTCGGGTTATGTGTGCTGGGAATGTGTTTACATACCGCTCATTTGCCCCCCCCCCCCCTTCACACAGCAGGTCCTATAGAAAGTTTAAAACATGATGTTAAGATGCTTTTTGTTGTTGTTTTTAAGGCTTTAAGATTTTGATCTCATACTGGAGGCAGTTTGTATTTATCTCACCCTTTTATATTTGTCTCCATTTTTAAGGAAATGTAGAAATCATTGATTAGTGAAGCTGTACAAGAAAAACTTAAGCAGATGTATGAATTATTGACACTTTTCTGTCTTTTAATACACACATGAATTGCAGGATTGTAGATTCAACCCCAGAAGCCTTCACCGACTTAGGAGTGAGACAGTTAATAGTGTTTTTTTAGATGTTCAATAGGCGTGTAGCCGCAGTTGGAGAGTTCAAAGTCTGAGTTACTATTTGAGCAGGGCGGCTGCAGCGGCGCGTGACAAGTGAAACATTTCAACATGACAACAAAGACGGTGTTTGTTTTGATTTTGCACTTACAAGAGAAAATCATTCTGATGATTATAAATAATGTTGTGACTGAGAATGAATCATCGAATCTCTATTCACTGCTCACTACAGAGTAGACTGTGTCGTGTCTATTATACAGGCAGCAGTGGAAGAACAGAAGAACTACAACTTGACGAAAGTCTTGGATTTAAAATCTTGCTGAGGTAAAATGCATTGAAATGTAATTAAAGTAAAATACGTTTTTAGACAGAATGGTCCTATTTAAGAGACATGTATATCGTCAGATGCATGTATGTGTCATTCTGCAGGACACGGACCAACGAGTCCTTCTGCCGTTTGATATGGAGGACTTGTTGTGCAATGCATTCTGGTTCATGTAGGATTTTCCCCTTTACAGCGACAGGGGGAACACTCCAACCTTCTGCTCCTACAGTCATAGTCAATAAAACAACGGCACCCTTCTGCTGCTTACACGCCCTAGTTTTAAGAAATGCTGCTGAAATGACTCGTTAAAGTTTCAGCAGCGGTTTGCCGGTGTAATATTTGAGATGGAGTAGAAGTAGTGCAGGAACAAGTAGAATATCTACTTCTGAAATGTAGCATCATTTAGAAAAACGACCTCAAAATTGTACTTTGCTGTACTTGCGTTAATGTACTAACCAAAAGTAAAATGCTTGGGAGATCCACCGAGGATCAACTTCTCCATATCGTAGACGACATAAAGTGCGGCCTCCTCTTTAGCCCCTCAGTGCTTCAGGTGCTGCTGTCACGTCAGACAACCTCATTGATGCGTCTCTCTCTCTCCCTGCATGTTGCCGCTGCCTCCTCCATAGCGGTGGTTCGGACTCCAGTCCCGTTTTCCCATGGCGGAGAATCACAGCCTGATCTGCGTTAAGCCCCGGAGCTTAAATCCCTCTCAGACGCTCATTAATGCGGCCGCTGTGGGCCCACACTAGGGATGTGTCACTCTCCTGAGCCCAGACCCTTGCCCTGCGTTTGACCAAGGGATCTTCTCCTCCCCCCATCCTCCTCATCCTCTTCATCCTCTTCCATATCTCCTTCAACCAACGCCGCTCATCCTCTTCCACATTTTGACCCTTAACCCTTCCACAGGTACAGTTTGATGTTGTGCATAACTTAAAGTGCACTCACATTCATATTAGTCATTCATTTTGTTCAGTTCTGGAAGAGATTAGCACGACTTTTACTGCAAAATGTGTTCATTATTGCATTTATAACACCTCTTATTACTAAGAGCACTCTCAGTTATGCTTTGCATGGATGAAAACTTAAAAAAAAGGGTTCTGTGGTCGGCTGAACTAGGAACAAGACTGGAAACAGATTGTGAAGTTTTTATCCCTCCATCCATTTATTGTACCCGCATGTCCTCGAGGGTCGCAGACAAGCATGCAATTTGGATTCTGTTTATTTGCAATTACTCATGGCAGTCTCGATGATTCAAGAGCGTTTAGAAGAGTAATGAATCGACAAAACAGAACCAGAATATTCAAAATGACTGCCATGTGTGTGTGTGTGTGTGTGTGTGTGTGTGCGCCCTCTTTCCAAACGAAGATGTTCTGGGTCTGACACTGTGTTGTGCAAGAGGCAAAGTTCAAAACTCATCACGATGAATGAGTAACAGAAATAAAGCAGCATGTGATGATTGGGTCAAAGCACAATAGGAACTGTTGATCATCTGACGGCCATATGTTGGCCGAGTCTAGTCGTAGTTCTGCTTCACTGAATGCTTATGGAGTTTGATCAAGAAGACTACTGTGTACAATTGAATAGCTTGAATGTCAATTGAAGACGCATTTCGCCCAAAAAATTGGGAAAAGGTTATATTTAAAGTACCGTCACTCATCGAAACACATTATGTGCATCCTTTAAAAAAATGATGCATTACAGCTTTCATTTTGCAAGTTAGTACCGCTAACTGTTGGTCGGTGGACCAGTGGAATATGAATCACGTCCTTGTGTGTTCTGTGCGCGCAATGCAAACAAAGACATTGCTCGTTTTTTGCTGCTAGTGGTCAAAAACTCTATGGGGCAACTTTGATGTCAATTTACTTCAAAGCTAGGATTGCTAATTTTGCGAAATTAGCAAGACTAAGCTAGATTTTAACAATGGTCCAACTAAAAGAGAGCCGCCAAATCTAGCAAGAAAGTCTCCAAGATGGCAACACTAACAGCCCGTCCTCTCAGTCCTCCCTCCAAAGACACCCCACCCCCTCCCCAAAAGTATCATTAACAACTAATATGGCTGTTGTTAATACTCACAGCTGTCAGGCTAGCAGCTTGTGGAACAAGTCTGGTGACGTGCAACGAGCGAACAGCAGAGTATGCGCAGGCAGACATGCAGGTATTTGATTTATTAATTGCTGTCTGGATGTAAAGAGCATTTCAACACATTTTTTTCTAAAAACAGAAAAATGCGAAAACAGTTAAAAGACTAAAATGAAGTCATTGCATCACAATACAACCGGTGACACGAGCACATTCACAGAGCACACGCACTTACAATGTGCAGTGACTTTGATGACCCAGCAACATTCTCTATATACACTTTAGTACACCCACCATTTAGCAGCCTTACACAAAAACCACAATACCATGCAGTCATGCATCATCATCCTCTCATTTCACTGTAACTACACAGGCCTAGGAGAAGGTTTTAATCGACGCGCTCTTTGTTTTTCTGCCACACAAGGAGTCTCTAAAGAAGCTTTTCAATTCCCAGAATCTATTTAAAAACTGGGCATTTCATCACAGGCGCATGTGATTCACTTTTAATCGAGTGTTTGTTTATTTTACATGTTGCAACACAAGCATTTCCATGAATCTTCAAAATAATATTCTGTTATTGGTGTTCCGCACTGCTCACAATCTCCATATTGTGTACTTGAGCGTTCACTCGCCCACACAGAAACCACACGCCACCCAGCTCGGCAAACACACACTTTTACTTGTGTTGACGTTGCATCATTTGTATGACTTTGCAGGAAGGCCTTTGTCAACACAGTGAAAGATGTCAGAACACGAGCTCGTTGGTTAAAGAACATACGTGACATACGCGACAGTTGAACAGTTGCACAATCGTCAAGGATGTTTTCACTGCGAGTCCGTCACTCCTGCTGAATGAAGCAGCTGAAATACTTTAAGTGCAGGATCACTGCAGCTTTAATGTGCAAAGCCAGTAAAGTGGAATTCATGTGGGGAATAATACCAGCACATTGTAAAAAAAAAAAAAAAAAAAAGAAAAAGAAAAGAAAATGTCTTGCAGAGAAGAAGAAGTAGGAACACAGAAAGTGAAAACCATAACACCGCAGCAGAAGTTTTTAACACGAGATTGAACCCTCGCCTACACAAGAAGCCCGCCTCTCCCTGTGTGCGTGACGGGCCCGTGGCTGAGGACTAAAGCTCGGCCCGGAGCCATTAGTTGCAACATGAGATATGAGAGCTGGGCTGGAGTTCTGGCGTTCCCCCAAGTCACAGAATGTACTTGAGCAAATTCCAGCAACAAGAATTAATACAGGCCAGTGTGGATTTAGCTATCTGTGTCTCAGATTGCGTGTGTCTACACGAACAAGCGATCTTCCCACCACCGGATTCAACATCTCTACTTCTTTATTTATCAGATTCACTTTTCTCTGCTGGCGTCTAAATGACCACAAACTCCTTAAAGAAGAGGAAAACTGGAGGTTTTGGGAGAATTTACCACAGCTACAGTACATGCTGTCAACATCGTTGATCCCCCATTTTGGTCCAGAATTAAATACAATATCTTAACAACGATTAGGTTGATTGCCATGAAATTTGTTAAACACATTCATGGTACCCAGAGGATTAATCTCAATTCCTTTGTTGATGCCTTCTTTTCCCTTATAGTGCCAATAAGTAATCTACAACATAGATTTGGACACATTTTTTTCATGGTCCCCAGACGAGGATTTCTAAAGACCCGGGTTTCCTCTACATTTTCTCTCAAGCCAACTTGTTGCTAGATTTGTGAAGCTATTGCCAATTTCCCCTAAATTTTCATGATTGCCCCTAAAATCATGAACATTTGGGGCAATGTTGGTGGTCCTCTAGCTTTTTCTCTCTGAAGTTAATATTTTTGGTTTAGAGTTAAATATCTCGCCAATCTTGGGAATTTGGTAGACATTCATGGTATCCAGAGGATGAATCTCAATCTCAATTACTTTGGTGATCCCTTCTTTTCCGTTATAGTGCCACCAGCATGTCAAAATAGTAACTTACACAATAAAATATCTCTACATCTACAACATAGATTGGGACAGGTTTTAATCATAGTCCCCAGATGATGATTTCTAGTGACTCTGATGATCCTCTAGCATTTTCTCTAAAGCTACTTTGATGTTGGATTTGTGAAATATCCACAATCGTGGAAATCCGTTGAAATGTGGTACATACATTCATGGTTTTCAGAGGATGATCCCTTGTGACTTTGTTCACCTGGCTTTTTCTCTAGCACCACTTTGAAGTTAATATTTTTGGGTTTAGAGTTATATAGCTCAACAATTGTGGAAATTGGTGGAAATTTGACACAGACATTCATGGTATCCAGAGGATAAATCTCAGTTACTTTGATGATCCCTTCTTTTCCTTTATAGTGCTACCGGCATGTCAACATAGTAACTTATACAGTAAAACATCTACAACATAGATTGGGACACATTTTAGTCATGTTTCCCGACAATGATTTCAAGAGACTCTGGTGATCCGATAACGTTTTCTCTGACGCCACCTTGCTTTGTAAAATAACTCGACACTCAAGGAAAACTTGTACAGATATTCATGGTCTTCAGAGGATTATCCCTCGTGACTTTGGAAGTCCCCTAGCTTTTTCTCTCGCACCACCTTGAACTGAGTATGTTTGATTTAGAGTTAAATAGATTGCCAATCATGGAAATTCTTGGAAATTTGCTACAGACATTCATGGTACCCAGAGGATGAATCCTACTGACTTTGGTGATCCCCTGACTTTTCATCTAGTGCCACCAGCAGGTCAAAATTTGAATTTGTCCATCAACCAAATACCTGCAAAACTAATGACATTCCCATCAGCCTCAGCTGTACTTCGTGTTCAAAGCTCATTAGCAAATATTAGCATGTTAAGCTAAAACAAACATGGTTAACATTAAACCTGCCGAACATCAGATATAGACCCTCTGTTTTGTTTCTCTCTACAATATGCATGCATGTGTGTCTACATACATATGCACACACCCTATTGATAACAATGCACACAGTTGGTCACATGATTAGTATTGATCATTCTTTCTAAAATGGATTACAAACCAGCCAGCCCTCACTCGCTGGAAGCAGTCAGATGGACAGAGAAGATACATTTTGCCATCCTCTCAATCCATTATCTCTGCACGTCGTACCATTTGTTTTATTTATTATGTGAAATTAAAAGGGAGTGCATGCTGAGGGGGATGGGGGGCTGCTCAAGTGGTGGACAAGCTTCCACATGAGACCTTGATCCACAGCAGACTCACACTAATGAAAGGTGACAGCGGGATGGGTTTGTACTGGGAGGATTTTGTTCATCTTCCTTCTACAACATAACAAAACACAAAAAGGCATATGGCTATTCTGTATTTTAATGATAATAAATTAGTCATCACAATGTTCTTTCTTTGCCCTGTAAAAGCTTCTCGCTGCTGCAACACCCTCTCCTCCTCCAGACGGTTAGATCCATTCCCAAACTCTAAGAGGATTGTTTCCCCCCCCCATTCATTCCTCTATTCAATATTTGTGCTTAGTAATCACTCTGTGTGGTACATTAACACTGTAATCCTGTTTGAAATGACAGTTATTGACCACCGACAGGGACTTATGTATTTATCCGCTCAAAGCAAACATATTGGAGTCATTTTAGTTTTAACAGAAATCACCCGTAATGCATCATAAATATAATACAGGAATATAAATTCTACCCCATGGATAACATCATGTTAGGATGTTTGGTATTTTACTTTGAAATACAGATGAACGTCCTTCGTATTACTGTTTGGAGGCGACAACTAGTAATCACTATAAAAATATAGAATCTATGTTCATCTTTATCAAATTCATTCTGATTTCGGGAGGATTTTCCGGACACCACATCACATTTATCCTCTGCATCTCTACTGAATGTTGCATTACAGAGGACCTATTTGAGCAATAACCTCCGCAGCACACGGATGGAAGGATACTGCCCCCTGCTGGTGTTACACCACACCACCACGGTTTGGTTTGGTATAAATAACTGTATATGTGTATTGGAATATTTGAGCATATCTTTAAGATTTGTCATCTGCTGGTTGCAGATGATTCATCTATTGGCCCTCTGGATCTCAGACCTTCCATGTAAAGTCTATGGTGGAACTGAAGCTGGGAGACAATGGAATTTTTTTCAAGTCTTTGGGGGACACTATTTTATTTTATAAGTTTATCATTTCTTAATTTCCTGGGGAGTTTCCTAAAATAATCTATTTTAGTATTTATTGTAGGCAAAATATGAATTTAAATGACCCGAGTGACCCATAAACCCAAGTAAATACATTGAATATAAATAAACAAACACGTTTCATTTATTTACTCTTTATTATTTATTATGAACTGGTTGTGATTGGATGAAGTGGAAGTGTACCACCGTCTAAATAGTTTAGTTAAGTTGTAATTTTGCATATAATTAGGGTAAATTATTTCAGTATTTTCAGGAAAATTTTTAGTAAATTATTATATTATTCATAAGTTACAGATAAAGTGTTGCCATTGATCTTTAACGGTATTTAACGATTCACCTTGACTTTCGATCTATGAACTCTATCAACAGAGGACTGAAAAAATTAATTTATAATTCCATTTTATTTTCAGTATTACGCAACATTAGAAGTATAAATATCTGTTTTAATATACAACATCTATGACATCCATAGAGCTTTCCTTGGGCAAAATACAAAACTCAAAACACTTTTATTGCACATATTCTAAAAGACAAACCATCGTAAGCAAGTTCATCTAATACTAGTTTTGCACAGAGGAAGAAAAAACAAAAAGAAAAAAGAGGAAGGAAACTGAAAAGACAAGCAGAGAAAGAAGAACCCGACGTATGAAAAGACATTGATTACGGCACAAACAAATGTTCTTATTGAACATCCTGGAGGCAGGGCAGCAACGTCTCACACTACTAGAAACAACATCTCTGACACACAACACAGATTTGGCAAATCAACAATATACAAAATATACATCCATGATGCTTTGTAAACAAACATTGAATGTGCTTTGAGGATTGAAATGTCAGTCGTCACAGGAAGGAGAAAAAAACAAAACACACAAAAAGTCAGTGAGTCATTTAAATCTGAAGGACGAGAGGGGAATTCATAAACCATCTTCAGTTCCATCTTCTTCTTCTTCTTCTCACCCTCTTGAACTGAATATTGGCAAACATTAAGGTGCATTTGTTCTCTCACACTACACTAGCGATACATTAACAATATCTAATGCAAAGTACACATCAGATTCATTTCACGTTTTAAAATCTCTGCAATCGATCTCGCGAGTTTCGGTTTCGCTCTCGGATGCAGCGTGCCGTTAGGATGAACTGCATACCGCGTCGTGTCTGCTGACTCGTCAAAATGAGAGCGCATGTAGTAGACGAGAGTGCGTTCACATCGCCAGCACAACAGAGCAAATACTGCAGGACATACTTAGCGTCCGAGGCGACTCTCTCGTTCTCATTTAGGGCTTGCAATTCATCAACAGTATAGAAACGTGTGTGTGTGTGTGTGTGTGTGTGTGTGTGTGTGTGTGTGTGTGTGTGTGTGTGTGTGTGTGTGTGTGTGTGTGTGTGTAAGTCTGAATGCGGATATACGACCGCCTACATGTGTAGTACCAAGTATTTAACATCGAATGCATGTTGTGGACATGAACTATGCATATGGAATCTTTACCCAGGTGAAGCTTTAATCCAGCTGCTGCTCATTACGAAGAGTCCTTTTGAAACATCGAGAACACTCACACACGACTTGAACAACACGAAGACCGGAAACCTGACACTGAAATCTTTTGGAGCGCCGACGGTGAAGCTCTCTCTGGACTTTAATCTGATCTTTAATCACGTGATTGGTCTTAAGTTCATTCTGCGCGATGACCAAAGCCTTCAGAAACCAACTGCATCTCATTAGTCAAACAACAATATTTCATATTTTACACTCATCATCGACAATAAAGACATTCCTGGGAAATGCTGACAGCCCTCACAGTTTTAGTTTTTTAATGCTACATTTTCAGAAACAGCCCGTTTACCCCCTCCTGCCTGTTCCTCTCTCTCTCTCTCTCTCTCTCTCTCGTGGAGTTCTTTTTTGGAACATGTGAAAACATGTTGAAACGTCACAAAGAGGAGGACGCCATTGATGAGACACATCACGGTAGCTTACTTTAGACCACAGAGATATCAAGCTCTTAATACTGAGCATACAAACAAATGATACCGCGAAATCTATACATATAGTACAAACGACCATCATGTAAGCCCATGAATCCCAGTTTTACAGTGTTGTCATATTTACACCATATTGCATAAAAATCAAAAAAAAAAAAAAATATATGTACAGATGTCAGAGGAATGTGAATAAACACCACACCTTGCTAAGAACAGCAAGTTTTTTTATTTTTTTTTTACTTCCCATAATTCAAAAAGGCCCCTTCACTAATTTAGGGTTTCCAGAACTGTGAGGTGATTCTGTATTTGTAGTTTTAGGTGAAAAGCACCGGGCGTAGTGCGTTCCCTCTGTGTACCACTGCACGAAAAAACCCAACACACAAAGAACCTCAAAGAGAGAAACAATCATGACACAAACGGCTGAATTGCTGAGCAAAAAACTGTGTGGTCTACTGCATTAAAAGACTTCAGGTCCTCCGAGTCTAGAAGTGCGAGTGCAATTCAAATCGTCGTGTATATATGGCACAGACTCTACAGTACGTCACAAACCCTCGGCGAGGCTCCTCCCCCCTCTGCTGCCCCCGACACACCGATTGCACAGAGCAGAAACAAAACGTACAACTTGTTCAAAAACAGTAAAACACCAGAAAATATCAGCAAATGACTGCCTACATTCAGACCTAGAAATGTGTTGTCACACACACACACACACACACACACACACACACACACACACACACACACACACACACACACACACACACACACACACACACACACACACACACACACACACACACACACACACACCTCTCTACCAGCATGTAACAGCTTGCCCGGTCCTCAAACAAAGACAACAAAAAGAAGAAGGCATGATGATGTTCGCACAAACCATTTTCTAACATTACATCTGGATTCTCTGACGTCGGCTGCTATTTTTCACTTCCCTCTTTACTTTTTGTTATTAGAACTTCGCGGCGACTCCTTCTGCTGCTTCCTGCCAGTGTCTCTGTCTCTGTCGGAGGCGGCGGCGGCGGCGGCGGCGGCGGCGGCGGCGGCGGCGGCGGCTCTGGAAGCGTCTCTTTTAGAGTTTTTCTGTGCAGACGCCACCTCTTGAACGGCCTCTTTTTTCTTCCTCTCAGCCTGCTCCCTCTTGCCGGAGGACACCTGTTTGTCCGGGGTGGTTGTCCGGGTATCCGGGCCCTTGTGAGCGTCCGGTTTGAGCGTTTCAGCCTTGGGGCCTTCCTTGGACACCTTGACAGCACTCTCCCGGGGCGCGCCGCCGGAGACCCGGCCCGGGACGGCTTCGCTGCCCTGCGTTTCTCTTTTCACCGCGGGTTTCGGCAGCACCGGCGGCGGATCGGGGTGGCAAGGAACGTCTGAGGGCAGCTGAAGAGGCGAAGCAACTTCTTTTGGTTTTGAGCCGTGATGGTTTCTCACAGCCGGGGCTTGGTTTTTGGGTGAGGGGTCTTTATGCTTGGCATCAAGACCTTGTTTGATGACTGGTGCTGGAGCTACGGGAGTCTTTAGAGTCGACGATGAAGGGACGGTTTTAGGAGGGACAGATTTTGGCTTCCAGTCGTTGTTTTCTTTCACTGACGTTGCTCCAGAGATTTTGGGGTTCTGGGCTTCTCTTTGCTTCGCATCAGCAAGAGTTGGAGAATGTGTCAGCTGAAGCGATTCCTCCCGCTTGGATGGCGACGAGGCGTCTCTCCGTTTAGGGTCGTGGGTTGTTTGAGTGTTTGACGTCGAGAGCACAGATTCTTTAGGCAGATCTCTCGGTTTTGAATTTGGACTGCCCTTCAGCGCGGGGACGGGAGGAGCTCCACCGTGAGATTTCGTCTCCGTCTTCACGGCGGCGTGCGGAACAGGCTGCGGGTCAGACCTCGACTTACTTTTGGCAACTAAAACATTTTCATTTGCAGTTGCTGAAGATGAACATTTGAGTTTTGTAGCGTTTTCTTTCGTTTCTTCTCTTTTAGAGGTGCAGGATTCTGAATCAGATGATTTGTTTTGTGCTTTTTCAGCTGGATAGATTTTGGATAGCTGCTCTGAATCTTTCACATTGACTATATCCTTTGTCTTTGGTGATGTGAGTTCCTCTGTTTTCTGCAGTGATTTGCTGCTACTCTCTATTGCACCAACAGTGTTATCTTTTGTATTCAAGTTCAGAGTAACATTATTTGATGAGGCGACCATCTTTACTTTAGAGACTTCTCTCTTTTGCTCCAATTTTGTGACTGCAGCACAGGCGTTGACCTCCTTCTTCGAGCCCGTATCACCGACCGCTTTCACAGCTGATCCGTCAGATTGTTCCTGACTAACAGACCTGTCCGAACAGTCCTGACCGTCCGCTTTCAAACCGCAGGTTTCATGTTCCTTCACAGAACCAGACGCTGACGTGGTAGAAACCTGCGGTTCCGTATTTGAAGAGCAGATGTTCGTTGAAAGCACGTTCTCTGGAAGGCGCACAGATGAAGAATTGTTCTGTACAGTCACGCCTGAGCTCAGTGCTGGAGTTGTTTCTTTCTCACAGCTCTGACGCTGTCCTCCATCCAAACCACAGTTTACACTCCGCTTCAGCGACACGGCTAGCGGTTCACTGGCAGCTGCAGCCGGAGTCAAAGTTTTTATGCTTACCTCCGGCTTTGCTGAAGTCAAAGAGCCCACTGTGTCGGAGCTGTCGGTGTTCTGTGATGTGGCGTGTGGTGTGACTTCCTCCTGCTCCGCTTCGTCCTCCTGATCTTCATTGCTGACTTCCCGTATGGAGGGTGTTTTTCCACAGGAGGAGAAGTGGGAGCTGTGTCGAGGGCCTCTGTGTTCATGAGCCAGTGACGAACTGGACTTCATACCCGTCCGGCTCTCTTGTTTAACACTAAAGCTCGGCGCCTCCACTTTGCTGGTTTGAGCCTTTAATGATTCACTGTGTCTGTCCTGTGTTTTCTCACCGCTTGTGCTTATTTTCATCTCCGTGGCTGCGTTACTTGACTGATCTTTGGCGGCAACGATGCTATTTAGGGAAGAAACCGCTTCGGGGCTTGTGGAACAAGTCAGGGGGCTCTTCAGCTTGTCTGTGGATTTCACTTGGGGGATGGTTATTTGTCTCTCAGTAGGGGTCTGGAGCCAAATTGGAGGACTCAAAGAAACACTGTCGCTTGTGTTCTCCGCCATCTTGGATAAACAGGTTTCTGTTTTAGAAACTCGGGGCCCTGAGAGCAGACCAATATCCAGAGTGCCCTCCAGGGGTTTGAGAGAGGAGACGTGGCGTCCTTCGAGTTTATATTCAGACGACGTCTTCCGAAGCGGAGACTCCGCGGAGGAGATGAGCTGGAGTTTTTCCACGGCGCTCTCTCCTCTGCCAGAGAAAAGCTTTGGGGACAGACCCTCAGGGCTGGAGTGCACACTTCCCAGCCCCGCCTTCATGTGCTCATGAGACATGGCCGTGTCCAGCTGGAGGCTCTTAGACCTGGTGGAGCCAAAGTGCAGGTTCTCGTGGATGCCGGGGGACAACCGACACATGCAGTCCTCTCGCTCTTCAAAGGACAGCCTCTTCCTGGTGAACTCGATGGTGGGAGCTTTGAAGTCCAGTCTGTCCGGCTTCATGTTATCTTTGCCCTGTCTGGAGTGCTGCCACTCGGGGTGGGTGGAGCAGAGACTTGATCTGAGTCCTCCGTCACTTTCACAGCAGCCGCCGGATGTTTCGCCGATGCCCTCAGAGGCACGTGTGGTGAGTTTCTTATACAGCACATCTTTCAGGGTTGTGCTCGCAGCTTTGGCCTCCAGGAGGCCAGAGTCTGGGCCGCTATGGGCTTTGTTTTGGCCGCGGACCAGAAAACTCTCATCCCTGTCATCGCCACACAACGGGGACGATGAGTCAGCTTCACGCAGGGCGTCTTGCTTCTGTAGCGACTCCCTCCTCTCCGACCAGTCCTGCCTCTTTGCAACCATCTTGGACTTCAGCTTCTCCCTGTCGAGCTCCTCAACAGACTCCTGGCGACCCATCTTGCGACTCACGGGCCTCTTCAAGCAGCCCTGCTCAACAGGTCGAACACGGTTCATTGCCAGCGGCTCGCAGGATGTTTCTTCCACACTTTGCAGGACGGTGTAATCCCGCTCCCCGGGCCTCAGATCCTCATCCTGCACCTCCTCCTGGGTCACCTCCAGGCTGTGCTTCCTGGGACACAGGTGCTTCTTATCTCCTGTGTAAGAGGGGGACAGCTTCTCCTCAGACTGGACACGTTTTAGGAGGGGCGAGCGGGGAGGCTCAGCACTTTTGGGACGCACGATGTGGCGTACAATCGTGGGTGGGGAATGTATCTTGGCTGGGAAGGCTTGGCTTGTCTTGGAAACGGGATGCCCACTGAGAAGGGGAGAGGGTGAGCGCTGAGGAGATGTTGGCTGGGGGGTGGGCGAGGGCGTGCGAGCCAAAGGAGAAAGAGGAATGCTGCCGGCAGACTTACGCCGCCCCTGTCGGAGCCTTTGACCCGGCAGCTTGGGGCCGAGGCCGTGGAGGGTGCTGGGACGAATGTGACCCGAGCCCGCGGGGGAGTTTGGAGCGCTGGAGCTGGGGGAGCTACTCTGGGACGAGTTGCCACCTGGAATAGAAAAAAACAACAAAAAAACATCAGTCATTTAACATGCGTGAAATGAAGATAAACGGTACGATTTCTTAGACGAAATCTCCACCTGACTGGGTGAACTCTGGTGTGGGGCGGAACGTAGCAGTAGGGGAACGAGGGGAGAGACTGTGGGTGGGGGAGCCGGGGAGACTCTCACCAGAGGACAGAGAGTGGTTGAGGGACGAGAAACTGCGGCTCGTGTGCAGGAGAGGAGACGGCTGCATGGCGAAACGTCTGAACAGGGAGCGGCGCCTGGAACAAAGCAAAGTGAGACGAAGAAATCAGCCCAGACCTGTTTACTGTAACGATTACTACCAACGTACATTTACATCTACACTGATTCAAATGTGAGTTTCAGTCGAACATTCGTACCGCTCTGGTGTCTTCTCCTTCTTGGGCTTTTTGGCACACCTCACCATCTTGCTCCGGTAGCTGTTCCTCCTGGCCGGACCAGTTTTTATCGAAGTATTTTCAAACGGGGTTGTGGAGATGGCCACTTTGCTGCCACTCTGAAAACACAAAAAGACAAGACTTTTGTTATCGAAAAGAGTGTTCAGGGTTAGATCAGTGACTTTGTGTATGGTATACTCTCTGATTTTAATATTAATACTATTACTGTAAGTAGAGATAATTGAATTATAGTAGTATAGTACAGTAATAAACATGGCATCCAGACATAAAAAAGTTATTGATACTGCTAGCAGTAATATGAAATGGAAACCTCCACAATAATTTGATAAGCTGTTATTTGTTTTTTTGTAATTGTTCCTACAGCTAATTTAACATTTATGAAATTAGAAAACAACATTTTCAAAACACAATCATTCAAAAAAATTTAATATCTGCAGTATAAAGACAAACATATATTGTCAGTTACCTTGAGCAGGAGCTCCACCACTTCAGTGTGGACAAGACCGTGGACTGGTTCTCCGTTGACATGGGTAATGAGGTCTCCAGCTTTGAGTCCTGCTTTATGTGCAGGTCCACCGTCTTCTACATTCTGATTCACAGACACATAAGAGACATTTGATATTATCATCTATTTTGCTTTTTCAGCAAAGTTTAAAAAGGTACATAAACCAAGAGCTGTAAACATTAAGTCGCGTGGACCGACAGTTTGGACATAAAGTGCTGCAGGGATGCCGTATTTTTGTAGGCCGACCCGGAAGTTAGACCACTTTCATGATTTTTGAGGCGCCATTACAATCTGCAGAAGTAAAAAGCTAACGTTAGCCTATAAACGAGCTACACCACAAACTGTTCATATCTTTTGCAGGCATCAAACCAAAGCACACATTCCAAAATCCCGCCGACTTAAAGGCAAGGAACCGGAACTACAAAATTGCTTTACTGTGCCTCATACGTTTATGTATCTTCTCTGGTGTCACAAAGAGCTCATGAAGAGATAACAGATCATGAGCATTATTAGTAGAGGCTGGAACTGGACTTTAGTTTATCAGTAAATAGGGACGAAAAGACAGAAAGATGCATTTCCTGTAGTACTATTACAGCACAAACAAACTGAACCAGACCACAATCCCTCTGGAAGCGTCCCGAAAGCTTTTACACTGGTCCAAACAGAACTGAACTAAACGTTGTTCAAACATGTGGAGGTTTGAACAACAAAGCACCCCCCCCCCCCCCCCCCCCCCCACAGTCTACTGTAGCCCTTCCTTACCCAGACCATATGGTAGACCGTGTAGACGTCGCCGTCACAAGCGTACACCCGGATCGCCCTCAGCGTGAAGCCGAACTTCTTCCCCGAGCTGTGGATGACGACGGGCTGCCGCGGGTTGGCGTTACAGAGGGAGGAGTCTCGGCTGGGGGAGGAGTCTCTTGAGGACGGGTCTGAGGAGAGGGAGTAAGGAGACAGGGGGCTGGCCAGCGGAGACGCCCCGAACATATCTGGGAAAAAAATGAGAGCTGATCACCACCTGAGCAGATTCTTTCATTTAATCAATCAGACTTTGGCCCCTCGAGTCAGCGGTGAGGTGCTTCTATGAAGCTCGTGAGCCCGGTCCATTCTGCTCCTGCTGTGGGTGAAACTAATGCGATTTTCACTCTCCCAGCAGTGAAGACCTCTTGCTCCTGCCCTGCCTGCTTACTCTCCTTATTAGCGGCTTGTGCTCGGCTACTTGCCCGCAGCCACTCTGTTAAAATTGAACTCGCAGCAGGTGTCACGCTGGGCCAATTTCACACAGATCTATACAGCGGGGCTTTCATCTCTTTCACGTTATTTGTACAAAATGTACGCTGCTCTTATTGCAATTCTTGGCACGCCGTTGCTCTGATATACTTCTAAAAAAAACTGGTTGAGATCATATTTTTGAGTCGACGTGTTCCACGTCTGCGTTCTCCGTCTTACCGCCAGGGATCATGAGGGACAGGGCACCGGTGGAGACGGACTTTGGGACTTTAGCCACAGCTCCGGTCTTCTCTGCAGCGCTCTCGGGCCGCAGAGAGTTGGTCTGAGCGGCCTGGTCTGCGGAGGTATGGCCGGTGCCGTCGGGGCTCTCCACCTCTTCACCTCTGGGCGTCAACTGGTCCAGATGTTCTGAGAAACTTCCTGATTATTAGGAAAGATGAGCATGGAGTGAGGCACACAACTACGCGGAGCAAAGGCTGACATTATCAAAGCATCCTGGTCATTTAAATTTGACTTTTTAAATGTATGGATTATAGATATATGAAGATAGAGTTAAAACTTGAGAGAGGAATCTTCTCATCTATCTTCCTGCAAAAAAAATTTGAATATTTCCCAAAATATGAAACTATTCCTTGAAACAATCCAAGGCTGTTAAACAAGTAGCTTGGCTTAAAATGTGTAAAAATGCAACAAAGACAAACCTGCAAGTCATAAATATGAATATTATCATTTATACTCTTCCAACAGAAAAAGCTTGGATACCGTAGTTTTCTTTCAGGGACTTTACAACTTATTGATTTTACAAAAAAAGATAACCGAGCACATTTATTCTGAACACTATGAAACTCGAGACGCGGTTATTTCCCACCAGAGAGCGTGGCTCCACTGTGCGTGCTGCCTGGAGTTGTAGCGTCAGGCTCGTCCTGCAGGAGCTCTCCTGTGGAGAAGGAGGTCTTGCTGGGGTCCCCGAGGCCGGAGGTCTCGTCTCCTTCGCTGTCTGCCGAGATGGCAAACTTTGGCAACAAGTTGGGGTGGGGGCCCGGATTCATCCTGTCTGTGTCCGTCGAGTGGGACAGCGAGGGCCTGGCGGAAGAAGAGAAGAGGTTCAACAGATCCTCACTTCTCAGAGGGATTATTGGAGCATTTTTACATTCAGCGACAGTTTGGATTTTTTTCTGATGTGGGGTTGTGCGAGTTACTCATCTCTACCTACAGTAGTTTAGAGAAGAAGACAGTTACGGCACAGGAGAAAAGCGATTTACTGCTTTTGACTGCGGCAGCAACAAAACATATTTAAGACACCTATAAAAAAAACTATATTAGTGTAAGTGTGCTATATTTAAAATATTTTCCCCGCTTTGTCTTGGTGTCAGACAGTCGTTTACCCTTATATAGCTCTCGCCAAAGGCACCAGACTCCATTGAAAAAAAAAAAAACCAACATGTCGTACACATAAACGGATATCGATTCTTTTAGGTATTTAAAACACGTTTTGCTGCTGTACATCACTTAGCCTCTGTGTCGGTACTGTTCCTCCAAACTCCATCTACTACCTCAAATAAGTCTTTAAGTAAAGGATCTGAATACATCTTCAACCACTGAATTTGTAGCACAATGCAAATGTCTTTGAGTTTGTTACTATGTCTGTAAGCAATAAGACCTTCTCTTCTTGTGTTTAACATGATGTCCGAATTCAAGCCCTGAAGTGCATATTCGATCTCGTCTACAGATTGTATCGTGTTTATGTTACAGCGGTTTAATGCATACATTTCAGCGAAGTCTGGCGTCCAGCTGAGGGAGTCAACGGTCAGCGGGCTCTCGCTCTTCTTCCCCTCACTCTCTCCCTTCTCCTCCAGGTGCCCGCGGGACAAATCCAGGCTGCTGTAAACCTGACAACCACAGAGAGGCAACGGTTCACTTCAGTACAGGCAGGATGACACCACACCGTCGTGCTCAGAATGAACTACAAAGATTGATTAATAAAAGTATTTAAAGAGTATTCTAAATAAATCAGGGTTTTTTTTTTTTAACATTTACAGTGAAACACTGTGCTGTTAATGTGAGTTAATGCAGACTTCATCATGTCTTACAAGCACGGAGCTTTAGGTGTAGCAGTGAAAAAAAAAAAAAAAGATTCAGTGCAGCTCAACACTTCCTCCGAGACGCCCCGCTGCTTTTTGAGACACTGTAATGCTTTGTTTGGATGTGAGAGGGGAGCATACTGCAATGCAGCACAACAATCGCTCCCAGCTTGTATGACTGTATTGTGTATTGTGTTCCACATTAACAAAAAACAGAAGAAGCAGAAAATATATGCAAAGCCGACATCTACGTTTTAATACTGTAGGGGGAAAGGGACGGCGGGTTGTGTTTTTCTAGACACACATTTCCATATGAAATAGCGCTCGGCTCATGCTTTCTTTCCCATGAGAACGGGAGCAGGACGGATGAGGGCAGCAACTCATTTACATTACTAACATCTTCAGGCGGTGACGACGAGGTATTTGTGCGAGTGTGAGAAATTCGAGGGGAGGAGATTAAAGGACGCACCTTCGAGAATCTGTGAGAACAGGAGGAGAACTGCCGCAGCTCCACATTGAAGTCTTCATCGTTTGTGTCCTCTTCCTCTGTCTCCAGGTGATGGTATCTCTCAGAGCGAGCTGGGGATGATGGGAGATTCAGAGTTAAGATGGGGTTGTTATTATTATTATCAGTTATTACTGGTTTATTATAAGTGCCACAAGGTGATTTAAAGTAGATGAAAACGGATCCTAATCCGTTTTCACTCTTATTATTAATTTACAGCCATATACTGTTTTTTTAATATGCGCGTTTGTCATGTAATTTGTACTAAACATGTTTTTTCTTTTGCCAGAATGTCCTCAGGTTTTCAAAGTTTGTTTGTATGATACATTTTCTTTCTGTTATTGTCCCGGAGGGGGAACTTTTTCTTGGGAACAGTGTTATTATCGGTTGCTTTACATAAAAAAAAAAATGTACATAAACTAAATGAAACCATCTTAAAACGTGAGAGATATTTGAGTTTGGGAGTAGTGGGGTAGTTCATGTTTACTTAAATACTTTTTCAGTACTTTTAATCTTTTTAATCAAAGAACCAGATATTTTCTGAGCCAGTTATTAATGTTTTGCGCAGCTGATTCATGTTTGATGGAGATCCAAGCCGTAGAAAAGCTCCATGTTACATTGTCTATGAAAAAAAAAAATGAATGCGACTTTTACTTTCAGAACAAAGTCGCCCAAAATATCGAATAGAAAACATCCAGACAAGAAAATGATGAGACGAGATCCTAAGTTATCAGGAGCAAATCTTTTCTGTGATTTCTATGCGGATCTATGGACACATAGAAAGAATACATTGTGGACTTTTTTTTTTAGTAATAGTGCTGCTTTGATGGGATAACTCACTGTCGAAGTAGCTGGTGTCATCTTCAGACTCCAGCTGAGGAATGAACTCGGCCTTCTGCCTCAGCAGGCTGTTCCAGTCCAGGTTGTGGAAGAACTGATGCTGCTTCACTTCGGCAGCTCCTCCTGCAGGTGGAATGAATGCAAATTAAAAAAACTGTGTTAATACATTCCTAAGAACAAATGTGAAAATTATTTGTGTAAAAAAAACCCCGCTGACAACGAATGGCTCAGTGAGACCCAGGAGGCGAAGAAACGCTTACGCTACGCTTACGCTACGCTTTCCTTTTTTTTTTTATCCCTGGTGGCTGCAGGCCAAACCGGTATCATAACCATAAATTATGCAGGACAATTTCCTGCCTGTGACCTTTTCGTGGAATAGCAGGGGACTTTGTGAATGGCAGCCTGGCGAGGGGAGATCTAGATGAACGAGGAGGTCCAGATGTCCCTGGACTGAACTGGCTATGTGCAGCCCTCTGATATAAAGGCCTCGTCCCAGGTCATGGCCACTTTTACAGCCCATGGATCCACAGGCTCTCAGTGTTTGATCATGCATGGAACTAGATTCATGGACTAGCGAGGAAATAATTACAATTGATCAAAGGGAAGAGGTGAAGAGGCCACGGGATAAACTGTCCCGCTGTTGGATGACCTCAATTTCTTCCCCCGGTGACTTGGAATTATGAGCGCTGCAGAGGTGGCACTCAGGGTCACGTGATAATTTATGTTGGCCTGCTGTGCCTGTCTGGTCCTGACCGAGTTACTGGCTTCTTTTTTTTTTTGTTTGTACCTGCGCCCATTCTTTCCAGAGGGTTCTGGCGCAGGAGCAAGGCGATGAGCTCTTGAGAATCAGGAGGCGGGGCATCTTCTCCCTCAGGCCAGTTGATCTCATCTGGAAACGCACACGACATACAAGAAGCCTGTGAAGATCAACTGCTAACACATCAGAAGGTTGTGGTTTAGAGGTTGGAAATCATCCGGCTTTGCTAAAAAAAAATATAAAGCTGTGTATCTAAGTGGCGTCATTGTAACAAGGAGTAAAACGAACAAGGTGATTTATTGCCTTAAACTATGAATTTAAAAAGGTCAATCCACGTTAGTTCAGAATGCATAATTAGCTTTTTGCATCTAGCAATCTGGTAAAAAGTGGATTTGCACAGAAAATGATCAAGAACAAACTCCCGCTTTAAAGGTAAGACAGCTCACAGTTAAATACATCTTAAAAAAAACATTTTTCAGCCTCTAAAAACAAGTTTGGTCATTTGATAAAAGTTTAGTGTCTTTGTGCGACTCTGTGACAAGCTGATAGAATAAATATCCAGAATACTACATTAGTAACTTGTGCAGCAGGTAACTTTGGGACAGTTTGGGACACCAACAGGTAATTTCTCCCTACCTGTAGAGACAATTCTAAACAATAATGTTTTTTAATAAATGCTAAAAGTGTCCAAATACTGTAAGCTATCATGAGACTGCAGCAATGAGTTTTGATTTATTGTTTGCAAACGGGACAGCTGTTCATAACAACAATAAGATTGGCATTACAAGAATTAAAGGAATGTGAGATTTTGTATTCAATTGAGTTAATGCTCTTACCTGATTGTGACCCACTAAGGCTGGCATTTACAAAAGTGCTCTTTTTTTTTTTTTTTTTTTCCTTTTTTTTAAATGGCTTCACCAGCAAATTCAGACAACACAGAGTACATTCTGAGGTGTAAGCATTATGTTGAATGAGACAATTTAAATGTGCTTGAGCTTTTAGCGAAAAGCCTCGTGGATAAGCAATGAAAAGGGGGAGCAAAGCCCGTCTGCGCCGTGCTGATTGTCTGCTCTGTGCACCATTTGTCCCCATTTTAATCAAATTTGGGAGGGGAGCTATGAATATGTATGTGCGGCCTGAGGCCACGGTGGCATGCATTCAGTGTGTTCAGGCCCCTTTAATTAACAGTCACTCTCAGAGGCTTGGTACAATTTGATTGAGAGCATAGCAAATCGGTCATGGCACGCCATTTATTTCCACGCCACAGACAGAGGCCGTTATCCAACTACTCCAACAATTCATCCGGGCCACGCCGCTGACAAGATAAAAAAAAGCTGTTTTTAAGATTGAGATTTTTCCCTGTGCGGCTGTCACCATGAGACTACAGGAAGAGGACAAAGTAACATCGTCAGAATTATTAAAACTTCACTTGTGGTCTAAAGTCAAGCTGAATCCGCCTCCCGCCATCTGTTCTTCTAAGGGGCCCTCGGGGGAAATCTCCGTCTCCAATAAATTGAGAAATATGCACACGGACTAATTCCATGTGGTCACTATGTAAATGTTTAATTCATATCTGAATGAGATTTGGGAATTCCTCCTCGTGTGCTCGACAGAATCTAAAAGCCAGATGCTGTGAAACCTGCGAAAAATGTGTCTAGTCAAATTATATATTTGATAAACTGACACCAGTATAGTTTATTTTCATCTTTAAATACAAACATCAGAGGCAGTTAATGATTCCTCCTGATTAATTGATGCCTCGGTGGAATTTCATGCTATGCATTTTAATTAACATACGACATGTCATCAGGAGGAGGGTGGGTGTGGCGAAGGTGCAGCAGAAGGAAATATTGCAAGGACGCTATTTAAACATTCATCCTTTAAAGATTGTGAAAGGACACTATACTGTGGTACGGTTTGCATCTGACTAATTTGGCTCAATGCCATTTTAATGTGGTTATTGAAATGTTCCCTTAATTCAACGGTTATTTTGCTGTTGTCTATTTTCTTATATTTATCATTAAGTATTAATCAAACCTCCATTATTTTGTTTTTAGCGTATTATTTTCTGATTTTATTAATATTTTCTTCATCTGTCTGCTGGTGTTTAAAGATTGTATTGTTATTGTTTTTTATGATACACTTCTGTGTTGTGTGTGTGCTTTATTATCCTAAATTAAGGATCAGAATGAAGGAAATATTCTGGACTGAGGATCAAACATCAGTAAGGTTTGAGCAGTAGTCTTTATTAGGCAAAAATATTACCAAACCAAAGCCTGTTTTTAACAATCTGAGAAGAAATGGATGCAACACTGACCACTGATGACCTGTCCGAACAGCTCCTCCGGTGTGTCTCCAAAGAAAGGCACGCAGCCCACGAGGAACTCGTAGAGGATGATGCCCATCGCCCACCAGTCCACCGGCTTCCCGTAGCCTTGTCTCAGGATCACCTCTGGTGCAATGTACTCTGGGGTTCCACACACCTGACAATCCGAACATTCACAAAGACTCAGAACACGATGTGGCTCGTGGAACACGTTTGGTCCGAACTGTCGGTTAAATGAGACGCACCTGCTTATCAGAGAACTCCCTGGCGTCTTTCTCTATGTGTCCCTCGTACAGGTTGGTGGTCATGTTCATCAGCCCAACTTTGGACAACCCGAAATCTGTCAGCTTGATGTGTCCCATTAACGTTACCAGCAGACTGTGAGGAAGAGGACAAGAGGAAGAGAACATAAAGATTACAATGAACTGGAATAGTGAAAAGTGGTCAGTAGACCTGGCTTATATTTCTAATACATTGCACTGTATGTTCACTGCATGTCCTAGTTTTAAAACCAGATGTTGAGTAAATTTAGTGAAATGATCTCCATCTTACGCATTGCATTAGAGTTTAACAGGATTGAATTGCTACAGTATGAGCCACCAGTGTCCATTGTGGCTGCTATGACATTCGGGAGGTCTCACTTGTCTGGTTTGAGGTCCCGGTGGACGATGCCATAGTTGTGGAGATATTCCAGAGCCAGCACTGTCTCTGCGAAGTACATCCTGGCCATGTCCACGGGCAGAGGACCCATGTTCTTCAAAAGGGTGGCACAGTCTCCACCTGTAAACATCAATGGAGTGATGTGATTGAGAGAAACAACACAGGAGAGACATTGTTCAAAGTGCTTTCAGCTGCAGCACTGTGCACTAAAAAAAACCAAACAAGCGGCTCACCTTCAACATACTCCATGACCATGCACAGGTGCCGCCGTGTCTCAAACGAGCAGTACATGGACACCACAAAAGGGTTCTCGGCAAAGGTAAGGATGTCTCTCTCCACAAAGGCCTGCTGTATCTGATTCCTCAAGATCAGGTTCTGCTTGTTGATCTTTTTCATGGCGAACCGCTGCTTCGTTTCCTTGTGACGAACCAGATAAACGGCTCTGTGGAATAAAAAACGGTTTACCAGTCAGCTGGAGGACGGAACTGATGCATTCAATCATCAAATCTGTTTTAATGTCTATTGTTATTAACCTCTAGAGGAAACAGATGGAAAATGCGGAGGGAGATAACTGAAAACAGGAAAAGAAAAGGTCAGTTCGACCTGAAATAGTTGGGGCTGTAACAAACCATCTATCATCGGAGATTAGACACTCAGATATAGATTAAGATGTCCTTACCCATAGGCACCATTGCTGATGAGTTTTGTCATCTCAAAGTCCAATTCACAGGGTTTACGCCGGCACCGCAGGGCTGCGCTGAGGCTCTGAGACTGAGGGGCGAGAGGAGACACAAATACTAGAGCAAATCAAAAAGATAACATCTGTACTTTGCAGATACACCCCGCGGTAAAGATGGATGGACTAGATCAATGCAGGAAAAACAATTCCCGAGTGCTCACAGAGTCGTCCGTTTCTGGTGTTTCTGCAATCCCGCTGTCACAGCTGGTCAGCTGAGCGATTTCTACAGAAAAAAAAAATAAAGAGAACACAAGTTTATATATTAAAAAAAAAAAGGTTGTTAGTGCATCAAAAACCTACGAAGAGGCTCTGCAGAGCAGTTTTTGAAACAAAAGGTAACAGAAATGCTGAGAAATCAGGACCTGTTAACGAAACAAACAGCAGCCTTTGGTAACCTATTAGGCTCGAGGTGCTGACGCCGGGATAATCTGAATTGAGAATAAATGGGGCGGAAATCAGTAGTGGCAACACAAACACACGTCTAACACCCATTTTGAAAATCACCACTCCAGAACAAGTGCTCATTATAAACCACCTTGCATCTTTTACATTTGTTGTTGTTGTCGTCGTCGTCTCCGTGTGTGTTTGTGTGCAGCCATGCCAAAGTCCATGCGTGTGTGTTTTCACAGGGGGGTGTTTGTCTCGTCCTTGGAGAGCAAGTAAACACATTTCCACCGCTATTTAACATCTGTCCTTCCTTGTAAGGTTTGCTGCGGGGCACACGAGGCTCTGGGCAAAAGCGAAACACGGGAGAGACACTCGGGGGAAATGAAGGGAGAGATTGGCTGATGAGCCAGCCTGTGTGGATCTGTATAAGGTCTGTGGGGAGGCCATTCCTTTCTAATTAGTCATAATGAATGTTGTTTGTAACTGAATCTGGAGAGACAGAGGGTCATTAGAAAGACGGTCTGTTCAGTACAGGACATTAGTCAAGAGTATCTTTGCCTTTTAGTTCTTTCATTCCTTTACAGACAGTTACTCTGTATTCTTACAATACCGCACCACCGACAACTGCAATACTCAGCAGTCCTGTGGATTTATATGAGATAAATATACTTTATACTAGAACATGATGATTTTTGTCAACGTTTTTTGTTGTCGTTTCTGTTGTAATCTTTGATCAATCAATTTTCCTTTAAAGAAGTTCTGTCTTAACTTTTCTTCTTTGAGTGTCTTGTTGTCACCACAGGTGTTTGTATTGTATCGTCACTGATGGTGACCATCAACGTAACCTACCTTCAAGAGGATCTCTGGTGAGTCCCAGCTGGCTGATGATGTAACGAGGGATGTCCGTTTTGATGCCCTGGCCCTCTTTAGCGTGTCCTTCAGCGGCCTCCAAAAGGTGGTAAAATTCTTCTGGGTCAAACTCCTGGAGACACACAGCGGCACGCTTCAGTACATGAAGTTTGATGAACAGTGATAATGTTGTCAACTACAGGACGTCTAAGGGATTAAGTGGCAGCGCTGCGTTTTGCACACTGCTGAGCACCTCGAGTCGGAAAGAAAATTAAACCGTGAGCGAAAAAGCGCCCAACGTCATTTTGTTTTGCATGTTTTCCTCATTGCTGTGACTTTTGCTAGATTTGACTTGTCCAACTGTAGTTGCCACGATCTGACCAGAAAAGAGCGGGAGGCAAATTAGTGCAGTATTTTGAATTTCAAGTTGTTTTCATTCATTTAAACTGTGCCCATACTTGTAAGGTAGAGCACAGTTCATGGTTCGTTTAGCACTCATAGCCGCCTCGCATCGAGAAGAAGCAACACGCCTGCAAAACACTCTCCTTTTCACATCACATAATCCATTTAACTCATTTAACCTGGATGTCTGCAAAGGATGTCGGTAGCTAAAGTACTTGTGGGACCTGTAAAATAATCTGATGCGATAATAATGAGCCACTTTGTATCTTTTTAACTTGTTTGTCTGTGTGTGTTTGACCTGTGGCCAAACAGTGGCTTCAACTGCCAGTGAGCACAGGTTCTTATTTTATACTATTAATATAAATAAGTAGGAAAGATAGTTACACTGCTCTAGGATTAGTGATCCTATTGAGTCACAAAATGAAGAAGATAAAACAACAGAAATACGAGGGTAAACACACGGTACATTCCAGAAACATACCAGACATTCCAGCAGTCGAGCGGGTCGGGCTATGATGATGAGGATCTTCTTCACCAGCTCTCTGATGACGTTTACCTCCTCGCTTTCGGATCTCTCTGTGGACTATAGAGCAAGATACAAGATTGCAGTTTTTCACATGATATCGTAAACTGGGAAATTGCAGCATGGTTCTCCTTTGCATCGTTCTTGTTAACTTTCACAGAGGAGCAATAGAGAGCATCCTGACTGAAGACATTACAAACTGGGTTGGGATGTGCACGGCCCAGCACAGAAGTGCTCTGCAGCGGGTGATTAAACATCACTGGTACCCATCTACTGAGCATCGGTTATATTGGTGACATGAGGTGCCTGCGCAGAGCCCAAAGGATATTAAAAGGCAATAGCCACTCCAGGCACAGCCTGTTCAGCCTGCTGCCATCTGGCAAGAGATACAGAAGTATCAGCTGCCTTCAGAGCTTCTTTCCTCAGGCTGGGCAACTCCTGAATTCACCCTCCATCCTCCACATATGATACAGTTTGGTTCGTTTTTTTTAGTGTGTTGTTTTTTTCTCATGTAGCTACTGCAAACTGCATTTCATTGAACAACCCAGCTGTACAATAACCTTGTAACAACAATTCGTTTTATTGAGGTTGTTCCAGAATCATTAAAGACTCTTCTGACCATCTGGAGTAAAAAAAAACAAAAACAAAAAACTGTTGCACTTTATAAAAGATTTTAACCAGTTTGCCAAGTTGTGTCTCTTTTTTACCGATTGCAAAAGATTTTAAATTAATTAATCGGTTATATAGGAACCTTTTTTTGTAGCAGATTTTATACAGCTGCAACTTGAGAAGATTAAAATCTTTCTTTCTTGTTCAGTAGAATACATAGATTTTGTATCCAGATGGTTAGAAAAGTAAGAATTCTGGGAATACTTAAAATGATAATTTCGTTTATGCATTTATAACGCTGTTCCAACGTCATTCAAATGAGATTTATTGGCGTAATGTCTGTCCGTAAACATCTGTGTGATTCCTGAAGACGCGCTCACCTCTTGAACAAGCCTCTCCAGCTTGTCAGTGAGCTCGCAGAAGTAGCTGGAGGTGATGAGTCCTAGCCGGCTCTTCTCCAGACAGTCGCGGGCCAGTTCAATTATCTGGTGGTGGGCAAAGCCGAGCACGCCATCTGCCAAAGGGAGGACACTCTCTGGAGAGTTGCTGCGGATGATGTCCTGAATCCTCTCCTCCATCTGAGCCGTGGCCTGCAGGAAGAAGGGGAAAGGTGTCAGTTTGTTAATGCTTAAGATAATTAACGGCCGTAGCAAACATACTGTGAGCCCTTACCCTGGGAAAGCGCTCCTTGTAGACGTGATTCATCATGATAATCTCATGGTCGTAACACGATGGAGATCTTCCAGGGCTGAAAGAGACGTTTGAGAATCAGTACGTGACGGTAAACGTTACCACGTGAGGATGACGTTCACCCGCGGAGGTAAATATACCTGAGACTGCGTGAGCGGGGTCGCATGGCCGTCGCTCTGCGGCATTCGTCCCCGGAGATGCTCTCAGTGCAGAAGTGCCTGGAGAGGAAGTGCAGTTCATCAGGCGTAGGCTGGAAGGGCAGCTGGTGCAGCTTCTCCTGTGATGAACAGGATGACTGGAAATGAAACACATATACATTCAACATGAAAAGAAAAAAAGAAAAGGTGTGGATAAAAAAAATACCATAATGACAAAAAAAAATAATCATGTTTTGGCAATTTTTCTCAAATAACTGCAATATTTAAAGGACTAGTGCATTTCAGTTTTTGTATATATTAAACTAACAATATAAAAGTCAGAGAGCTTTAGAGATGCAGCTGGTAGGTGGACTTCTTTAACGTTTGGACGAGGCCAGGCTAGCCGTTTCCCCTTGTTTCCAGTCTTTATGCTAAGCTAAGTTAGCCTGAAACTTTATATTATACCCGACACATGAGAGGGGTAATAATGCGTAACGCTTAGCAAGAAACCAGATGTTTCATAGCAACACGCGGGACAGATTACACTGGAAAAACAACAAAATAATAATACATTTAACAATAATTTATTAAAATACAATGAGTATTGTTGTACTCGATAACTCAAAGGAGGAGCCCGACCCTTACCTCGTACCAAAAGCTGTTTCTCGTCTGACTTGACTCATGACTGATGTTTTACCAGAGGAACGAGGACGTGCTTCCTTCGTGAATAGCTGACCAAACACCACACTAAACAAAAACACTTCTTTGTAATTCCTGTGAATGTCAGTGTGTGTCTGTATGCACTGCATGCACACGCTGTCTGCTTCCTACAAACACGGGTATATTTGAATGCAGCTGTGTCGGAGTGAAAGAAAGAGAGCGCTGAAGACGGAGGAACTCGACACAATAAGAGAGTGATAAATGTGTGTCTTTCACCTCTCATACAGTGTTTCATGAAGAGCAAACAGAGCCGCAGGGACAAATACTGAACCGAACATTAACTCACCATCATGTTTCAGCATTATGAATGTGGGCTTAATTAGTGCTCAGCGATTCATTGTTTTTATATCAAAATAACAATTCAAAGAGTGCGATTTTCAAATGGCTGTTTTAATTATAACTTTAATAATGAAAATATGCCATAACAACATGCAACATCATCACGTTTACGCCTGTTTCTGGTACATTTACTCAGCTGTTGTATGTGAAGAGGAAGGCTTGGCTGTAGGCTGTATTGTGCATATTTTGGATTGGCATCTTATTGGTATTTTATGTTAATATTTACACTCTTTCCAGTGAAACTGCTGCACAACAATGTACCTCGGTGTAAGTAAAGATCTGTCTTATCTCTTAAACCTTTCAGCACATCATATGATCGTTTTAAGCTTGAGACAACTGTAGGTCTGTCGTTCATTGAATAGAAAATAATCACAACACTGGTTCCTCTAGTAGTACAACCTTACTTTGTTGTGCATTAGGTTTTCTTTAGTGTCAGATTGGTGTCTGATGCTTACAGAGACGGTGGAGCTGGGCGTGTTGGTTCCATATCCAGAGGAGGGAAGGGAGGCCAACGACCAGCGGCGACCATCAGTCCTGTCACACAACCGCAAAGACAATAACTTAAGATGCTTGTCGGTGAGAAGAATTTGTAAAATGTGTCTTTGGAAAGATGAAATATGCATAATTGTACATGTTTGTATTCCTACAATCGTAGTGATCACAGTGTTCTGGATGAATGGAGAACTTTCTTTGCTCGTTAGAGAAACAATAAGTGAATGCAGAACTGAAACTTCAGAGTGACTACGAGACAAACTAATGAAGGGGGGGGAGTTATGAAAAATAATGTCTACGAGCAACATATGTGGGGTTATGAAAAGGGGCAAATGAAAGCCTGACATGGAGGTGTTACCTGTCTGCTCTGTGGCAATGACTGTGGATTATAATAAAAATACACCATTACATGATATCGCGTTGAGAAAATAAAATAAACATATTGATGCTGTTTTTTTAAAGCAGCAATACGACTTAAGAAACGGAACATTAAGACTTGTGGTGGCAGAGAAAATATGAACGTCTTAATTGGCTGACACTGTTGAATGGCTACAACTCTAAACACAGTAGACTCTTTTTTTTTATATATATATATATATATATATATATATATATATATATATATATATATATATATATATTTATATATATTTATATATATATATATATATATATATATATATATATATATATATATATATATATTTATATATATTTATATATATATATATATATATTTATATATATATATATATATATATATATATATATATTTTTATATATATATATATATATATATAAAAATATATATATATATATATATATTTATATTTATATTTATATATATATATATATATATATATATATATTTGTATGTAACTGAGAAGCCTCCGGCTGGTCTTCACTGGCTGATCTGTTCAGCAGCAGTAAATATCGATGGTTGTGTGAATACCTTCGTGCAAAGGAGAAATGAGCAGAGGCACTCGGAGAGAAGTTTCTAGGACTGTCTTGAGGGCTCGTTCCTGCCAGAAAAACACAAAACACAAAACACATTTAAGAAAGGAGAAACTACTCAATAAAACTGGATTTCAATTTCACTTTGCAGACAAAACAAAGACTGAATAACTGCATCATCACGATCAGAGTCAACAGCGCAAACATGTTTGATGTCTGGTCATTCTTTACATTCTTAAAATCTTCCTCAAAACGTATCAAAGTTGTGCTATGAGCTTGATGTCAAAGCATAGAAAAGTTTACTTTTTGACTTCTTTGACGTTCTTTATGATTAGTTTTCCTAAAAGTAGTTCTCACTGGTCCTCAATGGTTAAACTTCTGAGACACCTAGTGATGTAAACTGCCTTGATGTTGCTATAAAAACACTTTCATGTGGGCTTTACTGAAATGAAGCGACGGGAACATCAGAGTCTCTGCACACGTTTCAGGTTAATATATACGTTTAGCACACAATGCAAACATCAGAAACAAAATGTAAATAATTCACACACAGGCGGAATCCCAAACATATGGGTACGAATATTAATATAAGAGCAGAACTTAGTTTAGGAAAATCAAAAAGTGTGTTTGTTTGGTAACAATAGCATCAAAGATAAAATAAGGTTCTTCTTCGGTGCATTTTCGTTTTGCCCGCAAAATATACAGTATGTTACTTTTCCACTCTGGAAGCTGCTGCTGCTGCTGCTGCTGCTGCTGCTGCTGCTGCTGCTGCTGCAGGCTACAGGCGCAGCAAGGAGACAGCTCCCCAAAAGTGAAGCCAAAACATCTGGATCGCCCCCTGGAGGCTGGTTGTTACTTCAGGAAGCACTTGACTTGATGTGCAACAGAGTTTTGCGGAACCCGCATTTTGATCAGCAATATCAAAGTCGATCGATCGCGTTCATTTGATTGCGGGTCGCCACAATCGTGATCCCCAGTATTATTTGATTCATTGTGCAGCCATAGACCAGGTGAGTTTTAAGACCAGATTAGAAAATGATAACATTTGTCGGCTTCCCAGATTTTCACGGGGAGTTTATTCCAAAGAAGAGCAGCTCCATAAAAAGAGCAAAAGGTAAATCTAGGAACAGTTAGATAACCATCACCAAGGGAACATAAACGACGTGATCGAGCCAATGACCACCTCTCGTAGCTGCCGTTGGTAGGTCAGAAAAGTGCATCGAAGTCGTCAATTCTGGACGTTATAAACGCTCAAACGGTACAAGGATTTTGGAATCTGACTTGGATTATTACACCATATTACGTAAATGAAAGAAGTTTCCGTAACATACCTGATATGTCATCTATAAAGGTTTGAAGAGGATCACTTTGCACCTAAAGAGAGAAGCATCTCCACTACTTCCTCCAATAAACATGCAGGACTCTGTCTCTTTAAACACATCAGTAATACTGTACTACATTGCTGGTTATAGCAGCTCAGGGCCACTGAACACATCACACTGTAGGGACTTTCAGAAAGGCACCAATTAGCCGTTGCTTTGTTTTCCTTACGGTCCGGCATTAATCAGAAATGTTCCATACTGGGGAACAATGACAGCGCCACAGAGTCTTGTTAGTGATGTATGTCACCTATTTAATCTGCACTGCTTTCTTAATCACAACCAATTAAAGATGAAAACCGCTTCCTTTGGGAGTAAGACTGCACCCGAAGATTATCTAGCGACCATTCAGAACATCGTCTGAGAGAAATAACAAGAATGAAGGTTCAAGGGAAGGTCGATTATGAAATTATTCACGATCACGAACAAGAGTTTGATCTGCTACAATACAGAGCCAAGAACCAGAATTCAGAACAAAAGCATTACTGCTGTAGAAACCTTCTTAATCACTGTGCATTCAATGTTCTCAGTCATCTGCCTGCTGCAAAAAGGAACCGAAAGGATGTTTTTCTTACCTTTGGTACCAACATTACGGCTGAGCCACAGTGTCAGGTCATCCCAGCGCTGAACACATTCATTAGCAATAACATTGTGGTTTTCGGATTCCATCTTAAAGACTGGGCCCCTTCATTAGCTCCAAGCACAGACCAAAACACAGAGAGACTCTGCTGACCAATGCCAGGAAACAGAACGCCCTGTGGTAAATGAGGCCTGCCCTCCCTCTGCTCCTGTGCATTTCCTGTCCGCAGGCCACCACTTCCTCCCCCGGCACAGTCGCTGCCCTTCAGAGCTCGTCACCGGTACGGTCCGATTCTCTACATTAAACACCACAGAACTGAGCGGACAAAGATCACGACTCAGAAGACAATAATAGCTTCTTTCTGTCATTGACTTCTGCACCAGACAAGCATCTGCATCCTATGTCAACACAACCTAATGTGTACATTTACTGTGTGTTTGTCCATTTTATAATGTCTATAGCGTATGAACCTGACGAGTGCTGGTTCAAAGCTCCGGAGAGGATTATGCTTCGACTTGCATTTTCCAGTATTAAACATAACACTGGGGTGCAAATACGGTGTCGACACATTCATTAATAGACATTCACATGTGCTAAAGGCACACTTACCCGTTAGAGATGAGAGAGGGGAGTGAGGTCGCGGTAAGCCTGAAGACTGACCGCTTCCTATCAGGCTTTTTCTGTTGCTCGTTCTGCAGCTGTGAAACCACAGAGTCAAATATTAGTCAGGACATGTGGACAAAGACATTACCGCATATTTACCAACAACACCTACAACTGACGCGCCGCACTCCAGTATTTCTTAGAAGGACACATTTGGGTCAATACAGTAACTTAATTACATCTATAATGAACACATCTGTATATAATCTGCTCATAGCACTGTCTAATCAGAGTTATTAACAGTAATTATAATACATTATAAAGCATTCTATAATCATATAAGATCAAGCATCATACTACTTCATAATTGTTGCTCACTGATATGTTATTGGAAGGATCATAGGGTATTATAGGGTAGGGTAGCAATATATTATAATCTTTTTATGAAATATTATAATCTGATAATAACTTGCGATAAGTGTTCATTGTTTGCTTTGAGAAAAGCTAAATATATACTAAATCCATGCAAAAAAATGTTTTTCCTTTACTTAAAGCTTACTACTTCGAGTGACTTAAAACCACATCATCATGCATCATAAAGGTTATTATAATGTACTAAAACTACAGGAGAATGTCAGGGAGGGACTAGTTGGCTTAATGTATGGTTTGCCTTAAGTACATTCAAATAACTCCTGGTCTAAGGGATCATTACTGTGGATCTAATGTCTCTTAAATGTCACGTTTAGTTACAGAAACAAGTCGTTACACATCCGGTTACACTGATCCCAAACACTCACTGGCTGTCCTCTCTAACACACTCCAGTGAGTGTTTGCGGTCCTGGAGGTGATATATCGGTGCATTCAGTGCTATGAAAAGAGACAGAACGTCCTGGTTCAGTCACCGAATTAAAGCCGGTTCTCTGCACAGCGTTCGGGGCGCTTTAATGTCGGTCGATCATGTTAATACATGACTGTGACTCACGGGGGACCGCTGTGATCAACAACGTGTGACTCATACATTGTAGCCCAGTTTTTAACCTTGAGAGAAAAATGAACTATTTCAGCGTTAAAAAAAAAAAAAAAAGAAGCAGCTTCAGTGTTCAACGTCCCGGTTAGTCTCGGGTTTATATTTTAAATTAGAGGCTGTCAATGACACCCCGTTACATAAGCTCCTCGGAGAACGCAACCATTTCCAACTGAATTTTTAAGATGTTATTCAATAATTTCCATTCAGTGCATAATACCATAAAAATAAAAGCATATTTTCTGTCAGTGTTGGAATATTGAAGCTAGTGTGAGCCAGAGCCCTCGTCGCTTATGTCGAAGCGTTCTCCGACGCAACCCATGAGGGGCTCGAGCCGAAAGAAGGCTAAGCGGTAGCTGCATGACGCACGGGCCGGACCCTGGAGAGGCGGAGCCAGCCTCAAAACGATGGCGTTCGGGGGCTCGAGGCCCGCGAACACGCCTTCATACATCTAGAGTCCTTTACTGCAGCGATGGAGACGCAGAACAACCCTTCACGTGGGAGAGGGAGAGTGAGGAAGAGTCAGTCGGTCGGTCACAGGTGCAGCTGGCCTGCCTGTGTGTGTGTTGCTGCATTGATTGCACAGAGCGTTTAAAAACACACACATGAGTTCCTGCAGTGATGAGCAGACGGCCTTCATCTCTTTGTTAACGCCGCTGAAGAGCAGCTCTTACAGGAAACACTGCAGAGCCCTCAGAGCTTCAACGCCACCTCAGCGATAGCGAAGAACTTCTTACTAGAGTCGATAATGACGTCTATGACATGATGTCTTGTTTGTTTTGTTCAGATCCCAAGAGCTGTTTTAGTGCCAGCGAGGTCAAGCCCTGTGTCTGGTGTCCAAACCGATCCATGTGCCTCCAGCAGCAAAAGTAATTAGATTGACCCTCTCATGATCAAATGTTGAAAGTTGTGTGTTTGTAGGCCTGTAGATTAATGATTTAAAGCGATTTCTCTTTGTGCAGTGAGCACACAGAGAGAGCTGCAGAGCTGACAGTTGTGTTTAAGTTGTGTATTATGTGTACATTTGAACCCACACCTGGCTGGATATTGTTTAATATTACTCACCAGCTAGCTTTAAGACAATTACTCACGGGCAATTTCCCACAAATTTGATGCATCGTTTGAACGATGACTCGGAGGAAGAGGTCTTGCTCCCGCTTAATCGTTGAGCAATTAGCCGCTAACACTAACGTCTAATGTGATGATGAATGTACGAGTAACAAATGTTCAGAGACAACATATTAATCAATCAGTGGCTCCCATGGTTCAGCGCCCTTATGATTAAACATTTTAATTTAATGTTTGAAGTTGCAGAGAAGATTTATGCTATTTTGGATATTCAAGAAAAGCAATGAGGTCATTGCTCAATTACAAGTCATTACAGATGCTGCTCAAAGAGAAAGATGACTTCATATGCAAGATATTGCTCTTCCAACTATGATATATTTGCATTTAATAGAAACAATAATCAGTGTTACATAATGTTACACAGAAGCAAAAAACATCAGTGAAAAAAACAAAACAGCAAGTATCCTTCTCTCAGTTTGTTTATATATTAACTGGAAGGTTTGACAAAAGGAAAAAAAAGTGATGTTCAATAGAGTAATATGAGGTTATTGTAAGCACCTGACAGAACCAGACGTAGAAACAGATCTGTATCATACAAGAGATTTAAGATTATTCGTGTCAATTTTCTCGTACTCAATTTTCTCTACTCTCGACAAAAAGTGGTCCAGATCAGTTGCAAAAGTCATGAAGTCATGAAAAGTGTCTTCAAGATAAAAAAAAAAAAAGAAAAGCTTCTTTCTTCTGTCTGTTGATCTCTGACAGCAGGACATGAAGCTCCGCAGTGTGAACGTCTTTGGTAACATTTGTTGTGAATGAAACTGGAAGACTTAAACAGGGACATGATTCTCCAAATGATAGTTTGTCCTGTTAGGAGACTTTGGTGAAGCCGACCTCACAGTAAAAAGTAAGAGCTTTAGGACAAGAACACGAAAATGTTGTTCAATAACAGAAGTATCCCGAGCTGCTTGTGGTCCTCTGCTGCCGCCCCATTGCCAGACCAGAATCCACTACATCAGAGGGGAAACCCGATTTTGACTGAAATCCCATTTATCCTTGTTAAGTCAAGCGCTTTCTAGAGCTAACCTGCAATCAAGAGTATGGACACATGCCATGAATCATTTATCGGGATGAGGGAGGGAGTGAATGATATCTGGTACACAGGTGCTCAGTCAAAGAGGATCAGATTTAACGAGATCTATTTATACCCTCTCACTGTGGATTAGGCCAAGAGAATGCCACGCCGCTGCCCAATCAGCCCTCTCGTTGCCTCACCCTCTCTCCCTCCCCGTCCCGCCGGCCGCTAGCGCCGCCTCAAACGCCTGTCGGGGAGAGAGCGGAGTGGCATTAAAAGCACTGCTTCTGGATTACTTGGCAAAAACAAAACCGTGCCACAGGTTACCCGGCCACGTTTTGATGCTGAGCTGAGCCGTGGTGGAAGGCACTTCTGTGGCCAGAAAGGGTGAGTGAGTGAGGAGGGGGGGGGGGGAGGCCAAAAAAAAACGTGTCGCTGTAGCGAAGCTTTAAAGGAAGGATAAAGAAGCCCTGGGCGAAGATGATAGGGAGAAAGTAGGCCAGTGTTGTATGCTGTACTGCAGATGTGTGAGATTCCTGGAGCGGATCCATAGGAGGGTTTACCCGACTCGGTTTATGCAAAAACCCTCAACCTCGTCACACCATTGTTGAATTACACATGAAATCTCCACAAGATCTTTTCTTCAACGGCTACAAATAAAAAGGTGTTCATCAAAGTTAGAGAAACTTTACATATCATTGGTTGAAGTATTTAACGGTGCTCATTTTTACCGTAACATTCGACACTGACCTAAATTACTGAAACTCCTTTATTGTTACAAAAGTAATCCGAATCTGTCAAAAACTATTCCTTAGCCTTCAAGCTTGCTTACTTATTTTGGGTCCAGGACGAGGCAAAAATAGATGAAAGCCTTTGATTCACAACACTCAGAAGAATCTCAGCATGTCTGCTCCTGACCCACGCCACACAAACAAACAAAAAAAAGCCATGATTAATCTTTTTTTTTTTTCACTTCTGTGAGTTTTGCTCTCTTGTCAGAGCTGTCAGGTGAGCTGACAAAGCAATGCCACATAAATCGCTGCTGACAAGCCCAAATTCAAAGTCACTCATATGACACACGAGGCTATTAATAGTGTTTAAAAAAAAAAAAAGAAAAAAAGAAAAAAAAAAGCATGCTGCTTGGGTAAAAGCAAAGCCACTGAAGACAGATTTTCTACATCTGAGGATGTACAGTAACACACAGCTTTCCAGGGGATTATAGATTCACATTAAGTGCGTTGCATATTCAACTTCTGACATCTTGCACGGTTTATTGAGTCTCCTTTTATATTTTGACGACAAGAATGCAGATGTGTCAGCTCCATTAATACTGAGTTTACAGTGACTTGATAGTGTGATCACAACTAAAAGAAAGAGTTGTGAAAATGATATTTTTCATTCCATCTGATTTCATTTTAGGGAATAACTGGAAACCTTTAATGAAACGGTCCGTCTGCTGTTAACAGCTGTTAAATGTAATCAATTATCACTTCAGCTTCATCGATTTGTTCATGTTCACACACACACACACACACACACACACACACACACACACACACACACACACACACAGCAGACAAACATGGCTGTGATCTCAGACTGTGATTTTTACAGCACAAGACTTTTCAAGATCCACTAAAATCTGACAGCGGTTATCAAATAGAAAATATGATTTATGCACGATGTCGAAAAAAAGCAGCCAGTATTTCATGTTAAGCTGTTTTTCCCTATAAAATGGGTCAGGACGGGGATTAAAGATAAATATCAGTTATATCAGCTTCACCAAACCGTATACAGAAGAACTGGGATCAAGTGGCTTAGCTATAAACCAGTAGCTAAACACTTTGAATTTAAAAAGTCAAAAGCGTGGTATGAAACATTCCCTCATGAAGCACTTTGTCCAAACAGCCACATTTCAAAGTGTGGCACAGAAACTGCAACAACAACAACAATCAGTCGCGGAAATTGAAAAAACAATCCGCGTTTCCACTTTCCAGCTCTTTAATTAATGGGGATGGCATTCAGGGGAGTACACATCCTGTGCAGGGAACATGAGACGGCCTAAACAATAAACTTTAAATTACCATTTGACTCACAAAGCAAATAACGCACAATAGGCTCCAAGGCAACACCCAGCTTCTTATTCACGCTGGCCTCATGAAACGGCTCCGCTGACATACAGTAAACACAACGAGAAACGTCCACAAAACTATACATGCAAACAGACAGAGTCCTTTGCAAAGAAGCCCGTCTATAAAGCAACATACAACACTTCAAACTGTTGTGAAGGTTACCTCTTGGACCGGCGCAGACGGGCTCCACTGAAGAAATGTGGCATGTTAAAGTTGGACAGTACGGTCCACAGACTAGAATCGGACATCGTGTCCGAGTCATGCCAGAGAGGGAGGTGTAAAGGGGGCTTCTGGAGACCTAGCGAGGAGAAGCGACGTCTTTCGGGGTTCGGGGGGATGCGGCCGCCGGAGCAGTCCTGACAAGCGCCCCTACAGCAGCTCTCCTTGGGTCCAAACTTCCTCTGCACAGGCACATCTGCAGCCAGCTGCGGCATAAACGCACCGGCAGAGAGGACGCCTTGTCCTCCTCTGTCCTCAAATGAAAAAGAGTAATCCAGGGAGGATCCTGAAAGGCACTCAGAGCGTGTGTGTGTGTGTGTGTGTGTGTGTGTGTGTGTGTGTGTGTGTGTGTGTGTGTGTGTGTGTGTGTGTGTGTGTGTGATCCGGGTCAGGCGTCGACAGCCTCCACCACTGTTGCAGGGGAAACGACACCCAACACCGGCTGACTTTTTGTTTTCCCCGTCTCACTGCGACGGTGCTCCATATCCCTGCTCCCTTTGCTCAACATGCTTCATATCATGTAACAGGCATCTACCACTTCGCATCCTGTGCGGGGGGGGGGGGGGGGGGGGGGGTGCGAGGCAGTGGGGGGCGCTGCATCATCAGCAGACGCTGCCGTGCACTTGCAGCTTTCACAGACTGGCACCCCCTCCAGACGTTCCGTGGGTCAGTGTATTTAAGCAGAAATGGAAATGCTTCCCTTTTGCATGGATTTCATCTGCTGCTGCATAAATCATTCCCTCAGCCGTTCCCGGCACAGGCAGTCCGACTCCATTCATTTGATGGGAGCCTCACCACAACTTCATCACCTTTGATCCTTGACTCGTGCTTTCTGGACGGCCAGTGAAAAATAAAATGCAGATCTGAAGTTTATCCACATATTGATCAACAAATTGTTTTCACCTTAAACTGTGAGAAACTGACATTTCAGAAAAGGTTGGAGGAGCCGAACTCAAAGCTGGAGTTTTGTCAGTTCAGTGATGAATTTGACTTTGGAGTCCTGCGTGTATGTGAGAGTTTAGAGTCAGCTGACCAAAGCAGCATGCGGAGAGCAGACAGCGTGACGACAAATTCTCTGAAGTAGCTGTCAGGGCTTTTTTGCAAAATAATATTATGAACCATTACGAGCACAAAGAATCCAACTTTAGGCAAGAGGCATTGATTACTTCCATCCAATGAGTATTACCCACAGCAGAGAGCGAAGTTCAGCCCTGCAGACAAACACTTGGCTGTGCTGCAATAACAGAACTCAAGAGCTGCGATAAGAGCGCCGCTGTTAGTGTGTGTGTGTGTGTGTGTGTGTGTGTGTGTGTGTGTGTGTGTGTGTGTGTGTGTGTGTGTGCGCGCAGAGTCTGAGGTTGCTGCAATCACATGATTGATGGGGTAAGGTATACATGTTACTTTCTCAATCCAGCTTCAAAACATTTATCAGGCTTAAACAGAAATAGAAATCGACCTCATAAGAGCAAATAAAAACAAAGACATGCAATTTATAACCTAATCTTAGGTTTAATATTTATGGTCCAGCAATTTAGATAAAAGTATAACAGCATTTTTAAAATGACAAAATACCAAAAAACAAGCGATTAAGTAAGATAATTGTCAATAACTTTCTTTTTTTTGTGCGTTTCTACAACATGTCTCTGCTACATGGCCTCATCGGCATGTCTAGCATGACAAATAACTGCCTCATTGTTCAAAAGCAGGAACGCGATCAGGACCGGCACAAAACCGTTGGTTCTACCAACGAGATAAAATGTTATCGCTTTGCCAGTATTAAGTCACCGTGTGTGTGTGTGTGTGTGTGTGTGTGTGTGTGTGTGTGTGTGTGTGTGTGTGTGTGTGTGACTGTGAGTGGTTCAGTCCGGCTCCCCACAGGCCAGCATGACAGCCTTCACTCTAATTATGGCTCTGCTCCGTTTCTGCGCTCTACATAAGAAACGACGGTTCGGTTGGTTCAAAGTCAAACTTGCATGGAGCAGCATGAACGGGGAGGTCAGCGGCTGCACAGACGTCACAAACAACCATTTGGGTTTTCTGTCCTAAAACAAACAACTTTCTAACAATGACATTAGTTTTGCTCTTCTAAGATATGAATTTACAGTATGTGCAGTATGAAAGGTTTGCATACTGCATGTGCAAAGAAAAATTAACTCTGACACACACACACACACACACACACACACACACAGAGAGAGACACACAGAGAGAGAGACAGAGAGAGAGACCGAGAGAGAGACCGAGAGAGAGAGAGACAGAGAGACAGAGACAAAGAGAGAGAGAGAGACAAAGAGAGAGAGAGACAGAGAGAGAGAGAGAGAGACAGAGAGACACAGAGAGAGAGACACAGAGAGAGAGAGAGAGAGAGAGAGAGAGAGAGAGAGAGAGAGAGAGAGAGAGAGAGAGAGAGAGAGAGAGAGAGAGAGAGAAAGAGAGAGAGAGAGTCCAGCGATACGTTACGTCACGTAAACAACCCAAGGACCGACCAGTTGTGTGCTCCAGATCAATCTGAAGATGCTTAGAAGACGCTTTCTCCCGTCGTTTGTACTTTTAAAGAGAAAACAGATGTTTTTCAATTGGAACAACCACTTAAATTGGCTAAATCTGAGAGTAGTAAGCCAGCTTTTTTACTGCGATGTCCCCGGGATGTTAAAATAACGTTAAAGTCACTTTAACTATGTCATGAAATTCTTCAACGAACAACCTTCCTCCCAGATGTTGGTGCAGAGTGCTGCTGTCAAACGGTCCCGTTGATGGTCCAACACTGTGGCATGATAAAGGCTGATGTCCTGCATAGATTAAAGGTTACTGCATCACTTTCTGAACATCTCCTCTCTGGACCTTCTGAATGGCTACATGATGGAATAAAAACTGAAATTGTCAATAGATAAAAAAAAAACATGTCCACATTCTTGTACGGAGCTGACTCACTTAAACGCTCCACTTCCCTCTCTGTGAAAGCTGAGCAGAGGAAGAGAGGGTCAGCGGTCACATGGGTGGGTGTTTCATGCTATTCATTGATACCGAACATTCTTCAATATTGAGTGTTTTGAATGAGCTGGAGAAGAAAAAAAAAAAAAAAGTCCAAGTTTCATTCCAACTATTTGTCTTGATAAAATCTGGTCAGAAGCAGCTCGAATAAAGCCAACGGACCGGCCAGGTAGACGGTGACTCTCTCTTTATCAGGCAAACATACAAGATTCTTGAGCAGCAAAAACATAAACACAGAGCCGGAACAAGATGGCTTCAACCTTAATCACCTATTAGAGAGTGAACCCCAAAATGAGGCTTTAGCATAACAAATAAAAATACCAAACAAAGACACTCAGAGCTTCTCGGTGGACGAAAAGTGGATCTCAGAAATCACTGATGTGGATGAAAGTCATAAAAAGTCACAAAATAATCTGAAGATCCACACAGATTATGAAATACTAAATCATAAAATGGTTGGTGGAGATATATGAGCAGTGAAATGTAAAACTAGCTTTTAACCGTTTTCAATAAATGAATCGGTCCAGCCGGGATTCAGACAGATTGAGACCATTCTTCACTTTGATGTATTGCAAACGCCACAAATCCTACTTAGCACATGAAAGAGGAGCATAAACCTCAGAACAGAGAGGAGCAAGATGGGGGAAAGGGGGGGAAGGGGGGTGTGTGTGACACTATCAACATTACATAAGCAGCGTCCTCTTTCAATGTCATTCCAATGGCACAGGATTTTAGGAGGGTAAACGGAACATCCTCGCGATGCACGACGACCGCACCGACTCCAGCGCTCACCAACAGGCCTCTTATAGAAACACAACACAGGCTGAAGAGCTCTCGCTTACCTCCAGAAATGAAAGGCGTGCAGCGGGCTGCACGGACTGCAGGGGCTAGTGGGAGTGGGGCTCAAGCTTCGGGGAGTCAGGCTGGAAGTTAAATGGAGTGTAGTGAATAGTTGTCTTTTATCACACACATGACAGAAACCCCCCCACCACACACACACACACACACACACACACACAGGTCTGGCTTGTGCCTACATGAAGACAGTGGCATCATGAAGAGTAATGATCCCTGTCAGGTGAACCACAATTGTGTTTAAAGAGCAGGTTCCCGAGGTGTTCCTCTGGTTCTTTTGTTCGACATCAGAGATGCTTCAATTCAGACTAAAATCAAACCTAATTCAACTCATTTCACACACTGTATAATTGTGATAAGGTTCAACACATCTGAATCATACACAAAGACTTTCCCCTTATCATGTGACGTCATGGATCGAGCCCTTTTTTAAATGAACAGTGGCACTGCAGAGCAGGAGGTCACACAGAGGTGAGTAACTTCACTGCAGATGCAGTACAAAACACTTTTTAAAAGGATAAATCTGGTGATTTGTCTCTTATTTTTAAGACATTCCCTGAAAAGACCAAACCAAACTATGACTATGCCTCCTACGAACGAGAATGTTCGATGTATCCAAAGGCTGATACACGTTATTCCTTTGTGCCAGAGAGCTTTCGTTGCTGTCCAAACACTGTTTAAAAAACCCATCAATGAGCCTCACTGCTGCACTGGGCGACATGTTCCTTCATTAAGATGAGGGAACATGGGCACTGTAGTTTATTTAGAGTCAACTCTTCATGCATCATCTTGCAGCAGTAAATACTCAAGAGCACAGCTAATGTGGGTTAATCTGCTGAGGAAAATAATGCACAAATGCATATACATTACATATGCATTATACTAGCCGGTTGTTTTAGTCTTTCTGAAGAGTGAAAATATACAAAAATATAAATGTCTATAGAAGGAACCAATGGGCTTGGAGGTGAGAGCCACAGACAAGGAGGTCAAAGAGGATTGAGAGACGGACTCTCATGCTGTCTTTTCAAGGTCTTTTCATGGGATTTGTTGACAATCAGAAACATATTTTCATATATATATATATATATATATATATATATATATATATATATGAAAATATGTTTCATATATATATATATATATATATATATATATATATATATATATATATATATATATATATATATACACACACACACACACACACACACACACACACACACACACACACACACACACACACACACACACAATCTGCATAAATAATGGTTTTGAAGCCAATTTAACATAGTCACGCATCAATTTGTAAAGGGAACCAGAACAAATACCTTGTTGACCTAAATAAATGAATAAATCATCAAGTCAAACAAATGACTGTGATGAAAGAGGAAACCTGCCCTGTAAACACACAGTGATTCACTGCCTTAATGATCACATCCAACAAACACTCGTCATAGGTGTGTTATGAGTGTGTGTGTGTGTGTGTGTGTGTGTGTGTGTGTGTGTGTGTGTGTGTGTGTTTTTCCTCCGTATGCACTGTGTGAATGTAAGTGTGTCACGCCAGCAAAGAAAGCATGCTGTGCAGTTGCGGCACTCCTTTGCATGACACGTTATCTGGCTGTCCATCACACACACAAGCATGAAAACATAAATGCGTAGACACACATGCACACGCACACACACGCACACACACACACACACACACACACACACACACACACACACACACACACACACACACACACACACACACACACACACACACACAGAACCACAAGTAAGCCTCTGTTGCCTAGCTGTGAAGGATTTGACATTAGACTTCCTGCTGCAGATGCAGCTGCTGCTGCTAATGCTAACGCCGCACAAGCAACAGGGAAAGACAGCAACAAATATGACACAAAGATGAAGCTACAGACTGCAGGGGAGCTGCCTCCCCGGTAGGATAACGGAGGAAAATACTCACTCTAGCGTCAGCCCTGGAATTCTCAGCCTCTCCCGCTGGGCTTTCATGGCTGAACTGTGCTCGTTTGCTCTATTGTGGTCATGATATGCATTCACGCTGCCTGCCTGCCTGCCTGCCGCCCTCCCACCCCCTGCACTGACAAAGAGCCAAACCCAGCCACCACAGTGCGATGAGACGGATTGGTTTTCTCTCCCCCCCACAAAAAAAGGGAGGGGGTAAAATCAGAAAAAAAAGGGGGGCTACGCTTCTTGTTTTGGTCTTTCTACTTCCCACCTTGAAGCTGTCAAATAAGATCCTCAGTAGCCTGCGGAGGGCATGGAGGCAGGACAATTCCCTCCCCTAAGCCACGCCCCCTGCTCCCTCACAAACACATGCACGTATCTGACCCCCTCCTCCACCAGCTGGTGACTTGCTACGTAGCAGAAAATGAACGCAACAAACAAAAGCTACATTTTGTCCCCCCCCCTCCCTCTGAACACGCAGTCACCTTGACAGGATGCTAACACGGGGCACGTGCCGCACGATGCGATGTCGCCACTAGCACGGGGATGATGTCATCATGGAGAGAAAAAAACAAAAAACATAATGCACCACTACCTGTCACTCCACGTCAGTCAGTGTACAGCAAGACAGAATGCACTCAGGTCCTTCTTATACAAGAAATCATGCAGAGGAAACAATAGAGAAGAGCTAAAGCATGCATCCTGCAGTGGAATTTGTTTCTAACATTTAACAGGCAAGTGGGAGAATGAAGTGTGCTCCACTCAGAGAGGCATGTGGGTGTTTGCTGTGATTGTGGAGTCAAAGACTGAAACCCAGAGTCATGGAGCACGATGACGCAGCAGAGTGTCCTCGCCCCTGCAGGGACTCAACAGACCCCAGAGGCTGCTGCGTATCATTCGTAAAACCTCCCATGAAGCATTTCATCCACATGTGTTGTTGCAGAAGCTCGTTCAACATCGCGATAAGTCCAAAAAAAAATTAAAAATGAATCAATGACTCGCGTCAATGAATCATGACTGTCTTATCGGGATAATTCACACTACTATGTGAGTCCAGTACAGTAGCTGCTGTGTGACGAGGCTTTTTGTTTAAACTGGAATGATGGGAGAAGAGTAGAAAGCAACCCGGACGGACAAACACTCAGCTGCTGCACTCACTCACTCACTCACTCACTCACTACACCAATGAATTCTTTATTACTCTGAGCATGTTTGAGGAGCAAAGAGTCACTGCAGACGACACCAAGCGCTGCATTAACCGCAGAACCAGTCGGTGCAGGCAGGAACCGGACCACAGGAAGACGTAGAAAGCGGGTCAAGAGTCCACAATATTGCCCCGTATGCAGCGATACTTTTTAAGTCTTTCATCTTTTGAATCCGATACATTTTTTTTCATCATGCGTTGTGAGTTCAACAAGAAGACTATTGTTCACGGACTTTTAAAATCGTAGCTTGTGAGGGAGCCTGTGTCAGAAGGACTAGTGAGACGACGTGTTCAGAGACTGCACCACGATGTGCCGTCAGAGACGTTTGGAGTCAGTTCCACCTCGATGCAACGAGAGGCAGACCCACGTCAGTCTCTCGGCGACGGCATGCTGACTGATTCTTAGGGATTCAGGACAGTGAACACCATCTTCTCACTCGTCTTCTGATCTGCAGTCAGTGTCACATGCACCACGTTTACACCTTTTAATTAATGTCACAGCTCTCGTCTTAAGCTGCTGCAACTTCTTGTAACCATATTGTTTAATGAGGGTCACACTCACAGAGCACTCTGAAGAATAATACATTGTTGGCGTATATTAGAAAAAAACTAAACAGTCTCATTATGAAAGCACATACTGCAGGAGACGATGAGGCAACTGTTGCAAAGGACTTTGTAAAAACAAAAGATAAATAATGTTATAATTGGGGCTTGGAGAAATGTATTTTATGTTCACTGTGGAGCAGCCACTTCTAATCTTGAACCAAAGTTTGTTTTGTTAACGACTATGGAAGGTTTTCTTTTCTTTTGGGAAACAAAAAATATTCTAACTTATCCACAAGGCATCTAAATCAAAATACGTTCAAAGATAATGATGCTCTAGTGGTGATTTTTAAACATTGCAACTAATAAAAACCTCGTTGTCAAATGTTCCTCCTGGTATTCATTATGAATTCTATTCTGCCTCCATAATAACAATTAAATACATAAAATAATCAGCCGAATAAGACCGACTGAAACACAATCTTCAACTTGTATGAAGCCATTTCTGGCCACTTGGGGGCAGTGCAACAAGAACCAAAACAACAACAACGTGTGGTCTGCAAAACCAAAACAATGAAGTGAAAAAGCTCTGTGGAGCTGAGAGGAAATGCCGAGTCGGGTGATAATTATCTTACAAGCGACACTTTTCCCCACTGAGCATCGTCATGTAGTCCATTGCTAATTCACCAATATGGATTTGGGCAGCTTTAAATTTGAAATGTATAACAAAAATGTTGACGAGGTGAAAGAGTTGCTGTGGAGGCAAAGCAGCCGTTGCAAAGTGTGTGAACTGAGCTTATGATTGATTTCAATGCATCAAACATTATGAACATTGTTTTAAGAGATAAGTTACAAATATCTTGTTGGTCTTCTGCTAAACACAAAATCAGAAGTTACTACAAGGACTATATAATATAACAAATAATTGCGATAAACGATATTATAATTTTTTAAAACCATTTTATGCCACTAATATATTAGCATAATGATGCAAGTATACCTTTTCAAAGAGCAATGAACTTTTAATTTCTAAGAATATTCAGACAAAAAAGGAGATATTGTGTGTATGTATAAAAAATAAATGTCCAACCTCTGACAACAACTTTATCTGCAGCGATGACCTTCCTGACAACATCTGTTGAATTGAATATCACCGTAAAAAGACATCGTAACAGAATCTACAGTCAACAATTCCTCTTTGATATCCTGTTGCAGCGGAAAGCAGCTCATGTGGTTTGGACGGCACGACAGTCAAAAACTGCAACGGGCTGCGCTGTAGTTAAGAAATAGAAATCTGAACAAAAATGGTCAACAACTCTATATGAGTGCGCCTTGAGTTGCCAATTTATTTGATTGGACCCAGCGAAAGACTCCCAGTTATTAAGGTCAGCCTATAAATAGGTTCCAGTCATCACACAGCCAGAGTGACTCACGTTGAAAACAACTCCACGGATGACATAATCCGAGAAGTTGCAACCCAACTCCTTCTCGTTGGCTGTGGAACAGATAATTAAACAATAAATCCTGAGACGTAACGAGCTTGTGGAAAAGGCTGACCGTGGTCACGTTGACACCGGGCGGCACGTCGATGACGCTGAGCCGACACTGGATGCAGAGTTTGAGGAGTTAAGTTCTGTTTCCATGTTCCCTACTCGCCTCCTGTCGCATTATCATGTCACCCCGTCTCACACATCGCCGCGAAGCACGCGAGCGACGCAGCAGGTACAGATTAAAGCGGTAACACCTACCCAGAGAGGCGAGTCTGACAAAACACGGATGCTCACTTCATTATCAACTTGACAAATTACTCCCAGACATTTAAATTAACAGCGGTTGTGATGAACTCGAGGCCGCCATCTCAACTTTGTCGTATGGAAAACACCATTTCTATGGTTACCAAGGTCCCCAGAGGCTCCGGCGCTCTAAATATAAACGCGGTGCAGTTGGTGATCTCACTGCAGCCCGTTTGGTCACCTTGCTCACCTCTGTTACACTGGGTGCCCCCTCTGGTGAGGTGCCAGCGAGAGCAGCAAGGTGTCAAAGGTAAATCTTTCTCTTCCGCCATTAAATGTTTCAAACTAAAGCAAAATCGATTAACCAGGAAGTGTATTATGCCTTCACCTGGATATGAACGATGCATTTCATCATCTTTAATGTACCGAGAACTAAATGCACGGCAAATTAAAACACATGCAAAGAGACACAATAAGCAAATGAATAAAAAAACACCTTCACCTTAATTTCTATCATCACATTCATAAAATCTGATCTCTGCATTGAACCCATCCGAAGCACCGAGGAGCAGTGGGCTGCTGTAAAGCGCTCAAGGGAGCAACTTAGGGTTTAGTGTCTCGCTCAAGGACACTTCCACATGCGGACGGGCGGAGCTGGAAAAGGGCGAGGACGTCCCGCTCTGGCCCTCTGAGCCGCGGACGACCCAACACGTTCTCGGCGTTTCAAAAAACCCATCCTCACCAACTTGACGACGCAGAAAAAAAATCAATTTGATCTCACATTATTTGGAAAAGGCGCTGCAAGAAGCTCACGACACGACGGAGGCGGAAGCGGTTTCCAGGGGACACTAAAAAGTGTTGCACACGGCTGGGACACACTTGTTGTTGCCGTTTGTGGATGATGAACTTATTGCGATCGCATGATTCAGATATTAGAAGAAGAAGAAGAAGAAGAAGAAGAAGAAGAAGAAGCTTTTCCAACAGCAATGACGGAGAGCTGACTTCAATAAGTTCTAAATCCATAAACAGCAACATGTGCTGTATGTCCCAGCCGTGTGCATCATTTTTTAGTGTCCCCTGGAAACACTACACTTTTCGTCCATAGTCCACCAACACAAAGAGAAAGTTCCTCGTCGTCACTTTACGATGCGTATAAATATTCTATTGAACAGAAATCTGACCAGCCAGCCTGAGGGCTGTTTAATTCATTGTACACATCCTCTCTTTCTCATGACTGAATAAACCATTACAAGAACAGATCATTATGAATTATGTATTTCACTCTGCTTTCCATATTGTGGTGGAATAAATGCAAATCCATCTACTTTTTGATTAGAAAGCTAAACTAACTGATTCAAATGTAAAGCAGATCATATTTATCAAGCAATATTGAAAAACATGGAAATGAATCTGTGCTCCAACACGGAGGCATTTACGGTAATAAGCAAACATCTTAAGACGACTCCTCATAGGTGTGTGTGGGGGGAAAATGTTCTCATGTTCTCATCAGATCCCTCCCATTGCATCCAGACAGATCCCAGACAAATAGGTGACTGCTGAAGAATGTCCTGTCCTCAGTACAGGACATACATCATGAAGTAGTGGGTTTAAAGCTCCCCAGAGACCCGCTGCTGCTAGTCCCTCGAGGAGATTTCCAAAGGAAATAGGAGATAATAAAAGAGATGTATTTATATTTGTTGAAGGCAACAGAAGAAGTTGAGAGGACTGTAGACTTTGCTGTCAAAGTAATTATTAAATCCATCTAAGATGTGTTTCTTCTTGTTCACTTATTGTATCTATTCTTTATTTATGTACATTTTCCATTATTATCAATCTACAGGAGAATAAAAAAAAAAAGGAATACTACCTACATTATGAATCTAAGTATGCATATTTAACAAATTCCATTAGAGAATTCAAACTAAATAGCATTTTGCTTATCGGGACGCTGATTTAAAATCACTTTTGCAGCCAATTAAATGTGATTAATGGACACCCACTCGTGAATAATCATGAGAACACAAAGTCAGAGTCTCTGAATCCAAACATCATGCAGGCGTCATCACTTCTGAGCCAGCAAACTGGATGAGTCACAATACCATCGGCATTAATGCTGCATATTAAAATGATTCATCAAAGCGTCTTATCTGAGTGCTGTTCACAGAGAAACAACTATGAGCAGATATTTGATTATTTGTGATATGTTGTATTTATATAATACTTTGATACTGATCTGTATTTACATTAGCATATAGCTGAGCTGTCAAAGTTGTATATTTGTACCAAATTTACAGACTTTAACCCAAACCGAACAAATACACACAAACCTTTATGCAAATATTACTTCAGCTAAGTTGAGTATCTGCACTAACGACACATTAGAGTGACAACTGGATGTTCCGGGTGAATTGAAAGCAGATGTCTGTGTGTGACACACATCTGGGTACTTACAAACTGCCTCTTCTAGGAAGACTCAGCTCTTTCTGTAAAGGAGAAGAAAAGAGTTTTAAGTACAAAACAAATCTAAACCAACACGTCGATAATCCTCATGTGCACCTCCACAAACACTGAGAAAAGAAAGCCACTTCACCACACACGACATGTTCAAAGGTTGCTTGGTTATTTATGCAGAAAGCAGTGTAAGACATAGCAGTTTATTGTAGAGTGGATGTTACCGATGTGATGATATAATGGCGTCTTATCTAAACACCGAGGTCCACGTTGGAAATCGAAAAAAAAGCAAACAATAGAACAGGTAGAACAGCTGGTAGCTTGATCCCTTTACTGTAATGCAAACACTTGTGCAATGTTACCTAAAATCTAAGACAAAGATCACGGTATTGATATAATATTGATATATTGCCCACACGTTTATATAAATGACGAGCAGTAAGCCTGCTCTAGTAAACAGTGTAATTGTAGCTCCAGAAACACCACAAATCAATGAAGGACACTCAAACTACTTTGAAATTCAGAGACCAAAATAAATACAGAGAACAATAAGGAGGAGATTGATGTTCTGTTCAAGAATAACCAACAACTCACTCGCCTGCTCCTGCTGCAGCTGCATCTTTACAGCCTCACAAACAGAGCAGGTGTGACACTGTTACAGCTCGTCCCACAGAACTGGACCACAAGTCTGAAGAAAGACACCGGAGGGAAACCTGACGTGTGCATGTTTATCTGCCGTTAGTTCATTGCATCAAAGACAATACTGTAAATGTTGCTGAAGTCAACTGCAGAAGGCGGAGCAGCACAGAGGTCAGGGTTTCCTGTGCGTAACAAAGCACCAACAATACCCTCATTGATTTCTTGAGGGATTAGGCGCTCTCACAAGGTTCTTACTAAAAAGGATAATACTGTGCTGTTCAGCTTCACAGAAAGTAAAATGACAAAATCAATTAAGACACACCAAAGAACACATTTCTCTAAAAAAAAAAATCTGTCAGGAACGAATGAGTAAAACTACATCGGGTCACAAGTGCTGCTGCTGCAGCATCTGTGGATTTGTGCGGCGTGGAAACATCAGCCGCAGAGACGGACGATCGCTTCACCCCCCCCACAGAGTTAAACACAAGCGTTTGTGTAATTACAGTGGCTTCTTGTAAAGAATCAAGTTGTTTTATCGGCCTCGCGACATTTCCCTCCAAAGCCCTCCAGCTCTGATTATTTCTAATCTCTCCTCACTGGGTCTGTTCTCTTGCTGTAAAAAAAAAAAAAAAAAGAGAGAGAGCACCGATAAACAAGCAGGCTCTGGATCAGTTTTATGTTGCGACTACAAATCCCACTGATTTGATCATCAGACATTTCATTGTCCAATAACAAGGCGATAAGGGCGAGGTCCTTTGTCTCCACCGGTGTGGGACATTGAGTAGATGTGTATTGGCTGCTCCAGTCAGCAGAAACAGTGCTAAGCCCCGCTCTCCCTTTGCTATCAATTAGGGCTTAATGTCTGGCCTCCCCTGCTGCCTGCTGAAGACCAAGGGCACAGCGCTTCCTTGGGAGACGCGACCGCAGCTCACACAACACTAATTACCAGCAGGGAATGACTTACAGTTGTGGGATATCCACCAATCACAGCCCACCGAACAACAGAGGGAAGTCTACAACAACGGCAATCTGAGATAAAAAAAATAAATAAAAATATGATGATAGTAAACGGATTCATTGAACACGTGAAATCAATTCAGCCCTCTGGAAGACATTTACCTAGAGAGGAATAAATGTTTTGCTTATTTACGCTTTTGACGCTCGACACCTTTTTTTGACAGCTTTCTGAGTAAGCGACGCTCGTGTAGAGAAAGCGGAACAGTAGCGACAGCGAGCGCGTTCAAAGTGCATCGTGTGACATGGTTTTAATGAAACGGAGTGGTGAGACGCACGCAAACGCCAGCTCTCCCGCTGACTTAAGTTTGGGTTTGTCTTTTTCCCCCCGAAATTAGGTTTTCTGGTATAAACAAAACCAAATAAATGCGCGTATTCCAGCAAAGCAACACCACAAACGACAGCAGAACCTTAATAGCAGAAGCTCTGAGCGTATAGATCTTCCCCAAAAACATGAAAGGAATGATGATAGCTCTAGTTAACGACATTAAAGCCCACTACTGTACCTGCCACTCAAATCCTCAAACTCATTAAATCCATTTACTTTTTCTTTGACATTTTGAAAAATGTATTCACATTTTGTAATTGCCTCTTGTACCTTTCATCGTCAGTGGCGGGGTCCGCCTCGTAATGCAGCTTTACTTTTTGTATTTTTATCTCATTGAGCATCTCTGTCACACCTCTATCGCCGTATTAGTGCTGACCAGTTCCACGAGGAGGATTTAAAGGCCGTGGTGTTTCCTATCATGGTGGGTAACCTCGGCAGCATTAGCAGACATCGTGGAAACGTGTTTCTTTTTTTCTTTTTTTTTTCCACCGCTTCGCTTCATAATTCCTGACAGACATTTCTCTTCATGTGTCGGAGTGGAGCCTGAGCTGAGTGTTAATGTCATGGACTCTGCAATATAAAGAGCACCAAGACCGGCCAGGAGGAACCCATTCAATGAGAGACTTGTCACTTCTTTCTGCGTACCTATTGTGTAAATCAACTTTTGATTTGTGAATATTCCCTTGCACTGCCTTTTTAATCTCTTTAGATAGTAATATACATGCAGTGGAGTTTAGAGTGATGCATTTTTCTTTTTAAACAACTTATTTAATTGGATTATTGTTGGTTCAGCATTTTCTCAAAGGATTCTACGTCTAAATAACAGTTTGAAATAAAACACAAACCTTACATTTTTCAATTAAGTCCTTCGTCTAAAGGTAATAGTTTACTGATGATATCTAGCTAGCCTTGAGGCTTGAGTTCCGTGCCAAAATTACAAACAAACAAAACTTTTGACGACATCCAAGATTGAAATAATAGCCCCCATGTGTGTTTTTCAAAGTGAGCATAATGCTTAGCATAAAGACAAGTATTTCCATTCATTTGTATGAACCCTAAGAGGTTTCAAAGCTGTCAAACAGGCGATGCAAACAGAGTAATTGCGTGAAAAGCTTTCATCTTCAAAAGTTGTCCGTCAGGAGAACAAACCGGCGATGAAAGTAAACCTTGTTTGTTTAATCATTGTTTATCCAGTAATCTTCTCAGCGCCGGAGAGATAACAATTGTGACACGATGAACCTGAGATGGTTTATTGTTCCACGGGGTAAATGTCAATTACTGGTTTCTAGCAACAACATTTCATCCCCGCGGCGGCACATCAAAGCTGCAGCGCTGCTCTTGTGAAAAGGCCTATGTGTAATGGTTCATTAATTATTCCCTTTGATTTATTTTGGATTTTCCTACATCTCAAGATCAAAAGGCTACTTTGGGTTTTTTTTAACGGAGGTTTGCTGCTGACTGGCGGGAAAACCTTTAAGACAGGTCATCGAATCAACACCTAGTGTGACATCAGAGCACCAGAAGTTACTGTGATCGCTGAGCACATCTACTCAACTGACATGCAATCAGAAGCTCCACTGAGTCAGTATTGACAACAATCATCCAACACTTAGCAATTGGCTAACTTGAGCTACATGTCATTTTGATAGCGAGAGAGAAAGGAAGACGTCCTACAACCCGTAAATTTATCAGCATTTTGGCACTTCTGGGTCCCCAATGTGTTTTCTTTTATCTTTGGTTAGATGTCTGAGATAATGTCTGTGGTTAACACAAGTTTAAGAGATTTTAAAATGTTGTTCTACAGCATAAAACATGTCAGTAATACCATACATAAAAACAGGATGAGGTTGACTAAATATGATAAAAGCCAACTGGCACATTTGACACACTAAGTCTCAATAAAAATGAACACAAGATCCTAATTAGAGTCCTAAATATAAATTGAATCTTAGCTTCATCTAATCTAGATGCTGCTTCAAAGTCATAGATCTCAAGTGTGTCTGGAGATGAGGAGAGGTCAACGAGATCAATGAAGCTGCTTATCTGCTTCCAACACATGTGTAGTACAGGAGTTAAGACCGAATGCATTAGAAAGCTGATTGAAGATTATCTCAGAGTGCATTCATTGACCTCACGCAGCAAACCGGACGTTTACAAACAGCCCATGAATGAATTTGGATGGTAGAGAAACCACACGTAAGAAGCCGACTGCTATTAACCATGACAACTACATCAGTAGATCCAAAACGACTGTCAGTCTGAAGCAATATTTCCCACCATTATGCCCGGCGCTATCTGAAAGATATTGATTTCTGAGCCAGCAGGGGGAGATTCAACAGCAGAGCACACATACAGCATTAGAAAGCTTTGCTGATTCAATCTGCCGGCATCCTCTCATTTATCCTCGGAGCAAGATGTTAGGTGTCATAAATGCTTAATCCACTGACTCATCCAGCGTTGTAGAACGGGGAAACAATTCATTCTGAGGCTGGCAGGGAGCTTAATGTCCCGTTAACTCGATGATCTCTCATTTTTAATGCGTAGCTCCTTTTAATGTCACGATAATGGACTCTTAAAGATGAAATAAATGGATGATGATATTTACAACTGTAATCAAGTCTAACTTCCTCTAATAACTACAGGGTTAGAAGCCGCTTCTATTATCTATCAGGAATGTCAGCTGGCCTGGTTCAGTCAAACAAGCAACATGTTCAATATCAATCAAACCTGTGAGTTAAGAAGCGAACAGTGCTCTGTTTCAGCAGCAGGGGCGGAGCTCCGGGGCTCTGCAGACTCGGGTATATCCCCTTAAAGCGGGACGTTCGCTTTTGCAGTTGGATGCTGGATATACCAGCGTTACAACCGGACTCTTCTTCACTCCCCTGGAGCCAACAGGAAGCAGAACGGAACCAGAGTGTGTTTAACCGGTGCGAGTTCTCCACTACTTGGGTGTGTGTTTCCCCCTTGATAAGACTGTATTACCTGCGCAAATTAAACCCATGCTCTACTATATAACCGCTGTGATTGTATCAAAAACAAGCAACCAATACGGCTATCTGAAAATGACCTACGCTGTATTGTACCCGCGACTTGAATGTGTTTTTCAGTGGTGGATTTAGTGATTTGGGGGCCACAAACATTTCTCTGTCAGGTAAATATATTAGAACAATGTTTTCCTCTGAAGGTTTAATGCACAGGCTTAACGGCACTGGATAAAGCCTTGAAATAGTAATAGCCCCGGGGCCCACGGTACTTTAATGCAGCCTTGAGTAGAAGTCCACAGTGAGAACTACACATTTCAGCTGCATATTTTGACGTGGTTTTCGGGGCCTTTTGTAAATATATTTTATGGGTACGATGAGTTAAAACAGTGACATCAATCAATGATCGTGAGCGGCCCCAAACTCGGACACGTAAAGGTTCTAGAATGTCATTGAAGGTTTATTGCTGCGGAAACACAGCAGCGCAGTGTTGAGTCTGAAGTTGTTTGTGAGAGGCAATCTGCAATCAGCGACACCACAGGCCAGGCCTGTCCTCAACCACCGCATTAGTATCGACAGAGGAGCTCAACACATAAAACATGTACATTTCTGTTCATCTGTGTTTGCACATTTCATCGCCGTTTGATAAGAGACATTAATTAATGAAGTCCCGTTTGTCAAAATGCCAAATGCACACGGTTACGCGTACAAAAGCATATTAGCAACTGGCGTTTGCATCCAACTGATGTCTTCACTTCACTGCCTGGTGTCTGTTGACGTTCCACGGGCGCAAAATGCAAATGACAGAAGTGATGTACAAACTCGGGCGACAGAAGGGACGAACAGCTGGAGACGACGAAAGACTAGAATCTACTAAAGACGTCTGTCCAGTTTGAACAGGAGGTACTGCGAGGACATCAGAAAGACGCAAACTCCAGGGACGGGCACGACGGTGGAGTCCCTGACAAGTTGTATAGAAGCAAATACATTTAAACAACCGCTTTTAAAACCATTAACAGGACCAACGGAGCCAAGTCTCCAGCTGGGTGTCTCCTCATCTTTTGTCCTGCGTGCAAAAATATTTCACCATGTTTCAATATTAATGCATGAGATTGGGATTCATCCATTACCAGGAAGACTCTCTCCTTGATAAATTACAGTTCCCCTACTGAATAAGGCACATAGACATATTTCACACGTCAGGGTGGTGATAAACGGTGAAGCAGACATAGAGCAGCTTTAGTCTTTATACAACTTTAATCTGCTAGAAGAGCAAACCAGAGGTAGCTCCCAGGATCCTCACCAGAGGCTGCTATTGTACACACTTCAACACACCATTTCCAACAGTTTTGTGCAACCCATCTTTTTATTGCGTTGTGCTCCATCAACCTTCATTTCCCAGTGACGACGGACATTTTTTCTTTTGCGATTGTCCTTCCTCAGGGAGAGCTTCTGTCTTTTAATCTCACCCCCTTTCTCTCTGCCTCAATGAAGTGCTGCTGGAGCTGAAAGGAACTCACCGTTTTTGCACAAGGACCCTTCAGTGGAGAGGCTGCTCACCTCTGGCTAAAGAAAGGACGTCCTATTCACTTGTCCCTCCCGGATGAGTTGTGCTTCAGTAAAGTTTTGTCATCAAAATTTGCACACAAAACAACATCTCAATGGCTCTCTCTTGGGAATATATGCTTTTTTTTCCTTCCTTACAGTTATGTCAATATGAACAGAATTTATGGGCCAGCCTTAATAAAGTCATCAAACATGTGCAAAGTAGACGGCCTTTGTGGCGCTGCACCATCATGTTTCGTCAGCCGCGCTGCATCTCACCAGCTGGCTCACACCATTTCACACAAACGGCTCTTTGGAGGCACACAATGGCACTGCACTCGTCTGGATTGCTACCTTTTTTTTTTTTTTTTTTTTTTTTTTTTTTATTATGGGAGGCAGTGTTGGATGTCTGAAGTACAGTAACGCTCACAATGCAATGCGGTAGCTTCTGACAGGCTGCTCCTAATTAAGATGAAGGCCATGCTATAGGCATCATTAAAATCTATAGAAAACCAACAAATTATATATAATGAGGAAACATGGCGGCTATAAGCCCTCAAAACCAGACGACGAACCTAGTGAGACACAAGCATAAAATAACAAAGTAAAGGGAATCATCTTCTGTGAGACAAAGGAGCGGAGACTGTTACACTCAGAAGTCAAACACCTTCATACTTGATCTTAAAAGTGAACAAACATATTTGGACGATTGTTTCGTCAAATAAGAAATCGGTCTAAATGCCTTAACGAATACACAACACGAAAATGCTCACAACTACTTGCATCAAATCTATCCATACCAGCAGCAATGCACATGCGTGACTTCTTTCAATACATTTCGAGACTCAGAAATATCGACTAAGTCATGCAACAACGCACACAAACAGTCGACTGACACGCTGCAAACATGGAAGCTTCTCTTGTAGGAATTAAAGGAGCTACTTTACCTTTAAAAAGCATTTACTCGAGGGCGTCACATGAATCTGTCAATTCTCTACTCACTTCTATTTAACTATAAAATAAGAGTAAATCAAGTGAAATGCGGTTGTAGTTAAAAACAAAAGAAGAAGATCCTGTAACTTCACCCGATTCTACTCAAATCTCAAATCATCCAGACGAGCAAAGAAAAGCTGCTGACAATGCAGACAGACATTCATACTGCACTGAGCAACACTTTAGCGGAGCGCTTTATTTTAAGAACTCATTAATGGATCTGATACTGAAGCAAGGATCCTCCTGCGTATTGTTGCTGTTGGGTTGTTTTTTTTTTCAACAAGTCTGCAAAATAAATTCTGCACACTGTCACATTCATGAGGCTTCAACACGAACACTAAAGCTTTCTCTTCTGGCTCTTCGTGTTCAAGGATTTTTTTTGCAGCATTTTTACAGCAACACAAACGTGTTCCAGTGAACACAATGAATGGTTGTTAGTTTCTGTGGATGTCTTCTCTACCGTTTTTCCATATCTTTGTAAATGTTGCTTTGCTCAAACCCATAATGCAGACGTAAACACACTGTGAAGGTGAATACCTGAGGGTGTTGTGATATGCCGTTAAAGGAATAGTTCGACATCGTGGGAACGTTTGTTTGCTTTCTTGCAAGTAGTTAAGAGGAGCAGATCGATACCACTCTTTGTCTGTTAAATAACAGCAAGCAGCCAATTAGCTTAGCTTAGCTTAGCTTAGCTTAACACAAAGACTGGAAGCACTGCTTCTGGCCAAGAAACAGTCCGCCACGTAACAAAAAAACAAACAAGCTTTAACGTGTTAATTAATAACATCAGTTTTAATGGTGCTGGCAGACACATTTAGCCACTTTTGAATAGAGACAGGCTAGCTGTTTCCCCCTCCTTACAGTCATTATGCTAAGCTAAGCTAACCATCTGCTGATATTTAACAGATGTGATATGAATCTTGGAAGAAAGCAAGCAACAAGCCGCACTTCTCAACATTTCAAACTATTTATTTATTATTCCTGATTGTACCGATTCAGAAAATTATACATAACTATTCTTGAAACCATCAAGTTTGACTGAGACCAAGTTGTTAAAGTGGTTGTTCCTCTCGCAACATTTAAACTTTTACAAGCGTATTTATTCCTGAACAAAAAAGCGAAGCAGTAAAACACCCGCAGAGAGACTGATGTAATGTAGAAATACGTCAACGTCTTCCCCTTGAAGCCAAAAGCACCGACACCCTCTCTCCAGTTCTTACCATCCACTAAACAACAACAAGGGCCGACTCGGATGATGTCATCCCTCCCTGGCCTGAGAATGAATGGGGAAATTGTGGAGCCTGACGAACTAACTTCCGTGTTTCCTTTTGAATGTGAAAGTCAGAGCGCTGCAGCAGCCTAATGACAGGAGCGGCCGCTGCGTTGGGTTTAGTTTGCGTGCGTGTTTGGGCACATAAAGGAGTCTTGTGAGGGAGGAGAGAGGGAGCAAGGGAGGAGGTGGTGTCCAACAAAGGAAGAGAAAGATTAGGGCAACTGTGCACAGAATTACTGTTTGGAAGCTTTTGATCAACGCCTTTACAAAAAAAAGTTATTAGTTTCTCCAGAGAAATCCATTAAGACCATCAAAAAAAAAAAAAAAAAGAATTCAAAGAGCATAAATTAAAGGTTAATTTCCAGAAAGATTAATAATCACAGAGGAACACATTGACTAAATCTGTGAACATGAAAGTGAAATGTTGCCAGGCTTCAATCTTAAAATTAGCTCGACACTAAATAAATAAAACATTACAGAGAAAAAGAACGAGCTCTCAAACAAGCAAAAGTCACCTTTGTTTATGATGAAATGAATGTTCGGGCATAAAAGCAGTTTTATTACTGCAGCCCAATTAAAAGAAATGATGCATACAATGGATCACAGGAAGTTTGACACATGCAGCTGTTTGAGCCGAATTTAAAAAAAGCTTTTCTATAAGTATCCCCATGAGAGAAAGCTACATTATCAATCCAATTTACACTTTACTGTAACGCCTACTGCAGTGGATGTGATTAACGCCTGAAACTGATTCGTAAAATAAGAGAAATGTCATATTGTCGAACACTCTGTCCTCCCTTCCCACCTGCATCTATACCTCACGTTACGGCTGCAATAATTTGATTTCCTTCATTAGGACCGAAATCAGGGTTCCTAAAGCTAAAGCTTTACTGTCCTGATAATTTATCAAACACAGAATTTATCATCATAAAAACAAAGTAAGAAAGCCCTGCATCGATCCAGCTCCATTAGTACACATCTCCCAGTCCTCCTGCCGACAGCCAACGCAAATTAAATGTGACAAATTGTTTTAGGCTATTTAAAAAAAGTAACAGCGTTTGGACACAAAACCATTACTTCCAAATCCGTACAAGCGGAAAAACATTTGCAGCCTGTTAACTATCCTAATCCTTCTCTTTAGTGCGTCTACTGAGAAAATGTCCTCACAGGTCTGCCAAAGGATTCTCTCTCATGAAGCACAAATCAACAGCAGAACCAGAGTGTTGCTCCCCCTGTACTGCCAAGTGTTAAAACACACACACACACACACACACACACACACACACACACACACACACACACACACACACACGCACACACAAAAAGGTCTCAAAGTCCTAACTGTGTTCTGTTAAAAGAGCAACAGAGGAGCGTCACGAGCCACGCATTCATTCCGTACGGCACAAAGTCACCCTGCGGCTCAAACACACACACGATGGCATTCGCTCGCCTACCTGTAGCCCCCGTCTCCTCAGAATGCTGGACTCGTCCATGGTACAGAGCCCCGACTTATCATGCCTCCCTACCGGCGCATAGCCATGCTGCACTGCCTAGCTCCAGCCTCCTGCTCTCCCTCCCCTCCCTCTCTCCCTCTCTCTCCCTCTCTCTCTCTCCCACCCTCGGGCTAAATCTGATCTTAGCAGCTGCTAAACACTTCCATCAGAACTTATCTGATTGGAAGGAGGCAGTCAGCTGACACCTCCTCTTGTTCCTCTCCTCTGTAACTTCAGGAGTGAAGGAGAGATGGAGCGAGAGAGAGAGAGAGAGATGGAGCGAGAGAGAGAGAGAGAGAGAGAGAGAGAGAGAGAGAGAGAGAGAGAGAGAGAGAAGATAGGCAGTTCTAATTTAGCGTAGCGACGGGTGGGGGTGAGTGGGTGGGATACAAGGGGACAAGTGGGAGCCCCAAGACTCATTTCTCTGTGCAGCCACGCTTTTTTCTTTTGGGCACCCTAGGTGACCATGAAAATGAGAGGATATCCTTCCAAGCATTGTTCTGCTCCGACCTCAAACAATGTCTCTGGCATCCTGTCTGCGGCGGGCGGGCTAACCGACCTCACCGGTCTTATAGCAATCAATGAGTCACATGAAGACTACAAAATACACACCTGAAGGTGAAAGAGGCATGTGGCCGAGACAGCGGAGAAGGAGGGGAGGGGGGGGGGGGGGGAGTGTGTTATATGAGGGGGAAGAGGAGGAAAAAAAAATAATAGCCAGGCATGCTGTTTAAATGAAAAATGTCGCTGCCCGAGACCTTTCAAACCTGCTGTGAAAATGTCACACAAACTGCTGTGGGCCAATTTGTTCGTACCCTCATCCCAAAACAAGCCAACACCGAGTCATTATCATGCTGAAATCAACCGCACTTCCCGGCACAGGCTGCTCTGTATACGACTGCATATCCTGTGTCAATTTCCAACAATTTCACGCGCCGCTTCTGTCTCTTACGGCTCGGCCCGGAGATGAGTTTTGAAGCGAGTTGACCGCAGATCTTCACACTCACCGACTCAACGTCCCCACACCTTTCTGAATTATTAGGATTTGCAAAAATAAGTTGCTTCCGATGCCAATTTCTATCCTGCAAATTTCGCATTCTGTTTCAGTTCTGTTTTCCTTTGCCCCCCCCCCCCTCATTGCCTTTTCTCTTCTTTTTTTTTTCCACCCTCTCTCACTCATTTCCATTCACTGTGGTTCTGCTCTGTGAATATTAAGTGGGCCCCCTTCCATTCTCCTCATCTCCAGCCAAGCTCAAATGATTTCTCTTAGAGAGAGTGAGGCTCGGAAATGACAGCTCCTCTCTAGCACGCGGCCGGCGGAGGAGATGCATGGGACTGTCAGACAGGTGGCCGCCGCCGTGTCAACTTTTCTCATTTTGAAACCTGTACAACAGAGAGCTGATGGAGTGTTGCCGGGGCCGACAGTCATTCGTGCTTCTGTGCCGATAAGGAAGTCGGGAGTAGACGGCTCAGGTCTGCGCTCTCGTAATCAGTCTGTGTTTTCTTTTCTTTTTTTCTTTTTTTTTTTTAAATAAACCCTTAAAACCCTCAGAGGACGAGGATTACAGTAGTCGATTTTTTGTTTTCAGCTCGAACAATGGCTTCCAGATTACCTGAGAGAATTAAAGAACCCTGTAATGTTCAACAGTCAGTGCTCGGTCTGTGGCCGCTTAACAGAACAATTAAGCAAATTCCATATTGGACTGAGAATGAAGATGTGAAGCTGCAGGAACACAAGGGAGGGGTCATTTGTCTTATTCAATACGAAGACATGAAGCTTTTTTCTCTGCTGCTGAAAGTGGCTGTAACAAGCACAACATGCTTATGTTAGTGGTTATAATGTTCAGCATCTTAGTTTAGCATGTTAGCAGGAAACACAAAGTATAGAGGAGGCTGACTGGAGCGTTATTTCGCTTTTCCAGTTTTCCATTTTGGGCCAATTGCATTGAGGGGATATTGAGATATTTCACAGGACAAGTGAAAACGTTGACCTGCTGGTGGCGCTAGAGGGAAAGTCAGGAGAGTCTTTACGATACCGGGCATCATCTGGGCGCTATGAGATCGACTCCTGTCGATCTCTGCATATAGACTGAACTATGAACAATTTAAATAACAAGTTTGTTTGTACTTCTAGTCTCATTGCGATATATAAATATTAATGTTGAATAAAAGAAAGCGGATAAATAAAGAAGCTTTTTTAGAGAAAAACAAAGTAGCGGCGCTGTGAGTCGGGTTCAGGGCAGCTCTGAAGCCGGTGGCCTTGTAGCACAGCTCACAGAATAGCCTGAAGGGAAAAGTCCAGGGGTTGTCTGTGAGTCATTTCCTCCCGGCAGGTGGGCAGCTGAGGCCGCTTCCTCTGCCTTTGGAGAAAAAAGAGAGAGCTGCCACTGAAAGCATGCAGCGAGTGCTGATTGAGTGACCCACAGCCTCTGCTCCGCCTCAGCTTATCAGACCAAGAGGCGACCTGCAGATGTGAGGCCGGCAGAGGAGGGGGACACGGGCCTGTGAAGAGAAGCGCTGAGGAAAAAGAAAGAATCAATTCCTTCCACACAAAGCAGTGCAAAGGATCCATCTGACCAAAGCCAAAAAAGGAGGGAGAATAACGACGATAAAACCCTGCGGGGCCGACCTCCATCCGGACGGGGCGAGTCTTTAACCTCGACAACAAGCAGGAAAGAGAGAAACCTACGACATCACCCTCACTTCCTCTCTGCTTTTACAATTTGCTATAATCGCAATAGACATGCAAATGTAAGCATTCAGGAGATGAAAATTATGTCAGCTTGAGTCCACTTGGAAAATCCAATCGTCTTTCTTCGCAAATTCATTTTCAAATAAACACAAAGTCACTCCGAGCGTAACCGCGTCACACAAAACGGAGGGAAAATTGTATCTCAAGCAGAGCGGACGACAGCGGGTTCAATGTCTCAACCGCAATTACTTTATCTGGAGTGACAGTTTCATTTGAATATCACACCCGCATGTTTACAGTAACAAACCGCACGCTTTGCAAAATTTTTTGGAATAGGTTTCCAAAGCTATTCTGTGGAACACAACAGGGCGAGAAGAGAGGAAAAAAAAAAACACAGAGATGAAAGCGCCTCATGAACAAGAGCTCAACGGTTCGTTGTTTACTTTTATACGAATGTTGCTGGAATACAGACACGACCGCTTCTAACGAAATAATACTCCCTGCAGTGACGCGGTTCGCCGTGTTGGCTGGAGGTTGTTTCAGCTTTTATCTTTTTCCTTCTCTAAGTTAGCAGGTTTGTGTGTTTACAATCACAGCACCACGCAACCTTTGTTTAGGTATGAGGCAGGACAGATTCATTTCTCTCTTCCACATCGCAATTATGGGGCAAATTTAAACATGAAGCTGAAATCATGACCACAGAACAAAGACGGATACCCGCAGACCGACCGATCGATAAGGTGCATCTGAGTAACTTATTTTCCACTCTGTTGTTTTCAGGTGGCTTCTCAGGCTGGATGACGGTATATATTTTCATTAGAGGTGGGCTGATATTAAAAAAAACCTGAGATCATTTTGTTTTACTGCCCAAACAACACAGCGCCTTGTGTTTGTACAAATAAACTGCAGCTCCTTCCTTTGCAACAACGAGCTGCTGCAGCATCAATGATATCAGTAAAGGACATCGCTGACTGCCATTATGAGGGAGAGTGAGGGTCCACAAAGGCACAACATCAGGATTATGACAGTCTTATCTCCATATCGCGCCACAAGTGAAGTATTGATTTTCTGCCAGAGAGCATCACAGTCAAGAGTGATGTGCCACGCTTGTAGAAGAGCCACGACACACCCAGGGGCATGATGGGAGGCTTAAAGGACGGGAGGAGGGGGGTCCTGAGAGGCAGAGGAGGGCAACGCAAGACTGACAACACCAAAGGAACCTAAAACCTCCAATGAAGGAGCAGACAGGAAGGAGACGAGGAGGTACATCACATTCATATACAACCACTCATCAATACATATAACCACTTATGTCAGTGTGTCAAGTTTAAACTAAAGTGGAGCTGAAACAGTCAAATATGATAATTGTTTAAGTCGTTCTTTAAACTAAAATGTCACACCGTCAGTGTTTCCAGCTTCTGAAATGCACAGATTTCCTGTTTCTCTCGTTATTTTTGATAATCAATTGTTATTTTTCAAGCAACAAGTCTAAACTTTTGATGGTTCCAGTTACTCAAATGAGTATTTGTGGGTTTTGGACAGTTTATTGGACAAAACAAGACATTTAACAACATTAATTTGGGGTTTACAGAACGAAAAAACAGATTCATTGAGAATGAAGCACGAGAAAATGCACCTCATAAAGCAGCGAGGCCATCTGAACTCGTGGTCACGGTCGAGCTGCTTTTGCCTCATTCTGGTTCTGAATAGAAATATTTGGCAGCTTTGAGAAACGGAACCTTCAATACAGAGATGTAACCCCCCCCCCCAAAAAAAGAGTGACATTAGAAAAATGTGAAGCAATAGAAAAGTGAGTTACATAACGATGAACAAAAGGATGAATTAAGCTCTACAATTTTCTAAAAGTCCTCGCATTCAATCTTAGAAGAAGACTTTCACTTTTCTAGTAGCAGAATAAATAATGAAAAAGTAATACCAACCACATTTCAAAAGTTGCCTATTTCAAATTAATGAACAGTAGCCAAATTCAACAGCCAATTAAATCTTCTCATACATGGAAATGACAGCAATGCTAAGACACCAAATCCAAATGCTGGCAGCCCTCCATTCATTCATCGTCACTAAAGCCAGAAACTAGTGCGGTGCGCTTCCCATTCATACAACCATCATCATGACAAATGCCACTTTTGGATCCCATTTATTTGACGCTATTGTCCCTCCAAAGCAGAGGCAAACGGGACTCACATTTCACAAACTTTTATAATTTTCGAGAATTAAAAATCTAAGAGGAAAAACAGAGACACGCAGCCTTTCCATTCCGAGGCCAGAAGCAGAGGAGTTTGTCTCTCTCGCTTCCCTCCCAAGGTCAACCAATTCTCCGTCTTTGCTGAGCTCGTTCTGCGGGCGGGATAATTCAGCGGCTGCAGATGAACCCCCGAGGTGTCAAGAGCAGCCGACTCCAAAAGAAACCGTTAAGATGTAGCAAAACACATCAGCCATTCGGCTTGAGTCGACGCAAGACAATATCCGAGCAGCGGTCACCGGCATCCAATTTTCTCGTGGTGCCCACCGCGGAGTCACCAGGGGCGTGCAAACAGCGTGGAGAATGAGAATAAGGATCAGACAGCACTGGAGCTGCACATTACACAAGATATTTCATTTGCTGATTTCATCCACATGACTGCAGGAAAGAGTGTGGGAATACTTTAAAGCAGAAAAAAAAAAAACGTATAGCGTGAAAACAAAACACATGGTAATGGATGGGAACTATTGTAGCAGACGACCCGACTCGTCCTCAGAAGAGCGGTTCAGTTTGGGATCTCCTGCAGTAAAGACGTGCAGCTCGTTTTTTTTCCCCTCACATCGCAGCACTAAATTCCAATCCGTCTCATTTCTTTCATTTTATTTTTTTTGGGGAGGTGGAGTGGTGCAGCGTGGCGCAAAGTAGAGGGGGCACACGATGCACCACAGGCAGGGCATCGCACCTTGATGCCCTGCCTCGGCAAAAAGCCCAATTTCAAGCATCTATCTGCGGCCCCCATTTTCTGACTGAAGTCTGACAAGAAGAAATGTCTCTCCTGGGTCCCCGTGACCTTACAGCCTCGCCTGAGAGTCCTCTCCATTCACGGCTCAGAGTACACCAAGAGCAGCACTTATATCAAATACTCCTTCTGTCCAACAAGACCTGATAATTGTGACACAGGAGAAGCTGGTAGATACGTGTAGATCTGTCTAGACAGAGAGTAGGGCGGCACAATTAATCAAATATTAAATCACGTTTACAATTTGGGCTTCCCACATTTAACTGAACACGATCGACTGTGATATTGACGTTTAAAATGCGTGCTGCGCTCATAGGTCGATATTTCAAATCGAGCGCTTCCTAAACTGACAACGAGCCACCAGGGGGCGATCCAGATGTTTCGGACTTTTGGGTAGCGGTCGTGCCGCTGCAGCAGTAGCCTGAGAAAAGCTTTCGTGAATGTTGCGTCTGCGCCTCCGGAGTACAAGAGTAATACTGTAGATGAATACTGTATTTAGAGAGACGGGCAAAACAAAACTGCATTTCATTCAGGTGAAGAAGAATCTTGTTTAAAGTCTCAGTAAGATTTGCACGTGAAAGAGAAAGCAGCGCTGTTGATTTAATATTGGGTAAAAAATGGTGGGAATGTTTTTTTATATCAGCAAAGAATGTAGCACAACATGGAAGTGAAAGCAGTGTTCCTATTAAATGTGAATGTGCAATAATAATCAAAATTTCTCCCAAAAAAATCAACGAGCAATCGCGATAAATAATCGTGATCTCAATATTGACCATGATTTTCATTTTGGCCGTAATCGTGCAGCCCTAACAGACAGATTTAGGCTGGTCTTGGTCTAATTATTGCTGGGTCGGTGGAGGAATTTACTCGCAGCTAGAGACCCTTCACCTCTCCTGCTGAAGTGTCCTTGAGCAAGGCACTCAACGCCTTTCAGGTGATGGAGTTCTGCTGTGCAGCTGAGCTCTCACCTTCCTGCGAAGGCTGGCGAGTCAAATAAACGCCTCTTGGCGACCAGAGGAGCATTATCATTATTATTATTATTATAAAAACACAAATATCTGAGCGAAGATGTTCATTCAGGTCATCAAGCTATAAAACGTAAAATTGAATCAACACATCTGCTGGAGGACAGTTATGATCTTGTATTAATTCACTCTGCAGGGGAAAATAACACAAGGACACACATGGTGGAGTTTTAAACACTGAAGATGCACCAGCGCCCCCCAGTGTACAGAGCTAGTTCAGATATATTTGAATCACACACTGTATTAGTATTGTGTCGTTGTTGTAAACAGGATCACCATGATGTCATCTGAGAATCCGCTCTAGTTCGGGTCACGGTGCCTTTTCCTGGTCACTAACGGTGTTAAGTGTCAGTTACCAAAATATACAGTTGGCAGTAAAATCCCCCACAGAGACACCGGTACGAACGCACACATGCTTTCTATTACATTAACCTTTTCTCTAACCGATAGCGAGCACACCCTGGGAATGACTCATAGCCGAGCAGCATTGGATTAGCCGCTGCTCGCGATTGCATCTCGCTCCTGAGACAACAAGATCAACGATGGAGCACATCACAGTATCTGTCATCTGAGAGAACAGAGCAGCGCCACGCTGAAGGTCACCCGTCTGCAGGACTTCATTCGGTTCAAAGCGGGGATGCACTCGCTCCTCTTTATCTTCGTTAATCATTTGTGTTTCAGGCTCGACTGATCTAAACGGGCGTGTCACGATCTTAAGTAGTTGCCTTTCTGCATGCACGTAATCGTCGCTGACAAATGTGAACACTTGCGCGGCGCGGCTTCTCGTGATTCATAGAAACAAATGCATTTATGAAAGTGTTTTACGGACCTGCAGCAGAGACGGATGAGAGACGTTAATGCAACACACACAGGTCATTCATCAAACCAGAGTTCAGCCCAACATTAAAAAGATTCATAATTCTAAGTGGTCTGAGTTCACTGCACAGACAAAAGAATTGTGGTGATGTTGCATACCTGCATTAAAATGTTTAAACATGACCACGTTGTTTAATACTCGTATTTATGTGTTGATAGAATTGTATTGTATGTGAAATATAGTTTGGACTCAATGCTATTTAACTTGCCAACTATAAGCATTAAGAGTGTCTCTATACACGGAACAAAATAAACAATAGAAGTGTCTGACTGTAGTTGGTTTATCTGCATTTCATCCACTCATGAGGAGAACTGAAGCGTGAGCCAAGCAGATGTCATGTTTGAAGAAATGCGAGTAGTTCACAAGGTCTCCTTCAAACCTATTGTTTAGATTTAAAAAGAGATTTTTATTCCTTCACTTGAGTCACATTTGAGGACTGAAGACTGGGAAATGTTATCATTTAAATACACAGTAAATTTGATGTAGGTATTAAGCAGAACCTCTTGGAACATCTACTGAAAAGAACATGCAGAAGTATAATATTCTAATTTCACACTGATACTCTGTAGCAAACAGAATTATCCTCTTGTAAGATATGAGTATAATTACCACGGAACATTGGCTCCTATGTATTCAGAGATTGTTGTTATGAGGAAGTGACCCGTTAGAAAAAGCCCCTCATAACTCAACACAACTAGTGTGATGAGGTAATGGGAGCAGAAAGCAGAATGGCGTGGTTGACTCACCAGACTGGAGGTGAGGGAGGGGTCCGATTTCCCGAGGTTCCTGGAACACATACGGAACAGGTTCGAGCTGTCGGAGGACGGCTGCCATGCCGTCTGTGTCTGCTGGTGGTTGGTGGGCAGGAGAAGGTACTTTCCTGCAGAGCAACAACAGGAATTCAGTTAATGTTTCACGCTTTAGGCAGTTTCTCTGAAGAGCATTTCACTCATAAAGACAAAGTTCAAGCAGAAAACTTTCTACTGCCACTTTAAGCAAAGGATCTGAATACCGTGCAGCTGTAAACAAGTGAATTCAAACTACTGACCCATCCCATAACAATAAGGAGTACAGGTGAAATGACATACCAGTAACATAAGTCCAAGCTGTCCGCTCTTCTTAGGAGTTTAAAGCTAAAGCCCATGACCCTGTGCGACCCAGGCAGGATGTCAAGCCCATTAAGAGATCACCGACAATCCCAACATGACACAAACACAGCAGCAGCTCACCACAAGGTCTGATGAGGGGAAGCAAATGGATCCACTTACAACAAGACTTCTGTAAAAGACTATTCTTTGTAAACCTGGGATAAAAATGTCCTCTTCCAGCTCCCGGGGCTGGCAGCTAGATGGCACTAAATGCTCCTTTCATTCGCTCCCTTTAATCCTAAAAGCTCAGAGGAAATGCAAAGATCCAAACGCAGCAGAAGAAGCCTCAGCGTCTGAATCAGCAGATCTTATTGCAGCGCCGGCACTCCGTGGATTGAGAAATCGTTCGTGGAAGTCTCGTAATCCTTTATCCACACGTGTGTATATTTCCACTTCCTGTTTGAGTGAACATTCGAGGAGACGGAGAGGAGGATTAACAATTCTGGCACGGTGATGGAAGGCGAGATAAGTCGACTGTGCTCCGAACATAAAGGGGATATAACTCAAGTTCACCATCAGATGTGTGCAGCTGTTATAAACCGGAGAGGGCAGGTTTATAAACTCACTCTCCGGCTAACAGGCAAAACCTGACAAATCAAGAGCTGCACCTGATGCAAATCCTTTTCTCTAGTGAAACAATGACAATCTGAGAGAGTGATGTAAACTGCACGATAATAACAAAAAGGTTAATAAGTCAAGCTATTACTCAAAAATCAACCATTTTGAATGTTGTACATTTTAAAAATACATAGAGCATCCAGTGTTTCAGCACATTCTAGTTCAGATGTAAATAGTTCATCAATGGTTTTTATTTTTGCTCACTTGACAGTGTTCAAAATGTTCAACAGATGGTGGTTAAACATATTGGAATTAGTCGTATTTGTGTCTTGTTTTCATTTTATTTCCTCCAGCCTGATAAACAGACTGGGTATTTATTTCGTTCCACTTCATTCTTTAGCTGATTTCTTGTTTAGTTGTCTGTAGAGTTACTGTGAATCGACTTACAACCACCTGTACAGCTGTTTTAATCTCATCCCCACATTGAACGTTATCGAGTCTATTTTTCAGTCTCTAATATGTAGTTAGGGAGGCAGCAAGCTGTGCAGGAAGACGACATCGACATTCTATATCCCACCTCCAACGCTGCTATCGGTCGACGGTGTCTCCTACCCACGGAAAGAGCCGCCAACGGGCACAACGCCAGAGGTGTGTGTGTGTGGATGTTCAAAGCACTCAGACTGGCATTTCTCGCCAATATAATGTGAGTTTTGTAAATGCAATAACGCAATGTCTAGTGACAACAAGTCCCCGGTTTGAGTCCAGCTGGAGACCCTTCTTGCATTTCAGTCCCTATTCTCTCTCTGCCCCCTTTTTCTGTCAACCCTCTGTTGTCGACTCTCAACTCGAGGCATGAAACGCCCCTAAAAACACCTAAAAACTGAATTAACAGCTTAGAGCTGCAGCAGTTTGCCTTTGTGCTTTCAAAACACAAAAACAGAGAGGGATGAGTTGAACACCGCCCCCTTCTTTCTCACTCTCCACAGATGTTGTTAAATCTCATGAGACAAGAATAAAATGCAGAATAAGGCTCTGTTCTGGACCTGTATCTGACATGTACTGTGCTACAGGTATAGCACTGTGATCACTGTAGTAAATACAAGAGAATCAAAGAGAGACCAAACAGGATGAGGAGGGAAAGTTACGGTCCTTCCCTCCTTCCTTCCTTACCGGCAAAAGCTTTCCTCACTAAAGCCCATCACATCCCGGAATAAAGGAAATCTCCCTTCAGGCACTAGTCAACATTTTGTGAAAGGAAGGCTTCAGGAGAGAGGAGGAGGAGATTATTATTTTTTATTTTATTTTTATTCATAAGGTCAGACCGCTCTGTTCCCGACCTTGTGCAGATGCCCCGGTTTCAAGCGCACCTCTCCTGCATGAATCACGATGCGGAAAATAAAGGGAACAAATCAGAACTCTCCACACGCGCCGCCGCCGCTGCTCTGCTGGGTTTCATTCTGCCGGACGTTTCATCTCAGAGGTGTCACAGCAGAGGTAATCTATTCCCACTCAGCCGGCCACATTCACCAACGGGCAAACAAGTTTCTGGCTCAAGGACGTAAAACATTCAAACTTTATTTTGACACATTGTCGTCCTCTGACTGAGAGAAAACTCTTCATTCCTCAGCAGGGGGGGTAAAAACACAAGAGCCCCGTTATTTTATGTATTATAAGCTGAATGGAGTTGTTTTATTCCAAAATATTGGAATTATAAGATAATTATTTTCCACCACAATTCTAAAGGAACAACATTTGTAAAGTCGGGTCGAGCCTCACTTCCCTGCTACATGAGTGAACTCATAAGGAGGCTGAGGCTGAAATATATATATTGGTCTAACTTTCACTGTTAAGTTCAACCTTTAAATAATAAATGATCGTGTTTTTCAGGACGTTAAAGCACGTCCAAACCATTACAGTATTTGCCCTCAAGTGCTGTTCTAGCTGCAAGCAGAAACCAGCTTCGCTGAAACAACAATTAGGTTGTGCTGAAATCAACAGCGGAGATAAAACCCAATCTCACCCGCGCCGCTTTAATAGCACAATCAAGTTAATGGAAGTTGATTTGCTTCCGTTTGATGTTTGTTTATCCGTCTTGTTTTTATGCGGGCCAGTTAGTGAAAGGGTAATGCATTCATTCAAAGCCGCAGCTGATGGAAACACAATCGTTCATTGACTGTGGAAAGGTCAACAGTATAAATCAGCGAGGTGAAGGTCTTCAACGTTTACCTCACGAGGAGCCGTTCAAGGCCCCCAAAAACGGACCGAGTGGAAGCGAACAAGGCTGCAGTCACATGAGCAGAGCAGGACATCTGGAATCTATCCTCATGTTACTTACTCTACTTTTGCCCAAAACTCCTTTTTCACTGAATAGACTTGAATGCATCATAATGTCACTAAATGCGACCTCCGGTATGAGCAGGACTGTGCTGCCCACCGGCTGCTAACAGCTAGCGTGAAGCTAGCTGCAGATTTCAACACAGATTTGTAATATAACATGATTAGGGTGCAGAAGAATGCTTAAACACAGGTGTGAAACACAAGTCTGCACATGTGCAGTACGGATCGGCCAGGATTTAGGGATCGGGTAGCGAGTAGTCGAACGTGTTGTTGTTCCTGTGTAGCATAGATGAGCTGGTAGATGATATGAGAACGAGCTCCCTGAAACCCGATCCAGAATTTTAGACAACATCGGAGGCATTTCCGTATCAAATGCTCTGCTCTTTCCTAATTTGTCCAATTTATAGACTCCTCGTCTCTGGAACCTGGATGTAAACTGGATGAGCAGTATGTGCAGCAGGATTTGCTACCGACCTACAGACCTAAACCTCAAATCATCACACAGTGAATTATACAATTCCAAGGGGATAGCTCTCTGCTGACTCGACACATTCCTCATCACAGGAACGCAGCCTGCTTCATTGTGTGGGCAGCGCACGCAAAAATCAGTCCGACAGCAAAGTGATCAGCTTGTTGGTTCAGACTCAGTGTGGCTGAAATTCTAAACCCATTGGACATTTTTTTTAAACCCTGTTGTTAGCACAGACCTCACTTTAGCCAGTCTGGTGATGCAGTTGCAGTTATAGGTCAAGTATGCCAAGAGTTGCTGCAACAACTTGGATTGTGCAGTTGTTGTTTTTTTCCACCAACATTAGATACTGATGGCTAAATAAACAAACAAGAGCCAAAGTTTAAGTTCAGGGGAAAGACTCATCTTCAGTGTTTATTTATCAAGAGTTTAACCCACACAACCACAACTTCATAACGTCTATGCTCAAAAACCCCACAACTGTCATCTCAGCTTGTTTCAAATACGGCTAAATCCCGATTGGTGCTCTGAAGTATGTGACGTCACCTTTTTGTCCAACTGTGTCCCGCCCCCCTTCAAACCGGCAAGAGCAGCTTTGACAAAACAGCACGACGAGAAAAGGATGCGTTGTTTTGGTGCAGAGAGAGATGCTGATTGAGAAAAGCAATCATCTGGAGATGAGGCTCCACAGGCCTGGAGGATGTCCAGTTAGGTGACATCTGTCCTCGTCTCTGCTGTTTGCAGATGATGATGTAATCCTAATGGCTTTATCAGACTCATCTCTGGTGCACCTTTGAATTGCGCTCTGCCAAGTGTGACACCGTCACTGTCGCTTTCTCCTCGGAGCCAGTTTTAAGTGACAGATGGTAAGTGTTCATCACTACAAGCTGCAACTGCAAACAGTCATACATTTGAAGTGCAGTTTTACTACAAAGCATTTCCCGAGGGAACTATTTCCTCCACGAAAAGGTAAGAAACACTAAAAGCTCTTCACTGTGGATTATCCTTTAGACCCATTTAGGGGATTTAATTCCCCATTAAGGTGCATCCATGTGGATTAGTGGCCATTAATGTGATAAAGATGAACATAAACGACTTTTATCACTAAATCCTCCAGCTATTGGAAACAATGGAAACAACTTGTGAAGATGAGTTTGAGGGCAATTAAGTGATCTAATGAGGAGTTTATGTTTGGTTATTAAATATACGTTATCCTGATGTATGTTACCTACTAGAGACGCACTGATCAAGATCAATCAAGATCAATTTACAATATAAAATAAGTATTAGAGAGGAAATGTTTAACTTCCTAACAATGGCTCATAACACATCATTAAAACCACTAATGACAAAATCATTTATTTCCTTATTTTGAATTTTTATGAAAATAATCACGACGGATGACATTAACAACGTAAAAGGATAACATTTAGAACTTTACCAAGCCTTGCTCTCAATCATAGTTCTAAGAAACTGACTAAATCTGACTTTTAAAAACTCTGAGATTAGTGACAGTCAAGATGAATCAGTCTGTGCAGGAGTATATATATATATATATATATATATATATATATATATATATATATATATATATATATATATATATATATATATATATATATATATATATATATATATATAGCAGGAAAACAGTATACAACCAACACAGTAGGTTCTGTCCTCCCAAGTAGATTAAAAATGTATCAAATGTCAAGCATCTGAAGTGGGGCCAATAAAGAACATCCACAAGAACATCCATACAAGCATCAGTGTGGTTGTCTAAAGCAGCCCAAATACTTGTGAGAAGGTAAAATGAGGAGACCATAGGTGAAGCGATTACCTGTGAGACCTCCCCCAAGGCTCCGCCTCCGAACGTTATTTCCATCCTCACTGAGCTGTCGCCTGAATTTGAGGGCGGGATTTAATCCGTAAGTCAACTCGGGGTTACTGAACTTCCTGAGGTAGGTGGATGGCGGGTAGAGGATGTGGTCCAACTAGAGGAAAAGATAGAAGAAAAAAAACATTTAATGTAGAAGTTGTTCTCATGACCATGTGTCATAACCGGATGAGGTCGTTATTCTGCTTTGTGTCGTTCAAAGAAAGTCTACATTTCAGCTCGTTGGACCTTCATCACTGTGGCTTTTCATATTTAAAAACAGTAGATTTGTGCTCAGACACTTTTTTTTCTCTCTCCAAGTGAGAAATCCGTTTAAAAATATCCTGCATCTGTTCAAGCGCTAAAAGATGCAATCGCCACAGAAGCATTTGTCATGCAAGAGAGTCAATAAAAACAAATGCAACGGTCCAACAATTGAAGATGTTGATTGATTCTCAACATCAATCAATTCACTGAGAGACATGCAAGAACAAACATTCCACCTTAAAAGTTGCCGCAGCTGGCTGTAGCCTTTGAGCGGCAACGTGAATTTAATTAACTGTTCTCGTTGTTCACTCGTAAAGATGAAAAGGCAGCAAAACATCCCCACACCCCTAACCCTGAGGTGGCCAAACTACGGTCGGAGGGCCAACTGTGGCCCGCTTCTAAATGGCCCACAGTGGATTTTTTTAAATAACCTAGAAAATGGCTTGAGTACATTTCTCTTGAATTGTGCTGTATGTACACTGCATTATCTGTTAATTATCAGACTTAACCTCTTGGCACAGAAACCAATATCTAATTTATAGGCACATCAATTAACAATTATAATGTCAAACATTTAACTGTTTAGTTATTTTCATAGAAAATTAATTCTCTATGGTGAACACTGATCAACTTGTTGAAAACTAAGCATTTATTGCGTTACATTTTTCTGCATGTGGCCCAAAAAAAGTTTGGCCACCCCTGGTCTGAGCAATAGATAATACTTGGAATATTATGACAACAATATAAAGAGAAAGAGAGAAGCAGTAAAACATGCGTCTCTACTCTGCTAGTGAGGAAGCTAACTTGTCTACATCGAGGAATACGGACGGCTATAAATACATTAAACGGGTTGCACCATATTGTATTCTCAGAAGATAATGACTTTACAAGAAGCTCGGACCACCTAACAATGCCCGGTGGTGAGGAAGAGGCCCTCCCTGAGAACACAAAGATATACGCGGCTCAGAGGCTTCTGTGGAAGGAAACTCTCTCTGCTCCTCTCAGGGAGGATTCATGATCCCGGGACAATCGAGGACAACTGAGACAGACTCTTGGCGGGGGTGGCTCAACCTCTCCGTGAGCAAGCGTGACCCCGTAACAGACTGAAATCAAAAGCTTCTCCAAATACGTTTTGAGGAAATCAAACTAGCAAAAACGCAGAATGCTGTGCAATAAAGTTGATCGTCAGTCATCACTTCTAAAATCATGAGGCGCTTGATATTTCGCGGCTCCGCCTTCAGCACAAATAGACACTGTAACATCAGGATCTCATGACCCTGACATGTCAGAGCTCAACAGTGCTGTCCATTGTTCCTCTGAAACGTACTGTGTGCGATATATCTGTGCATGCGTCTACAGAACCTCTGTGTGTCCTTTAATGCCCACACACACACACACACACACACACACACACACACACACACACACACACACGTGACGAAGGTGGACCATGCAGTACCTCTCAGCTGGGTCCGTTTGCAACGCTGCTATTTTTCCACGGAGATCTCGCTGCCTAACTTCTGAAGTACCGACAGCACAACCTTCTTTGCAAGATGTTTATTAAAACTCTATTCTACTAAAATTGTTGCATTGTCCAACCACAATTCTTGAACACTGTAGTTAGTAAAGTTAGGCTCAGTAAAGACACACCCACCATCAAAGAGTTAGTAGTATGCATGCAGTTCATTATTAGAGGGAATAACTGGATTACAGCTGAGTGATTATTATGCTAATAATAGGGCTGCGGCTAACGAATATATGCATTATTGATTCAAAAATGGCCATCACCATTTTTCAAAGCCCAAGTTGAGATTTTCAAATGTCTTGTTTTGTCTGAAGAAGAAAGAAATGTGGTTTAACATCGTAGAACATTTACTTTCTGAGAAGCTGGAACCCGAATTTGTCCCTTAAATAATGAATCAATTATCAATTATTGGTGCAGATTAATTTTCTGTCGATTAATCAACTACTCACTTCACACTGTTAATGTAACATGTTGTAGCTGGAGGTAAATAGTGTTACTTTAAAGACTTATGCGATCAAATGACCGTCACCCACATCTCACTACTTCTTTTACTGCTCAGTCACGTAGGAACTACTTTGTGTGGTGAAACCCATGTTAATCTAGAAATGAGTAAGTCTCCATTTGATAACCATTCACATGGCAACTAAACAAAGTGTGAACGCACAGGTGCTGAAAAGGCAGAGACATTCAGATGAATCACAACGAAAGAAGGAACGGACCGACTGTTGTGTCATTTAAAAAGCACACAGATAATAACCAAGCATTGCCTCCATAAGCAGCTTAGAGTTAAGCTGTTAAACAAATCGGAGGTAAACTCTGCATCATCAGCCGGGTCAGACCCTCACTCCTGACCACCATGGACCAGAGTGATACACGCGATACATGGAGCATGTATTATTATCTGATGGAGCGCTGCTAAGTCACCATGTGTCACAAAGGAAGTTGGACGCATTCTATAGACGTTACAGTATTTCTCAATATCCTCCAGCTTCTGCTGTTTTTAAATCCTCCTCTTTCCTCTCAAGGAAGACGAATTAGACAGAAGACAAGAGAAGAAATGTAACATTTCTGTTTTGTTTTGCTTTAGCCGTTTTACAGGCAGATCACATTATTTTTAGATCTCACTACAAGTTGACTTTCAACTCATAAAAGGAAGTAAGATAATCAGAAGTTGCATTTAAGCGCTGGGTTAAGAGGTTAAAGGTTTAGAGGCGTGACATTTGCAAACATGGAATATAAAAACAATCAATATTTTTTTTTTTAAAAAAGACAAAACATAGCTACTTGAGAGGCAGTATGTGATGCAGGAAATGGAGGACCATGAGGTGAATACTATGCTTACTTAGAATAACGAGTGAGGCAGCATACAGACAGATTTAAACCCAACACACACACACAACAAACAAACTGCATGAGCCTTGATATCTGTGCAACCTTTTGCCTTCATCCTCTTGACTCGGTTGGTGCACAAAAACAGAAAAACTGCGGAGGGCTGCCAAAGCCGGCCACAGTTTATCCGATTTGTTTTGGTCTGCTGAGCTTGGCAATCATTATCAGCCAATTATGATACAATCATCTGGGTAATCAGTAAAGACACATTTCCTGTTGAACGCACATCTGAATTTAAGCAATTTATAAGTTAGCTCTGTTATTAGGTCCAAAACATCGGCATTGATTTTAAAAGTGGGCGTCAGTTCTTCAAATGCCAACTTGATCACATGGAAAGCGCTGCAACAAAGCCAGTAACAGTTAGCTCTCTGTGTGCAAGGTGGGTAGCGCACACGCACACGCACAGACACACACACAGACACACACACGCTGCAGTTTTGGCAGCTGCCAGTGCCCTTTCACCTACCGGTCCTCCCTCATGCAGCAGAGAGCCACGCACGGCTCCTGAGAGCAAGATCAAACCTGAGCTGCCCTCCGCCTCCACACACACACACACACACACACACACACACACACACACACACACACACACACACACACACACACACACACACACACACACACACACACACACACACACACACACACACACACACACACACACACACACACACACACACACACACACACACACAGTGGACAGTACCAACAACCCTCTGTTGTCAAAGCACAAGAGAAACAAAGAAGGCGGACTGCACAACACACAAAGTCGGTTGAAAGATGAGGCAACCTGAACCTGTATAAAGGATGTGTGACACACAGATATAATATATTCTGTATTGTTGTGTTTTGGTTTATTTGCTGTTAATATTCACAAAACAATCCTGATACTTTGAGTGCATCCTGATGCCCCTGTGGTTTACGGCACCGTGTCGACCACAATATCCGCTGAGCATGAAACACTTCCTATGACTCAAAAGTGCATGAAAATAATGCATTTCATACCGATAACGAATACATCAAACCTGCAGGTACTGAAGTCTTTGGGCACTTGGAGGCAGCGGAAACAAGTTAGGAACACAAAACTAACATATCATCCCTGTTGAACTCAGTAGTAAACAGTTACCTATTTTATCATCCAGCAGTTAGAGAACAACATTAGCATTAGCGTTTCTGACCAAGCGGTGAATCTAAGTCCAACAATAACTATCTGTAAGCTCTGTTTTTGGTCTCTAACTCCTGAGAAAACTATCTGGCTATTTAGCTGCTAGCATTCAAAAACTGTCATTAAAAGAACCAGTGGAAATATGGAAAATGAAAGAGCCAGAACCAGAACAAAAAAGGAAATCAAGTCAGACAATGTGCAAGAGAAATGAGAAAACAAAGAAATAAAATGTAACGCATGCAGGGAACCGTCCCAGTGTACCGTGGATAAGGCTGAGAGCAAACACTCAGTACAAGTTTTACTCCAGCTGTTGATGTTTTCCAGCCAAGACTACATACATTTGAGGCAGCCAAAGACACTTTTTTCTATAGCAAACACAAACAATACACAGCTACCTAAACAAACCCACAATCCAAAAGGAACAGAACAGCAGGAGGAGCTGTAGATCCTACAAAGGCAGAGTCAAGGATGAAAGAGCTGCTAAAGCCAAGGCTCTGCACACGGGGACGCCGTCCTCAAAGTCAAGTAAGAAATACTCCAACAGTCCAGGGAATACGTTTTCCCCACTATTACATAGTATTGTATACTTCCCCAGTTTGCATGGTTCTGCGTTACAACGGTGAAGAGAGTCAAGTCATGATTTCCTCATTAAATAAATACATCTAAAGCAGTTGCACAAAGGGAGAATTAGCAAACGCATTGACACTCCGGGGTATTAATTCCCTTTGAAGGAGGGGAAGTGTTGTTTATCATCTCACTGGGATGGATGAAAGGAACCTTTTACAGACGGGAACAAAGTGTTATTAGTGTCCGTCTTTTGGTTGCTAAGACACAACGAGGACACGCTTACAATACAACAGGAAGACAGACCCCATACATCAAGAGCCTTCACACTCTTTCCAGTCCTCGCTCGCCCTGCCATTGTTTCTCCATCACAGCCTTGTCTCATCAACAACTGAGAATAACATGAATATGCAATAGTCTCACTTTCCACGCATGCAAACATAACATCTAACTGAGCGTCTGTACCGGGAAAAAACATAAAGACGACCGTCGAGGATTCCCCCTCTATGATCGGTTTCCATCGATAAATATCCATTTTCTCAGTTTAACAGTTTAGAGACTCTACACTTTAAAACCAAAATCTGTAGATGTCCATGTTGTTGCCTTCAGCAGTACACCATCGACAGCAGAGTGGAGCTCGTTACATAATCTCCAACCAACTGGTTTTTTTTTTATTCATTATCGTTATATTCTTGCAGGGAGCCCGTTGTCAGATAGGGCAAGTAGACAAAAAAAACAACCACAGAACAACAAATGCACTACATAAAACACACAAGTGTGGAGCGATGAATAGAATCAAAACCAGTTTTTCCCTCATTCTATTAAGTTTTAAAGCAATTTTCCACATTACTGACTGTGAGAGGAGTTGGAGGAGCAAACTATAACAAGTTTGCATGAGACTAAAGAGCCAGACGCTGTGTTTATACTCCTGCTTGGCACCACAGCGAGAGCCTCCGCAGATGGCATGCGAGCTACGAGCTGCACAGAGGCGTTTAAGCTCAATGTTAGTGGCGCTATTCTCCGAAACGCCAGAGAGCGTGCAAACAAGATGAGCTGTGAAGAATCAAAAAGACGACGAGCGTGACCCATAGACTGTAGGTGTGACCCATAGACTGTAGGTGTGACCCATAGACTGGAAGTGTGACCCATAGACTGTAGGTGTGACCCATAGACTGTAGGTGTGACCCATAGACTGTAGGTGTGACCCATAGACTGTAAGTGTGACCCATAGACTGTAGGTGTGACCCATAGACTGTAAGTGTGACCCATAGACTGTAAGTGTAACCCATAGACTGTAGGTGTGACCCATAGACTGTAAGTGTGACCCATAGACTGTAAGTGTAACCCATAGACTGTAAGTGTGACTCATAGACTGTAAGTGTGACCCATAGACTGTAGGTGTGACCCATAGACTGTAGGCGTGACCCATAGACTGTAGGCGTGACCCATAGACTGTAGGCGTGACCCATAGACTGTAAGTGTGACACATAGACTGTAGGTGTGACCCATAGACTGTAAGTGTGACCCATAGACTGTAGGTGTGACCCATAGACTGTAGGTGTGACCCATAGACTGTAGGCGTGACCCATAGACTGTAGGCGTGACCCATAGACTGTAAGTGTGACCCATAGACTGTAGGCGTGACCCATAGACTGTAGGTGTGACCCATAGACTGTAAGTGTGACCCATAGACTGTAGGCGTGACCCATAGACTGTAGGCGTGACCCATAGACTGTAGGTGTGACCCATAGACTGTAGGTGTAACCGGCAAAAAAAAAAAAGCCATAAACCAACCTCCATCTTTTTTTTTTTGGGCTCGCCAGCTTCACTACGGCGAGTATAAACTACGCTTAATGTTGACGGTTCAACAAGTTAAACTGCTCAGAGAGAGGCTACGATTGGACCGGCACTGTTTGGGGGGAGGGGTTTAGCGAATGTCAGTTTAATGAAGGAACGCGTTAGAGGATTGTTGTTGCCGTTTCTGTAAATTAAGATTTTTTTTTTTCTCATTTCATTTTTAGTAACCTACAAAACAAACACGTGGTGCGACCATGTGTCTACAATGCGATGGTCATTTCATGCAGTGCTTCCATCTTTGTGAACCGTTGATAAACTCCTGAGATGGGGAACATGCTCGTCAGTCTTTTTCTCAGGGTCAACTGCAGCAGAGCAAACTATGTTCTGGCCGACCTCGTCACCCAACATCTGTCTACTTCAACTCTCCCTGAATTCCCCTCTTCCTTTGCCTTCTGCTCCGAGGATCTCAAGTGTTTACTCATGGGGGGAAAACAGCACACTTTAAAAGTCTCACGGCTACAATCCAAATAACTGTACGAGGGTCTTCCACGTCTCCGTCACCCGATGGACACTTCATTTTTCGCCTTACGTGGACGCTGTCCCTTCGTTAGCTAAAGAAAACCTTGGGGTCTCAGTGTTTGCACTTTGTGTGCTCTCACAGGGGAATTGGGTTTCCTGTGTTGACGTGATCTAAAGTTGGAAAAATACAGTGACGCTTTCCTTCTCCAATTTCATACGACTATGACGGTTTCTTATCTTCCGCATGTAAAGAATCAAACCATGCGTTATGTCGTCCACCAAGGAAGTCATGCTTTTTTTTTTTTCCAGGCCTTAAGAGGCTTATTGTATGCATTCCATGAAATGTGGCGTACCGAACATGATGTGCGTCTGGGAACAAGAAGGGTTGTTTTTGTGTCTCATTGGACATGCTGTTGTTTTTACAGGAATCCTATCTGAGCCCGACTCGTGTAAAAAGAGAAACGTCTCCAGATTCAGCCAGGAATCATTTTTAATCCTTCAACACGTTTAAAAGAAGTCAGGAAAGAATGAATGATGTTTGTTTGACTTCATAATCTCGTTTACTGATATAAAATGTGTCCACAGCAGTGGTAACAGTGTGTGACTGGAGGTCAGTGGAATGTAAAACTCGTAGAGATATTAGAGTCTGATTTGCTTCATGACCTTCTTCCTACTTCCTTACCCCAGCTGTATTTTAACTACAGCCCAGAGCTAACTGTCCTCCGCAGAGCTAACCGCACAGTGTTCTTAAGCACTACATAAAAGAATACTTTTACACACTATAATGTACCCTTAAGCAGGTATAAGGACATTTTAAGTTCTGATATTTGGAAAGTATTCGTCGACAATTAGAACTTCTCCTATGAAGAAGTACCTCATATTATTATATTTACTATATTGATAGAGCAGCCTTCACTTATGAGTAACCAAAGGCGGCGTAATAGTTGACAAACACTTTGCGTACAACTACAATATAATGCGTTATGAACCATTTAGTATCGTATATAAATGATTATATACGATACTGATTAGGTTCAAACCACTTTTTAATATATAATATATTTATAAACTTAGACTTTTCACAGCACAACTAAATTTAAATAGATCAAAAAAATATACCTACAGTGCATGAAAGTGTGTTCATTCACAACAGTTCAAAATCATGTTCACACACGCTAAGAAACGATGCATCACAGGAGCTTTACGTTCACCCTGCGCTCTAATCCAGTCAACCTGCTGGAGTCGCTCACCTGGCTTCCCTCCGATGATGTCCACTGACACGAAGGTGAATTCCAACCCAGAGACATTTTGTTTGGATATCAACAAACTTAAGCTCCAGTATCACTTCGAATGCTCAGACATCCACAACTGTAGCTTAAACCCAGACGTTCAGGCATACGAAAGGTCATGGAAGAAGAGTCAAGAATCAGAGGCGGATCCTGGAAAGACCACAAGTCCACAATGGGAGTTAAAAAGAGTCTTAATCAGATTGTGTTAATCCTCTTTGCCACAAAGCATGCACTGACACTGGATGTCCCTCTAATAACCCTGACTGACAGCCTGACTACACAAATGGCCGCTCACTTCAGGGCACAGTTAAATATTGTCAAACAGAAGCAAATATTGATGCACAAAGGGCACTGGTGCAATGTATGACTCTACCAGGTCCTCGTGGAACAAACCAGAGGATCACGTCAGATTGAGAAAGAGGATGCAGAAAGGAAATAGAGACAACCAACAGCTTGACTTGATCGTTTAAAATTAAGAATACCCACCGAAAATTTTATCCTTTAATTTTTGTGAAAAAATCTCCAGTTAAATCATTTATTTCTTAGTCCAATAACCAAAGTCCCGCTGGTTATTCCCTTTATCCGACATCAATGAAAGATAGAATGAGCATTGACGTCATTGTTTGCCAGTTCAGACATTATTTCCTTACACCAAACACATTAACGCCCAACCCAGCAACACGCCTCAGGTTTTAACATTTTACTTGTCTATTCTTGTCCTCAAAATACTTTTGATCGCTCAAAAAAAAAAAGTCCCAGCTTTCTAAGCGTCATCAACACAAGTTTTAAACTGATGAATGTGCATTTCTTGACAAAGTCAGCCATTGGTAATGCTGAAAGAACAACCTCCAGAGACTTGTGTGTCAAAGAAGCTAACAGCGCTAAGAACAACAGCGCTAACAGAGCTAACAGCGCTAGGTACTGTGCATAGCAGCGGCCATGAGCTAGCCACCGGGGCACGCTCACATGCACAAGAAGCTCAGATTACAAAACACACACAGAGAGGGAAAGCCCCTTCATTCTCTGCTCAGGTAGACTCCTCTGTAGCTTTACACAGACTGATGATCCTGTATAATGCACCTTTACGTGGTATCCAGCCCACTACAGCTGAGAACAGGAAAGATGCTCCATCAGTATATCAATAAAATGAATGAACTGCTTTCTGAGTCTGGCGTAGCTCCAGACAGCACGTGTGTGAAGTATGACTGGACAAACTATTGCTCAAGATGAGCAAACACAGCCTGGATCAGTTTGCCCCTAAAAGTGTCCAGTGAGGCACTTTGGGACGGCATGAATCAGGTCTGATCCTAAAGCGATCAGCGTTGCACTTTGTTATAGTTGGGGGCAAGTGTAAGAACCGAATTTAAAAAAGAAAAGGTCAAATTTTAAAAAAAAGGAGCAGAGGCCAAGATATCCTGAATTTTAGCCCCTAATATGAGTCATGCCCCAAATACTCTGGATCCTAAACTTCACACGATGCAACTTATTACTTACATTGTTATTGTGATAATATCGAGTAAGTCCGCTTAAAGATCACCGCCTTTAAAGAAACTTTGACTGGGTTCTTGGGTGGCATGGGCTGTGCATGACGCAATGCACTTTCCATCTCACCCCACCACTGAGGAAGTCATCCCGTTTATGTTGGTGCTCACTCTGTGTGCTGAAGATAATCCACCTGATTGTCGAGCGACTGCTGTGCTACACAAACATCTGCAGGACTGAACGAGTAAAGCTGGCATGTGGGAAAGAATAGGAATAATCACTGTTGTTGCCAGATGTTCTCTGATCTATGGCAAAAGGACCTGCCCACTTTGAGTTATTATTACTCATTATACCATGGTGGGGATGATGTTTTTTGTTTTTTTTGCTGAAGGTGTAACATTTAAGGCTTAACAAAATCGGATCTTATGTGGGAATTCGTGGATTTGTTGTTCCAGCAGCAAAAATAAATGTAAGAAAACCAAATAGGAAACGGTGTGATTAAGCATAACACGAGTGGCAGTTCCCATACTCCGCTATCACAACATGAGAGGTAGAGATGATAAAGTATGGGAACAGAGGATTTATGATTATGGGGGGGTATAAAAGCAGCAGGACATATATAGACAAGGAATACAATGATTAACACACTGACAGATTGTGTACCTTGGCAAGCAGCGAGCCAGAATCAGCGGGTCAGGCTCCAGTATTATCTCAAATCTACAATGATTTGTAACACTCCTTTGTGCAACTAAAGCAGAAAATAAAGCCTCGAGTCATGTTCAGACATGTGCCTCACATGAGGATCAAAACAGTGCTTTTATACCATAAATCCTATTTAATTACTTAGATTAAATCCCTATGGTACAATTCAAATTGACTAGAGCTGCCAAATCTCTGGTTCCAGCGTTTCAGAAATGAGGATTGTTTTTGTCACGTGTTACAGTAAATTAAATATATTTTGGGTTTAGAGAAAGTCTGAGAAAACAAGTGATTTTTGAAGTTGCGTCTATAAATTAAAGCAGCAATGATTTGTGGATTCATAGATTAGTCAAATGATAATCAATTAACTGTTTTTAACCATTTTTAATGGTTTAATTTGAGGTTCCAGTGACTCCAAATGTAAATGTTTCCTTGCTGTAGTTTCCCGTGATTATAAAATTAATATCTTTGGGCTCTGGAGGGACAAAACAAGATGTCATCTAGGCCTTTTTTGAACATTTTCTACTCCAAACTCTTCGTCGCTTAAATGAGAAAATAATCAGCAATCAGCTTTAATGGCCAAGTGAGTGTGAACAAATAGTGTGCTGCTCTCAATGTGCTCAGAAATTATAATGAATATAATTATAATATAGAAATGTAACTGTTCTTGTTCCTTGTTGTTTTGGCCCACAGCGTTGTGCAGCGCGGCGGGGGGAATCCAAACCACACAGTGATGGATGTTCAGAGAGCAGACTGGATAATTGCAGAGTAGAACTGGATCAGCAGCTCTTGAGGCAGGTTGAATTTCCTTGAGCTGGTTGAAGGAAGTAAATCCTCTGCTGGGGCTTTTGGTGTCCATGTTGGAATTCCACTTCAGCTCCTGAGAGACGGTGGATCCCGGCAACTTGAAGGACGCTCACGGCGCAGACACGCCGGTGTTCAAGAAGGTTGACTGGGGGCGTGAATCAGCAGATTTGAAATGATCGTAAAAAGGTGTAGCCGGACTAGAAAATGTCAGAAAACAATGGAAATATCTGCCACAATTTTCCACAAGTCTTCAAATTGCTTGTTTTGTCCGACAAACAGTCCAACGATATTAAATTCACAACGATACAAAACAGAGAAAAGCTACAAAAATAAATAATCACAATTGAGAAGCTGGAACCAATGAATGTTTGCTGGAATAAAATGTCATAATGCACAGTAATCTCTAACTTGCAAAGCACTATGCTTCCCGTTTCAATCTATTGCTGCTATCTTATCTTGTGCATGTAGAAAAGGACAATGAGTGGGATAATCTCATCTCGACTGTAGATAATGTTCTCCCTCACAGCCCACCACGCTGGACTGATTCACATGTCTTGGATGGACAAACATGCAGCGCGCACACACACACACACGCACACGCACACACACACACACACACACACACACACACACACACACACACACAGAGAGATTTTGTGAAGATAAGCACCAAATAAACACAAAAAAACCTCCATGAAGCACCACCGCAGGACGCGTCTCACTCGTTGAAACACTGGCCGAGGCTAAGTCTGGAAAGGAGACGTCATGCAGTTCTCAGAAGACTTTCCTTCTTTGACTCCACAGCAGAAAAAAGACACGGGGGAGAGGTGGGGTTTCCCTGATTATCCCTGTAGTAATACCACTTCAAGGCCGCTCTGCACCAGAAGGTCAGCTTACCTACTTTGCGGTGTTCTGGCCAGTGACGCGATGATTTAGTGCAGTAAAACGGGTCAAATTACATTTCGTCTTCTGTGGGCCAAGTACAGAGAGGTCAGTGGTTTTAAATGGACTTCAAACTGACATTTGAAAAAGGACTCAGCGAGGAGAAAAGGGGGACAAGGTTCATCCGATAGAAGCTGCTCTGGCTTTTGACGTGTGTTTAACTTTTGGTTTGATTTCAGTGCAAACCACGGGGGAAATACACTGTTCTAATATAAGAGACTGGCGTTAGTCTGCGCCCTTCGTCTGTGATATCCTACCTCTATTGAGCTAATGCTGTCAAACTGTTACTCAGCTAATCCAAATTAGTCAAGAGCCTGTGTTAGCAAACATGACACCACCCCAAGGGTGAGTTATGTTCCAGGGGATGTCGGAGCATGCTGGAGAGGCGGATACACAAACAAAAACTGGTTTGAAACAGTGGAGGAGAAACAACAGGGAGGAGAAACAAATATTTTTGCGAGTCCTGTCTGTGTAATTCTAACTTCCATAACAAAAAGAGATATTACGATATTTTAGCCCCCCACTAAATGACGTGAGGAAAAGTGTGAAGTAAGACATAACGTTGTAACAATCGTCTGTATTCTCCCACTGCATATATTTGACTCTATAATAGACGACAGACCGCCACACCTACAGCTTGAAGTCGTGCATGATAATGGGATTTTTTTTTTTGTTTTGTTTATAGGTCAGGTCATTTCTCAAACACACCCTTGCAGGCATCGGGCTGCATCATGCTCATCTGAGCCAGTCCAACCAGTCTGCAGACACGTCCATGTGTTTGTGTTGGAGAAAATGAGGAAGACAAAGATTCACTCAGCCTTTTATTTCAAAACATCTGCTTCCTGAATGAACGCCACAACAACAGCACGCCCCTTTTATAAGATCAGTGCTACTGATGGCATTTCATTAAAGATTAGCTTTAGAGATGCTGTTGTTGAATCTGCTGTCTTACACTGAGCGGTGTGTCTTATATTTAGTCTATCCTCATTGATATAAATGGGGTGGACAAAATATTAGAAATACCTTTTCATTAACGTGCAATACAATCCAACAGCACCACAAACTGCAGCCTCTAAAAAACTGATATTATTTTCTCACTATTTCTTAGCAACACACACACACACACACACACACACACACACACAGTATTTCTGGCTACCATTTTGTTTTAGATAAGGAAAAAGAAAAAAAAGAGGAAACTTTGGAAAATCTTTCCTTCGCGAAGCAGATTCACTTTTCAATAAGTTTGCAGCAACACCTTCAGTAATGGTAGAACATGAGAGGCACAACTTGGGGCTGTGAAGTTAAGGAATTATGGAATCATGTATTATCAGCACCCAGAAGACAAACATCTACAGCTGACTCGTCTCACTGAAAGCAGAGCAGCAGTTCACATACATATGAGCTGAGAGACTCGAGAGCATAATAATACTAATATTAATAGAGTGCATGAAGTCTTAAGAAGCTCACAGCATGAATTATTCCTGGGACTGTGAGCTGCACTGACTTCATGACGTGTGCAAACCCCCCAAACCATGCACGAGCTCACACGTTGAGCTGATGCAGGTGCTTGTTTACAAATATTTTTGACAGCAGGAGCTGAATTAATGGAGGTTTATTACCGTCCACGGAGGCGTTTAAAAAAGGATTACTCAACACTTCAAAACCCATGCAATTAGAATTTCCACCTCACTTGTGTAGCAGTGTGTGTGTGTGTGTGTGTGTGTGTGTGTGTGTGTGTGTGTGTGTGTTTACCTTTTCGTCTTCGTCTTCACTCTCCTCGTCCCTCGGTGTCTCCTTGTCTCCCTCCGCCTCGTTGACACTCTCGCAGTCCGAGTTGTGAGCATCGTCTCCGGGAAGTTTGACGTCCAGCTCGCGCGTCATTTCTTCTCCCTCCGACAGTGTGTTTGAACCGGACGACGACGACTCACTTCCACACGACAAATAATGCTTATGCTCCATTTAAAAAAAAAAAATATATATATATATATATATGAACTACTATTTACCAATTTCCAATCAATAACAAGCGCATTTAAATATGCGACGTCACAGCAAAGCCTATCTGTTAATTAACCTGTCAACGCACCTGTCCGGTGAGTTCATTTTCGCTATGAGTCGCGAGCCCCCTTCAAAGGATATACCACTTATATTTTTCTTTCTTTTTTGGACCGAGTGACGTATCGATATTAAAATACGTATCGACCCTTGTTTGATATCGATGCACGCGCTGCGCAAGAGGTCTCTCCGCTCCAGTTAAAAAAAAAAGTTGCCTCTGTTTGTTATTTTGTAGCGCTCCGACTTCCCGGGCGGCGTGACTCCATGCTGTCACTACCTTCATAACACACGAGCGGTGTGTCTTGCGAGACCCTAAATTAAGCCCCGCCCACAACGTGCGGGGGGGGGGGGGGGGGGGGCAATCAGATCACCGCAGCTTCCAAACGAACCAAACAGAGGCAGTGGACACACACACATGGGAGAAGTTTTGCCTTCAGAGCTTTTTGAATAGTTTTTTTAGGTTTAGACAACACACCTGTTTGGTTTGATTTAAAGACAGATCGCGGTTTCGGTGTTGACTTTATGCATATTATTATATTTGCTTGCTGTATGCTTTGTTCTATGTATTCGTTTTTTTAGTTTCGGTGTATTGGGAACACGCTGCGTGGCGATTCTGCACTTTAAATCAAATTTATTGAGTGTTGAAGTTTGACATATACCCAAAATAGAGTGGTATTTCTGCTGTTGTGCTATCCTTGAACCCTTTTTCATTCCAGTCCTGGTCTCCTCTGAACGGGGACTCTTGCAGTTCTCATCTCTGATCTTACTCATGCTGGTTTAACAGTCGTACACGTGGAGAAACAGAGGAATGATTCTAGTGGGTCCTGTCTGTGCAGTTCTAACTTCCACGACAAAGCAAAGGAGTTCAGATTAGCCACCTATAGCTGCGATGCTTTGGGACATTGAATCCCCCAAAAATATGAAAGAAAAATGTGTGGAGTAATACATAATGTTGCACAATCTTCTCCCATTGCAAATATTGGAATTAAAAAAAGGATGACAGAGAGCCACACCTACCGCCTGAAGTCATGTTGCATGATGTTATGATTAGAATCAGGATTCAGGTTCATGAAACAAGGATGTGATGTTTACAAGTTTCACATTCCCAAAAATAAAGTGGTATTTGTTGGCCTTTATTCTGTCCCTGAACCTCTTTTCATGACGGTCCTGATCCTGGTCTGGACTCTTGCCGTTTTCTAGCTAAATGTCAGTATTAGTGGAACTTTACAGAGGTGCAAACAAAGCTGAAAATGTAAAGATTTATCTCTTTTTCTTTTATAATTTTCTTTTGATTTGACTTTGATTGTGGGATTTAAAAATGGTTATCGCCATTTGTTCAAAGGTTATTGATTTATTTAACAGGAGCAATGCATCTCTATTAAGAAAACTAAAGATTATCAAGATGGTTAGTCCATTAGTAGTGCAGCAATTAATACAGCATTTAGATACATTTTGTATTTTTTAATGTAGGCTACAAATTTATCAGATTTTTTTTGTCATTCTGTCTCTGAAACCAAATCTACACTCTTGTTCAAGAGCATACAGCACAGTTTATAATCCTAGCTTTTACACACACATAATTAAATCATGTACTGCCTTAATTGACCCAATACACGCAAAGCACTACATTTATCTGGGACCAGTTGACAGTCCACTACACACTCTGTCCTCTGGTCTCTACAACAAGCTTCCTCCCTTCATAATCCTTATCTACCATATTATGTCACGCTACACTGGGCTTCACAGTGCAAACAGACTGCTCAGGTGTTGAGCCAGACAGTTTTGTTTTTTTATCTAGTGTTGACTATCTGATGTGTCAACAGCTGAGAAAGTGTTGACTTTCACAAGGGACATGTGCAAAATGCAAGCTTGCACGTTTGTTCGCCATTCTCAAAAGTCAGCCTCAACGCTGCCGTCAGAACCTCAGCATGCTCAAACCCACCAAACACCAGTAGTTGTTTTAGAGGCTTTGAACAGCTTAAATCAGCTGGCATTGCTCTTTGATTCAGGCTTGAATATTCATTTTTTATCTCTGAGAATATTTTTGCAATACATTTGAGGCCATCCAGCTGCTGAATCACATTCTGCAACAGCTGTGTGGTGACAGTTGAGAGCAGGTGCAGACAGCAGCACGCATTTGAAATGTTAAATACAGCAGCGAGTGTCGTCTTTATTATCTAAACCAGCTCACCGACCGGTCCAAGCTGCTGGAACCACTTCACCGGTGGACGTTCTTGTTCTCCTCTCACCCCGGACTTCTTCTTCTCTCGGGTGCAAAAAGTCCCGTTTTCAAATCAAAACACCTTCTTTTTTTTTTATTCACAGCCAAAATGACACAAAGGAAAAACAGAAGAAAGACAAACAGGATGAAAACTGAAACTTAACAGTATGATAATTTTTTATCTAGCGCCATCATCAGGTCAAAATGTTGACCTGATGACCTCAGCTGTACCTTGTGTCTAGTACTAATAATCAAATGTTATCATGACACCATGCAAAACATGATACCATCAAAACCTCTCTCCACTTATTGCTCGAGTTACACTAACTAACTAACTAACTAACTCACTCACACACATTCTCATTCTGTTTCTCAGCATCTGTTTTTTAGACAAACACTAACATTTTGGTTTACTGCAGCTACTCACAAAGTAGTTTTCAAGAAAAACTTGTTTAAGAAAAACACACGTTCAGACACGACCTGTTTTACTTATCCTGTTTAATTCCACGTATTCTGAGTTCTTCTTCCACCACTGGTGAAAGTGACATCAACATGTTATATTTATTTATTTTTTAAAGATATATATATATATATATATATATATATATATATATATATATATATATATATATATATATATATACTGGTTGCTTCACAGATTCTCCACAGGAGGGCGCTGTCGGCTGAGGTTACCGGTCGACTCATAATGTGATCTGGATGTTGCTGCTCAGCTACTGATGTTGTAGTTTTAACACTCTCTTTGTGTGCAGAATCCTAGTAATGACATGCTCAAAATAAAATGGCTGCTAACCTTGAACCCTTTTCACTACAGTCCTGATCCCGGTGTCTTCTGAAAGGAGACTGTTTGCCATCAAAAACTAATTTTGAACTAACTCGAATAATAAACGTAACAACATCTAGATTCATTGCTTTATTGTGCAGATGCATTTCATGAATCGTGTACAATATTTGTGACAGCAAACACAGAAGAAGTGATGAACACCTGCTTACTGTAGAAAGGATTACTAAGTCCTGTGCTCTCTGGCAGGTAAAACCAAGGCAAAAGGATTCTGATCAAAGCATAACACCATGAGAGGAACCCACACAAGCTTTCAACCCTCGTAGCCCACAAGTGAGTTCCAGCAGCTTGTTGATCTCAGGGATGATAAGAGTAGAGGTGGGGAAATTACATATGAGAAAAACATGAACTTGTTTAACGGAAATCAATTTCCTGTGGCAAAGGATCTTTAAGGTGTTCTTCTCTTATTTCAATCACTGCTTTTGATGTAAAACATGAAACCCTGAACTACATCTCCAGCAAAACTGTTCTCAAAATCTTCTTGTTCTTCTTCTTCACGTCTGATTGTTTGACCTTTTTTTAAACTTCGCCACACCTCGAGCTAAAGGCATGGGCATCAAAACACAACAGCAATCCAGGGTTCAAGCTAGAAACGGTGTCAAAGTGGAGTGTTAAGATCAACATCACGATGAACAGTGTTAATTATGTTCTTTGGGCCTGAAGTCAGTGAGGTGAGAACTGAACTTCCTGTGAGTTTACAGTTCAGCCCTGAAGGAGGAACATGCAGCTACAAAGTACATGAATACTTAAAACTGAGGACACATAAATGCACCCGAACACATTCGCTGTTGCTGTTACTGTATTTCGTGTCGTTTCACTGAGACCTCTCTAACTCAGCGCGGATGAAATTTGATCTTCCCCTTACTGCAACTCTCCAAGCGAGGGGCGGCATTTCCTGGTTTTACGTTTAAAATAAAACCACCCACACAGTAAAATAGTAGAAAGTAGATTTCCTCGAAACACAATGATGAAAGACATTTCTTAAACTTAAGAACATCACCTGAAACTGGTGTAAAACAGGGAACTTGCGATCACGCCTAATCTGACTGACTGGGTTTTTAATAGTTACTTAAAATATATTAATTTATGAGGGTCATTAGAGTCTCACCACGAAGTCCATTCAGTGGCTGTTCCGGAGCTTTCGATCATATCAGATGTTATCTGAAACAGTTGGGAAATACATAAAATGCTCATTTATATCTAAAATATTCTAAATACGTTTATTTTTTCATTCAAAAGTTAAATTAACTTGCTTAAAGGTGTTAAATTAACATTGAGAGTAAATCTATTGCCTCCACACGGCTCTCAACATGGCGGCTAGGAGCTAACGGTGCTGACGGCGGTAACAGTGCTGACATGAGGGTGGGTGCTGCACTTCCAGGACAACGGATTGTTATTACACAGAAATCTGCATTCTTTCTGGTTTGTCTGTTTTTGTTAAACAACAGAATTGTATGACTTGAACAAATTTAGGGAAATTGTTATTTTAAAGAAATCTTTTTAAGGCAATTGAGCCAAATTCAGACACAAATGATCACTAAAGACCTTTTTGTTATATGCACTAAAACGTGTCTTTAACTTGTATTCTCTCTTAAGATTCAGAGAAACATTAAGTACAAAATGTATATTGTTATTATTAGTTGTTGGGCCTTTTTGATTTGTTCTCGTTTTTTTTCCTCTTTTAACATAAAATAATTAAAGACAGAGGCTACTAATTGTCCATGTAATGCAGTATTGTCTAACTAACTAACTTGTGAAAAGTCAGTGCTCTCTTTAAAACAAAGACATTTTAATTGTTCTACGGCTCCCTCAAACCATTGACTTATAGGAACTGATAGGAGCAAGTCTGTTCTCTGAAACATTCAAAATGAAATGTTCACGGAGCAATTTGTGATTTTCAAATGAAAACGACATTTAGTTCTTTGACAGCAAAATGAGCAGGAAGAAGTTCTGAAAAAAGTCATTTGTATTCATGCTTTGAGTCACAGTGAACTTAAGAGAGCTTGTTTTCAGTAACTGCTCAGAGAAAAGAGAAATCCATTCAGAGATCGAATGCACAGTCACTCAGAGTGCTGTTGTGGTACAACCCCGCATGCTGCTGCGCGGCTCTATTTGTGGAAAGAAGAAGTACAAAGAGACTCTTGGGGACCTGTCGTCAGTTTATCGAGTCCTTTGAACTGTGTCAAACTGCGTCCCCGCCCCTTACAGTGTATAACTACCCAAAATATTTCCTTCTGTTTCACTCTGAGAGCGGCTCCTGTGTGCATCAGGGCTCTGAGTGGCAGCCGCATGTGGGTGTGAGTCTGTCAGTGCCAGGCGAACAATGATTGGCGGTGGATTTCATTTGGATTTTCTAGACTCAAAATGTTCTTCCTATGCAAGTCATTCACGTTTTCTCATCTTTGGTAAGTTGTCTTTAATTTTCCCTTTTGCATTCTATATGTTTAGCTAATGTCGGATGATTATATCGAGTTATTTATAGAGAAGAAAGTGAATTATTGGCATCTTTTTTTTGTAGGTGTTTGACCTATTTAGTTTTCTTTGTAAAAAATAAAATATGAATTACTAAATTCAGTTTCGAGGTCTATGAACCTGCTCGATTACATCATTATTATACATGATATACTAGTCAAACAACTCGAGTATTTCGTATTTAAGGCAGATTTTCCCTAAAGCTTCCTTCCTCTGTTCAATTCTAGGTCTGATTCTTGTTTACTACACTACACCCTCCTCTCATGTTCAAGCTTCAACTTCAGGTATTTCACTTTTTATCGCGGCATTTCAACAAACTGCTGCTCAAATATCACTGATTTCATCATATGATCTCCAATAAATGGTTTCCCTGATTTTTCTCCCAAAAAAACAAAGATAATTACACAAAACACCATCAAATAGATTTCCTAAAAAGTGGTATGATAGTTAGAGTAGTGTTTCTCCGCTAAGAGACAAAGAGTTCTTGTAACGAATGACACAGTGAGAAAGTAACACCTGATCTAGTTTCACAATATATTCAAATGTTGCGTTCCAGTGAGATGCAGTTCACAGAACATTTCTTCCAAATATCAGCACTGTGAGATTCACCCAGGTAAAAAAAAAACCAAAGAAACATTTGAGTCATCACCTGTAAAATGACATCTTTTAAAAACTCTGAACTGTTTTTGCACTCTGCCTCTTTCAGATGGAGTTCATGATTTAGATTGTTTTGGGAAACATAAACCACGTGGTGTGAAAGTGTGTGTGTGGAAACCTGGGAAACGCACATCAGAAAATAATTACACACTCATCACACAACAACAGCGCACGTAAGATTCCTCCTTTCCAGCCTAAATTAAAATGTAAAAAAAAAAACACACACACTTGTAATGATTTTTGACAATTAACATCTCATCTTTTCAAACCATCTCTCTTTCTAGAAGCAGCATATATTGCAGAGTTTACCGCAACATCACTGAATTCTCTGAGAAAATCACATTGTTTGACAAAGACGTGGTCGTGGAGGTTTTGGAAAACAGCGAGTCAACAAATTGCACAAAAGCAGTTTTTAAAGGTTCACCAAAGAGCTTGTGTAAGTCCATAAAATTGTGTTTTTATGAGTGAGTTTCTCTTGTCTTGATGTCACATCTCTGACTGAATATAATTGTTTTTTTAATTATATTTCAGTGCGATGTGGTCCTCCATATAAGGTGTCCTTCAGCCGCCACTCTGGGAGACTGGTTGTGAATGTGAGCTGGCCAGAGGAGGACATAAAGGCCATTGCGTATTACTTTGTGAGCTATAAAGCACTGGGCAGCCTGTCATGGAGCAAGGTAAGTGCCAAATCAAAAACAAATCATGTTGTTAAGTGGTGCAACGGGTCATAAAACTCACGGTTCGGATCGGATCACGGATCGGAATCACAGATCGGATCAGCACTAAAGAAAAAAGGAAGCAAATAGAGATCCCTGATCACGTTTTTCCCGCCGATACTAATTGCCGATCGTTGATGATCCATAGATATAGATCCCTCTGTTGTTCTGTTTGGTTACAGCAGCTGGTCTACACAGCATGATAAAGTTATAATTTACCTTCGCCCAATTTTCACTTTTACTGAACAGAGCTTGAACGCATCATAATGGAACCGAATGGAACCTTCTTTCGTTGACCGTTAGCGTTGCTGCTAACGTTGCTGCTAACGTTGCTAGCTCTCCTCCTGTCAATTTAAACACGCAGTGGTTGTTCACAGTGTACCATTATTTTAGTACCGAACAAAAAGCATAATACACCTCTAACGTTGTTGATGACACACATCTCTAAGAGCAGCCCTGTCGCCTACAAATACAAATACATTAAGCGTATTTTCTGCGGGATTACCGTCTCCGTTTGAAACGGTTTGAAACACGTGGTAAACGTGGAAACAACACATAAAAAACGCTAGAAAACCACTTGGATAGGTTTAGTAAAAAAACATCATAGTTTGGCTTTACAGGTACAATGTTTATCACGTTCGTCGTCTTAGTTTAGGGTGTTAGCGTGCTAACATTAGCACTAAACAAAGTTGTCAAACTTTACAAAGCTCTCTTTCAAAGCTACAGAAGACATCTGAATAGCGCTCCTTATTACGGGTGAACTGACCTTTAAGAGTCAAACCACTGGAGTTCCCCTTTAATTTAATCTTAGATGGGCCTGTTACTGTTTCTGTAAACAGGATGTATTTCTTTGTTTTATGTACCAATTTCTTGATAAAGAGATATCTCTTTATCAAAAGAGGATCTTGTTCTTACTGAGATTCGCTGATTGAATAAAGGTTATGGTTTTCTATCTATTCCAAGAAAAGAAAAAAATCTACAATTTATGTTTTGGATAATTCCACCTGGCATTAATTCATTTCTTCGCTGTTCACAGACCGTGCAATCCCAAAATGCAACGACATGTACAGTGGACAATCTGAACTCCTCACTGGTCTACACTGTACAGATACAGTGCGTCACCAATGAGAAATGCCCTCAGTGTGCAGTGAGTGACGCCTACACTGTCCCATCAGGTCAGATTGTTTTAGATTTGTTTTACAACATACAAATATAAGAAGTTTCTTTATATATTGTGTTAGATATGCAGCAAAAACAAAGTGTTTTTACTCCACTGTATGGTTACAAGAACAGGAGAAACAAGTTGAACTATTGCGTCTTGCGTCACAATAAATAAACGTCTTCTTTCAGAACTGACCACACAGCCGGTCATCGTCAACCTCAAAGAAACCGACATTATTGGAAGAAAAGGCTGCCGGCTGCTTTCTTTAACCTGGAAGGTAGTTTTTCACCTCAGATTTTACTTCCACAAGAAATACAACGGGGAATATATCTTACCTTTATGACACTAAAATGACCCTGCTTGTTAGTTTTCTGCCACGGAGCTGCATGATGGCTACCATGTGACCGTTGGGAAAGCGTCAGGAGAGGCTCCACGTGAGCGGATAAACACCACTCAGCCCGAGATCACACTGATTCTCTCCTATTCAGCTTATCATCTCAACATCAGTGCTGTGAACAACGCTAGCACCTCCCCGGCCGTAAGCCGGGCGATACCACAGAGAGAAGACATGCCCCGTGAGTACTCACTTGTATACTTTGATACTGTTTTACGATATAATAAGATCATAATTTATCATGAACTTGTCCTCACAGGTATGGGGGCTGGGATGCTGAACGTGACAGTCCACAGCAATACATCTTTTACCATCTATTGGAAAGACAACCTCATCAAAAACTATGTCTGCTATTCTGCAGAGTGGACGAAGAAGGGACATAAAGCAACGCACATGTCCTTTTATCGGAACAAAAACAACTATAAGACCTTATCTTCTTTAGCAGGTGTGTAGATATTCATGTGTTTTAGTCCCCAAGAAGATCTGTTTACATGCTTCTAATGCTGCTTTGAGTATTTAAACAAATGCTTTAACTACAAGGGTAAACAAATGAAAAACACTGTCAGTGAACATTTTTTAAGATACGTTCTGTGTTGATACGTGTTCCTCATAACGTTATTCAGCTGGTGATACGAGGAGTATGCAAACATAATTTATGGAAAATCTTGGTACCTGATGAGATATATTTAGTTTCCTGATATAATGCATTTCAAATACCCAGAGCCGTTGGAGCCTTATAAGAGATACAGCATCGCTCTGCACACACGGCCAGACAAGGACACCTGCAACATGAAGCGTGTGAACAACAGCGAGAGCACCTATGGGAGAACACAGTTCTATTTCATTGAAGGATGTAAGTCACATATACCTTTCCACTGTTATTTAATGTGATTAGGAATAAAGAAGTATTCGACAACAGCAGATTGACATTACAAAATGTCAATCTGCTGGGTGGCGCTACAAGAAAAGCAAAGGGATCCACAAAATCTTTAGGGTTCATCCTCTTGCGAACAGGAATGTCTCGACAAAATATTTGTAACAATCTATTTTGTAGATGTCGGAGAAATTTTGACCTACTTTTGGTTCTGGAGGAACAGTCAGGAGATCACTAAAGTTGTTAGGATTCAACCTCTGGGGACCATGAATATCTGTACAAAATTGAATGTCAAGCCATCCAACAGTTGTGGAGACATTACAAATGTCAATCTGCTGGTGGCGTTACAGGAAAAGCCAAGGGATCACCAAAATCTTTAGGATTCATCCTCTTGGGAACAATCTATATTTTATATTTCACTGGGAAAATTTTGACCTGCTGATGGCTCTGGAGGAACAGTCAGGAGATTACCAAAGTCAATAGGATTCATCCTCCGGGGACCATGAATATCTGTACAAAATGAAATAGCAATCCATTAAACAGTTGTTGAGATTATTCACTCCGGATCAAAGTGGTCGACTGACCTAGCATGGCTAATAACGAGGATAAATATCATATCTATTATATACTGATTCCCTTATCCAGAAGAAAACGGTCTGACTTCTTGATATTGTGCTCTCAAAGCTCCTGTCAGCGCTCCCGCAAACATCAGCAGCTACAATGTGACGCTGAATTCAGTGGTGCTGCAGTGGTCGCCCATCCCGGAGGAAGACATCAGAGGTTTCCTACTGGGTTACGTGATCTACTACAATGAGTACCACCACGGAAAGTCAAGTACAGAGAGAAGTAAGCATCATCCACCTGACGCTAAGTTACACACAGCCTCTATGTGCATCGCTCTCAATGGATGTCCTGTCTGCTATGTTTGTTCACCACTGCCTCAGTGTCTAAAGGTTTGTGAACAACTTTGGCAGACTGAAATTCAAATGCTGACAAGTTGTACAAACTTTATCAGTAAAAAAAAAAAAAAAAAAAAAAAAAGCTACAGCCACAGCATTAGGCTTTAGTGATCTAATGCAGACACCTTTATACCTAAACATCCTTTCTGGTTGGGACAGAGTTTGTTTGAACGATCCAGAAACATTGTGTAATCCCTGTATAACCCTCTCCAAGCTGCATCAGCGTTGGCATGTACAGCTGTCTGGCCTGATCCTATTGTTATAGTTGTGTAAACTCTGCCGTTGGCCAGCAAATGTAATGGGTTTGACACAAGTGGTGTTACAGGAGCGATAATCAGTGCGCTGCTTATAGTCAAACAACATTCGGTAATGCAACTTCCTGCTTTTTTGCTGATGTGAAAGCACTTTTCTTTAAAATTACAATATTAAAACCTTGCAGAATAATTTTCCTGGACCAGCCTGCCATTCCCGAGAGCCACGCTGCCAGTGTGGCTAACGTCCGTTTTGCCAACCGTTAATTATCATATAGTGTCTGTAAATTCAGTCCAACTTTAGAGCAGATGCGTCAACGGTGAAATGCTGTAAACTGTCACTCTTTGATTGCAGATTTTACAGTGGATCCGACGCTGAACAGCTACGAATTGGGGCATCTCAAAAGTGGCACGGCCCACGAAGTCCAGATCTCAGGTTTCACCCGGGCAGGAGCCGGAGCACGAAGCACAGCAAGCCTGTTTAAAACTAGTGATCAAGGTTATATATATCCATCAACTTATGCATGCAATTACATTTCTGATGCTTGAATTTGCAAAGAACACATCCTGACTTATTGTTATTTGTTTTTTGTAGAAATTTCTAACCTCAATGGCATCATCACAATCTTTACAGTTGTGGCCACTGTGCTGATATTTGGACCTCCTATAATAAAGAGGTACAGCCACCGTCTTACATGTTAAACAAGCTGTCACACATTTTAATGGATAGAAATCTAACTGCTACACATCTACTCTACTTAGAGCAAAAGTGATTCTGTGGCCAAGCATACCGAACCCTGGGAAGAGCGATGCAATGCAGAGAATAGAAAAGCCATGTGAACTGGTAGGTGTCTATCTGGGATTTCAATAAATGCACGACCAGTTTTAACATCGTGGAAGCCAAACGAAGCCTCGAGTTAAATGAACTTAATAAGGAACTGTTTTTCTACTTCACTCAGGATCTACTAGAGTCCATCAACACTCTGAGGGTGGAAGAATGGGACACAAACAGCCTTCGGCTAGTTGAGAAAGAAGATGCGACCCCCGCTAGCGCATCACCGTCAATGTTATCGCTTCTCCACGCGTCAGAGGACGAGGGAGACTCGGCAGAAATGACTCGTGACAGGATCCAACGAGACACCGAGGATGCAGCTGGGGACGTCCCACCTGACGGCGCTGAAGGAACATTCCCGGACATCCGACGGACGGACACCCAGAGTTCCCCTTTCGCCTTTTCGAGCGAATACACAACATTGGATATGTTTCAGCGGGGGATGCCGGCCAACACGTCGGTTACTCAAGCCACGGAAAACAAACCAGAGGACACAGACTCGACTGTGGTAAAATCAGGGTTGGACTACATAAGACAATTCAGCACCAGTCCTGTTCCCACAAACTGTTGGGAACAGGACTGCAGACCATGAAGAGCCAAGAACCCGGGATCATAAGAACCGTCATACAGACATGTTTTCAGTATTCATAAAGACAGACGTTAAGTTCCTTAGACAGCTAGTCTCTCTTCCCGCCTCTCTACTGTCCATGCACATCAACACCTCTGCTCATTTCTCTCGCGCTTTACCTGATGTACAGTATCTTACTTTTATATCTGAACACCTCATGATGGAAACATGACTGAAAACGCTTTATGAGCGTATCAACGTATAATCTTTGCAATGCAGTTGTCCCAATGAATGTCTAATATCAGGGCAATAGGCCTTTTTCACAGCACATCTGAACTTATCACAGTAGTGAAAACACTCATGTCTAGTGACATTATGCTGCATTCAAGTGGTGTTGGAATAATCGGAAAAATGTGTTCCCGAATAGGAAAATTCACCCGAATGCCCCTCAAGTCGGAAAAACAACAACTCTGAAAGTCTGCTAAATTGTTCGGTTCTCGGGTTGACGTCATTGCACACGTATTGAATATATACACTTTAGTAATAAAAGTCGGGTAATGCAATATTTTAGTGGTTTTAGGGAATGCACTGGTGCAGCAACAAGTTTGGGACGAAATCAGCAATGAACTACAACACGTCTTCTTTGTAGCGTCCACATTGTTTCCACATTACGGCTTAAATCTCACGAACACACAACTGAAGATCTAAGAACGGGTCCGTTCTCTTCGAGTGTTTGAGCGAGCCAGCAACAGCCGGAGGATCATCGAAGGAGGGTCCATCCTCTGAGGACCATGAATATCTGTACAGAATGTCATGCCGACAGATCGACATAGGCAGGACAACGGCAAAACAGGAAAAAAAAAAAGCGGCATGTCAAGTGTCTTTAAACAACTGGGACTCGCGGCTCCCTGGAGTCCAGAGGGAACCAGCTCTTGGTTAAGTCGCAGCATTAGAACAGGAAAGCGACCGTACTTGGAGGAGACACAACACAAGGGCACTAACACAACGTGGCTGAATGAAAAGTCTCTTTATTGAGTGTTGTTTAGGAGACAGATGAGATGTATAGTTGGTTTCAAACCGAGGAACACAAACAAACATCCAAGTTCTTCAAAAACTGCGTTACCGAATCTTTACATCAAATCCCAAACACAGAAGGAAACCATCGATCCTTTCTACCGAATGAACCGCACATAGTGGATACGTGGATATAACAAACTGAATTGGTTGTGTTGGAAATGTTTTTTGTTTTTTTTACTAAACTTCATCACTTCAAACTGAAGCTTTGTGAACACAAAAAAAGCAGAAAAAGAAGAAGAAAAAAGCCATCGGGGGGGGAATTTAAGTCTTTTAAAATATATCCAGCTTTCCAAGAAACGTAAAACAAATAAAAACTGATCTCAATGTGTTTGTGGATACATTTTTGACACGATCACAATACTGAAAACCGAAACTGCAACAACCAGAAGTGACAGAGAAACAAATGTTCAAATAAAAAAAAAAAGACAAATCCACAGAAGTCCCGTGAACGTTCGATCTACTCTATTAATTACTAAAGACAGCCGACGATACTTAAATATAACATCTCATTAGTTTTAGCTATTCAACATTCTAAACAATAGATTCAGCTTGCATTTGTCAATAAGTCTCCGTGTTTTAGTAGAATATTCTGTACAATCTTAGTCTAGGCACTTTTGACCCTTCTGTGCTTGCAGTTAGTAGACCTGTGACACATCAGACAATCTGGGCTTCGTTCGCGTCTCACTTTTGAGCCGACAGACATTTTGTACACGGTCAGCATTCTTTTCTTTTTTTTTGTTTTGCATCTATAAAAACAGTAAATATCTTATCTCACAGCATTACAACAATAACAGGAAAAGGAAGATGATACATCGTCGTGACTAATTGGGGGAAAAAAAAAAAAAACGCAAGTAAATGTACACCCATAAAACAGAACGTAAAACGACGTATTCGTGTTCACCGAATGAGCTACTGAGCGCATCTTTTTTTTTTTTTTTAGAACAATATATTAGCAACAGGTTAACAGAAACGGTACAATACCGTTCTGCACTCTCATAATTACAGCACTTCAAGTCTTGAAATCAACAGCGTACATTTCCTGCAGGACGTTCCAGAGTTAATGGTGCAGAACAAAGCACTCGTCACGTCGTTCAGGTCTCCCTTTAACAGCTCACAGAGGGCAGATGAGCATTTTAGCTTTCCCGATTTAAAACGTATCCGAACACCGAGGGGCCCTCGCGTCCACACTCCCAGAAGAAACGCATTAAATACGTAATGCACCGCTTGTTTCCCTCAGAATATGGGAAGTGGCTGTCACAGCCACACCGAGGCCAGAGCAGCAGAATTAAAAATGTTTCACCTCACGAGGCGTCGATAACGAGAGATGAAATACTTCCTGAATGATTGGTGAGATCCTTGTTTTGATTGGCACTTCCTCTTTTTGGTGTGCTGGTGAGTCTAGACACAGAACCGAACATGATAACGGCCTGGATTATACCATAATCTATACTCTACAATGTTTGCTATAAAACGCAACTGATGCAAACTCGGAAAACAGTTGCTTTGTGATAAATGAAAAGTTATGTGTTGACTGCAGTACTTTTACTCCATTAATAAGGTTTGACTGCAGTACTTTTACTCCATTAATAAGGGTTGACAGCAGTACTTTTACTCCATTAATAAGGTTTGACTGCAGTACTTTTACTACATTAATAAGGGTTGACTGCAGTACTTTTACTACATTAATAAGGTTTGACTGCAGTACTTTTACTACATTAATAAGGTTTGACTGCAGTACTTTTACTCCATTAATAAGGGTTGACAGCAGTACTTTTACTCCATTAATAAGGGTTGACTGCAGTACTTTTACTCCATTAATAAGGTTTGACTGCAGTACTTTTAGTACATTAATAAGGTTTGACTGCAGTACTTTTACTACATTAATAAGGTTTGACTGCAGTACTTTTACTACATTAATAAGGGTTGACTGCAGTACTTTTACTCCATTAATAAGGTTTGACTGCAGTACTTTTACTACATTAATAAGGGTTGACTGCAGTACTTTTACTCCATTAATAAGGTTTGACTGCAGTACTTTTAGTACATTAATAAGGGTTGACTGCAGTACTTTTACTCCATTAATAAGGTTTGACTGCAGTACTTTTACTACATTAATAAGGTTTGACTGCAGTACTTTTACTACATTAATAAGGATTCACTGCAGTACTTTTACTCCATTAATAAGGGTTGAGTGCAGTACTTTTACTCCATTAATAAGGGTTGAGTGCAGTACTTTTACTACATTAATAAGGATTCACTGCAGTACTTTTACTACATTAATAAGGTTTGACTGCAGTACTTTTACTACATTAATAAGGGTTGACTGCAGTACTTTTACTACATTAATAAGGATTGACTGCAGTACTTTTACTACATTAATAAGGTTTGACTGCAGTACTTTTACTACATTAATAAGGGTTGACTGCAGTACTTTTACTACATTAATAAGGTTTGACTGCAGTACTTTTACTACATTAATAAGGGTTGACTGCAGTACTTTTACTACATTAATAAGGATTGACTGCAGTACTTTTACTACATTAATAAGGTTTGACTGCAGTACTTTTACTACATTAATAAGGGTTGACTGCAGTACTTTTACTACATTAATAAGGTTTGACTGCAGTACTTTTACTACATTAATAAGGATTGACTGCAGTACTTTTACTACATTAATAAGGATGACTGCAGTACTTTTACTACATTAATAAAGATTGACTGCAGTACTTTTACTACATTAATAAGGGTTGACTGCAGTACTTTTACTACATTAATAAGGTTTGACTGCAGTACTTTTACTACGTTAATAAGGGTTGACTGCAGTACTTTTACTATGTTAATAAGGTTTGACTGCAGTACTTTTACTACATTAATAAGGGTTGACTGCAGTACTTTTACTACATTAATAAGGGTTGACTGCAGTACTTTTACTACATTAATAAGGGTTGACTGCAGTACTAGACTTTGCCTTCCGGTGCCTGTATCTGCGCTCATACGCAGCAGATTAAATTTGATAAAATAAACTTTTCTGCATAAAAATGGCTCAACCTCCTTCTCTTTTTTTTTTTTTATGTATTACCGACTCATTTGGGAACCTCTCTTTTCCACCGGTTCTCACGCCATAAAAAGGAAAACATTTTAAAATCCCTCTACCTTAACATACATTTTTATTACTGTTAACGCAGATAGTTGCTGCAAAAATCTTTTTTGCAATATCAAGACAAAAACATTTTTTTAAGAAAAGGCATATATATACTTCTAATCTAAGAGGCATAAAAGGCTTTTCGGACTACTGAAGTGTGTGGTCAAGATGTCACATTGCATCTGCTCGGGTGTGTGACTACAGTCTTTGTGTCTGTACAGAAGGACTAACAGCTGTTGAGTGGGACAACCGTATGATATCATGCAATCCAATGCGTTTGTTTGGGAAGCTTCTAATGACTCAACTATTTAGTGTCGTACTGTCGTATCGTGAGCACCTTCAGCCTCCCTTCTAAACAGGAGGAGCTGCACCGAGTGCTCACCTGCCCTTTGAGAGAGATACTGAACATCAGCTGAGCTCCAACAATGTGGAGCTAAAAAAAAAAAAGAAAAGAAAAACCAGGCCATGAGATGACGATGATGAGGAAAAGCACGCTGACAATGAGTGGTTATCGCCCGGTGTTTGCACGCACACGCCGTACTGCGCCGAGATGGGCCGCGGTGAGTTCGTACGGTGCTGTAATAATCACTTGGAGCTGCCCAGATGTGCGTACTCGGCGCCGTGAGTCTTGTAGCCGCCGTTCTGCAGGTTGCACGGCGATGACATCATGTCCTCGCTGAGTGCGTCTTCTCTTTCACTTTCATAGTCTTCCTTTTCTTCCCGGTCGTAGTCCCTTCCCACCTGAAAGACGAACGACTAACAGTCAGACCAGACCTGGTGGGCCAAACGTTCAGCTCGGGCACTAATGATGCAGCCAATGTTACACGTTTTCACTGACTCGAAGTAAAAACATGACGTAGATAAGATATAATACAAAAACATAAATTCTAAATGGAACCCCTTTTATCTTTCAGCTTTGAGCGGTGTCGTGTGTCAGCTGTGTTCATAGGAGCAGAAACACTCTGCTACGAGTTTTGAGCGCTACATAGATTTTGGGTGGAGTATCGCTTACGATAACTGAACTACATGAGACTGTACAGCTGCAGTGCACTATGCAGGTTACCGACAAAGATGGAGCGCGATAAGTCTAAAACGTGTCGGCTCTTTATCTCTCACCCATCAGCCCTTGTGTGATCTTTATCGCAAACTTTCAAAAGTAGGTCAGCGTTTGCGTGGTTTGATTCTCGAGTTTGAGAGTAAAAACATTTACCAAAAAAAAAAAAAAAAAAACCCCTCTGTTAAGGACAGAAAAACAGAGATCTGCAGAGATGCAGGGGGACAGACGCTTCATTTTTAACACCTGAGAAGTCTTTCAGTGCCACTTTAAATCATCACATGTATTCTGCCGCTCGACCGGGAGAAATCGGTACCGGAGAGACCCCAAAACAGGGAGGCATTATTCCAGAGAGGTGTTCCCAAAAGTGAAAGCTTCTTTACCTTCTTTGGCTTGGCCTTGCTCTTTATCCTGTCCTCGTCCTTGCGGCTCCTCTTCCTGGATGCGGATCGGTCCTTCCTGTCCCTGCTGCGCTCCCTCCTCTTGTCTTTCCTACCTCTGAGAGGAGCCGACGACAAAAAAAAAAAAAAAAAAAAGACACCGATCACAATCTTGCAGAAAACAAAACCACTTGACATGTTTTAGTCTACCTAATGAACATAGAAATGACACGGACCGAACATTGAGGACATCTCAACAGTGTTAGGAGGAGGGGAGTGGTGGATTTACCTTTTCGGGGAGGGTGATCTGACTTTCCTGCGAGGGCTCCTGGACTGGTCCTTACTCCTCCTCCTGTGGCCCCTGATGACAACACATTAACTGGATTAAGTACATTTTTTTTTAAGACAATATAATCTATTTACAGAAAAAGCTGCAGTGTGCAAGTACATGCATTAAGGACATAAAAACATAAAAAGGTAAAAATCCAGAGAAGCATACTTTATTGTATCAAAAGGTTTTTAAGATAACACAGGAGCCAAATCCAGGACGTTCCTCAAGTTATTAAGAACATGGTGCCCTCTACTGCCCAGTGCAGGGATAACAGGGTGGCATTACAGTAGATCCCGACATACCTGGAGCGACTCCGACTCTGTCTCTTCTCTCGGGAGCGGGAGCGCCGCTTGTGGGTGCTTCGGGAATTGTGGGTGTCGGTCCTCGGCCACACTTTCGGCACCGGTCTGCTCCAATAGGAAGAGAGGAAAAAAATAATAATAATAATAATAATAATCACTGACTGGACACAATCAATCATTCCATCACAGCGTCACGCGAGTAAAATCTCAATGCTGCGAGTGTCAGGTGATCACCTGTGTTTCGAACGGGACCTCTTCCTGTGCGTTCTTGAGCGGGAGCGGGACGGAGAGCGGGACCGGCGCGACTTCCTCGACCGGCTGGTGGAGCGCTTCTCTAGGTCAGCTAGAGGCAGAGCGGCGGCGTCAGCATCAGAACAACTTCGTGAATCCGTTACTAAAACCGTGACACGTGCAGCCAGCCAATCAAAATGCCGTACCTGGATCTATGGCAGCGGCGATGGTGCACTGGGCTTCCCTCACCCTCTTCATCACGCTTTCTAGCTCCTTAGCGGCGGCCTGTGGCGTCATCTCCGGGGGTTTCACTATGGCGTTATTGGAATGATTAACCCTGAAAGAACAAAAAGCTAAATCAGCCGACGCAAACCACCGAAAGATATTCAGAGTAAATAAATGACACATCTCTTGATTTATATTTCCGGTCGTTGCTGCACATCTCTGTAAGACGATCTCTTCACACTTCACACATACTTCAGGGGTCTGTCTCCGAACATGACTCCGTTGAATGTGAGGGCTCTGCCGACGGAGTCCTGCTCCACGAACTCGACGAAGGCGAAGCGCGTCGGCTGAGTCTCGTCTCCGGCCATTCGCACAAACTTCACCTCTCCCACCTGCTTGAAGAACTCCAGCAGCTGGTCTGCAGTGGTGGTCTGCGAAAAAGAAAACTAGATTGAATGAAAGTTTGCAGCTACAGAATGTGAAGCTTTGATGTTTTTGGGTGCTCCTAAAATCGCTAACAACTGGTTCCAGCTGTAATTTATCCAAATTCCCTTCAGCTGGGATCGATCTGGTTGAGAGTTGACTTGTTAAAAGGGTTTATTTCATTGATCTGACATTGATTTCATTCTACTAACAAATATTGTCCGATACGTCTCCCTCCTCACTCGGTTCAGTGTCAACACAGGTTTGGCATCGCGTTACCTGTGAGTTCAAGTTGCCAACGTAGACCGTCCTCCTGATCTCATCCACTTTTGAGGGATCCACGTTCCCCATGAGGGGGGGCTGGGCGCTTGATGATGCTGCTGCTGCTGCTGCAGCAGCTGCTGCTGCTGCTGCAGCTGCTGCTGCTGCTGCTGCTGCGGGGTCCAGGGCAGCCGACAGCCGATTCACTACGGGAAGGTTCAGCTGCGGGAGTGAGACACACACACACACACACACACATGCAAGGTTTTACCACTTTAGCCCTGGTGTTCAGTTTCTGACTCATCCCAGATGTCTAGCTGGTTAAACACCTGGACCTGTCATGGAGTCTGCTGGGGAGCTACAGCCAAGGAGAGCTCAAGACACGGGTTGAGGGGGAAACCTGAGGAAAGGGTCGCCTGCAACAACAGGAACTTTAACGCATGTGTCGCATTTGCAACAAGGACCAAAGTTGTTATTGGAAACAGGCAATGGGTGCAACCCAAGTCTCTTCATTGCATCGCGTCGACACAGTTATCATCACTGCCAGACTAGATGTGTTTTCTCTTTATAGCCTGTTACCCGTTTAACCTGATCTTCACTCTGGTATGAAAACTTCAGTGACGATGTGTCAGCCGTTTAAAGACTTCCGTGAAGGCTGCTCTCGTGTATCCTCGCTCATGGCTCCTCAAGAGATCCCTCCTCTCTCCTCTCTCCTCAGAGCAAGAGCGGCGAAAGAGCTTCGAGACATCCGTCAAGACGGCGGAGCAGAACAACTTCCGGTTCAAGGAAGTTGTGCAGCGTGAACTCGGCTTTACATGATAAACAAACAGACAAGAAACCAAGATGGCGACTCACGTTCTGAAGCGGCGCTGGAGCGGGAATAGGTAGCAGTCCGCCTCCAGGAATCAGACTGGGGACTGGGGCGGCAGGTGCCAAAAGTGACAAGGCCTTGGCCTCCTCTGGGATTTTCCCTGCAGGACAGAAGCAGATATTAGTGAAGGCAATAGAGGGACGCTTCACTCTGTCTCCTCTATGTGTGCACAATAAGCCCACTGTATTCTAGAGAGAAAGAGAGCATACACTTCCCCATACAACCTACAAAGTGTTCTAGTGTCTACTGCTGGAGACCGAGCATCCTTACTTTGCTTTTGTTAAAATTATTCTCCTCAGTCAATCTGAATTAGTATTTTTCAATAACAATCTTAACTTTTCTTTTTCTCTCAGAAACAAAAAGAACACTGGTCTCTTTTCATAGATCAAAAAGAAAAGAAAAGAAAAACACAATGCAGAGAATGAGTCAACACTTTGATGCATGGGTCACCTGTACTGGAAACATATTGGTCATGAACCATACGATATCAAGCATGGGCGCTTTTCCGTGTGGGGGGGGAGGGGGGGGGCGATCGTTTCGCAGTGTTGGAAAGGTGTGCAACACAAGACAACCCCAGTGGCTGCATCACTAATAGCACACAGGACATCAGATACAGAAAAGAACAACAATTTTAAGAACTGTGGGAAACGTTAGCCAAGACTTAGCCATAAAAAAAACAAAAAAAAAAACAACCTCTGGACTAAAGTCAGCTGCTTCTATAGCTGGAGAAGAGAGCTACGTTAAGACCAGTAAGAAACAAAGTCTGTTCATTACAGCTGGAGGCACTGAGCATAAAATGATGATATTAAACATCCATACCAGAGCTCTGTGATGTAGTAATGTGAGGGGAGGGGAAAAAAAACAACCTTTTTACTACAGATTTACGGCACAGATGAAAAGCTCAAATAGAATAAAAAAAAAAAAAAAGGTTCTACTGGGTCTCACTTTCATAATGTCTAAACCCTCGCTACGTCAACAGGAGTAGGTGACAAGAGAGTAAAGAGTTAGTGATCCTCCTAGCATCCCATGTGTGATACACATCCCACCGGTATGCCGTAGCAACCTGGACAGAACTCAATCACACACAAGCCGCAGCTGTAGCAGAAAGAGAGAGGGGGGTGGGGGGTTGGACAATAATCAAAAACAACAAACCAAAAATAACAAATATAAAAACACAAAAGCTAGAGATTAAGCAATACTGTAGTTTCTAGATAGAGACAGTAGAGAGTGGACAACATGGGAAAGTATGAAAGGAAAAAAATAAATAAATAAAAAAAGAGACAAGGTGTCCATCTTGGAAGGTTCAGCGGGCTATTCTCCTGGTCACATTCCCCCGTGAAGGCTGCGTTGGCCCGATCGGGGATAGTGGCTTGGAAAACAATGCCTGACTCAGGCTAGTGTAGTGTAACAGCTGGGCCAGTCTAGTCATCTGATATGCACACATAATCACACAGAAAAAACATACAAAACCAAATTAATAAACTCAGTAGCCATCCAGCACTAAGTCACGTGGACAAAAAAAGCATCAAGTTAGAGGTGATATCATTTGTTCTTTTGACTGTACACAAGGGGAACAACAGTGGCACCAAAAAGAGAGGGAGGGGAGGGGGGGGGGGGGGGGATTTAAAGAAAGGGAGCACCAAAAATAACAAAAAGAAAGAAAGAGAGAGAAAGAGGATAAAGTTAGCTGTGATGGCATGAACTTATTTTGGTCATTTTCCATGAAACAAGTAACATTAATGGCAGCTTCTTATGGAAAATACACAATGCTACTTGTTCCAGAGAATCCAGTGTTTACAGTGAGGTAAATATTGTCAACACATTCAACATAGCTCAATAGTGTTATCTGTAGAAAAGCACCTTGTGACAGCAGACAGACAGTTTTTATTGAGGGGATACAACCAGCCACCTGTCTCAAGTATTTGTGACAAAAAAAAAAAAAAAGTGGCTAAAAATAAGAAACTACCCAAATGGCACAATTTGCCAATAAAATAAAATAAATAATCCAGAATTCAACCAAAACACCAAACGGTTGGATTCAAAAGGGGGGGGGGAGGGTCCACTGAGACAACTCAAGACATTTAATTCTCATTCTTTTTAAACGAAACACACTCACCTTCCGCACATGGCACTACTATCAAGGCTCTGTCAACAAACACAGTATTGGTGAGATGTTGCGCCACACCAACACTGGAGGGGTCTCGGTACTTTATATAGCACACTTTGGAGGAGAAAGACAGAGGGCCATTGCTGTTAAAGAAAAGACAAACAGAGAAGAAGAAGAAAAGATTAGTTGTGTATCGCTTTGGTCTTGATTTTATGTTTACGTAGGCCGCAGGTCCGCGGCGTTGCGTAGCTAGCCGTGGCCGGGGGCGGGGTGCTCTTACTCGGGCGGGTAGAGCCGCAGCTCCTCGATGTCTCCCAGGAAGCCGAACAGAGTGCGCATCTGCTCGCTGCTCACGGCCGCGGACAGGTTGGTGACCTGGACGACCGCGGTCCCTGGTATCCCGCTCATTGTACAATTAGGTATTCCTCAGTTTCCCCCCCTCCACCACTCGCTTCTATGCATAGTACATCCAAGCGGGCGGAACGAGAGGTTTCTATGGCTTCCTCTCACTTTCTAAAAAGGGGTTGACAATAAACTCGGAGGTGCATTACCGCCCCCTAGCGTGTTGGGCGTAACATTACTACCTCGATGTACCACTGCCAGTATCCTTTCTTTATAAAGGTTTTTTTTTCCAGTCTTGTCGTTAAAAAAATAAATAAGTAACCACTTCCTCCCTTGGGCACGATCTCCATATGTGTTTTCAGATGTTTTCCTATGATTACATGTGTTACTGTAAGGTTGCCGTGTCCACTTCTCAACCAGCTTATTATCACTCGCTCTGTCAGTTTTGTTCCCCTACTTCTTTACCATTCTGCAAAAAATAACCCCCCAAAAGAGCAGTGACGTTTGGCCTGAAGGTGACACCAGAGAGGTAGCATGTTTTTATTTTTTTACAAAAATCAAAGGTTTATCTGCTGTAGTTGGCAATTCATTTCATGCTCAGCTTGGGACAGGATGCTCTCAATTGTAGTCTAATTTTGCCCAATTTCAGAGTGTGTAAAAGAATGACAAAAACCTGAGGCAAGCATCTCTAATGCAGCCGGCAGCATTAGGGTGCATGGTGGGGTTTAACAGTGAAGTAACCTCGCAAAGTATCCTTAAAATGAATATGAATATTGTATCCTTGACCACATTTAGACACCAGGACATGTTGTCATGCATGATATGATAAAAGACTAGAGATTGAGCTTCTTGATCTTCTTATTCCGTTCAGCTATTCTGTGCCTTCTTTTATGAAATAGTAATACCACAAGTTACCATGTGAATTCATGTGTTCTTGCAGCAGCATCTTAGACATTATGAATATGAATGTCTTAATGTGTTTCTTAAAGAATTATGGCCCCTAAATACCTAATTACTGCTAAACTGTATGAAAGTATTTAATATTCTCATTTGTTCAGTCTGTCATTTAGTTAAGGTTACTGCTTTTACAGTTATATTGTACACACACACATATCTATATATATATATATACATATATATATATATATATATAGTATAGATTTTTGAAATTCTAAATAAATGTTTAATACTTGTTTTTAACTGTTTTCTTTGAGTCAGAGCCGACTAGAAGTGAACAACAGACTGATGTAGTTTATCAATCATAGATTATATAATCTCATAATGATATGTTGATTGTCAGCATTTCATGTCTGATTAAATGTTTAGAATTTATCAATAAACTTAAATCTGTTCGGTAGCAGCGTTGACGTAGAGGTTCCGGAACTAAACAGGGGGAGGTTAATAGTAGATGCACCCTTTTGTGGACGCCGCTAACTGCGCATGCGTAAATTGATCATAACACCGAATGAAGAGGGGTGACATGAGGATATTTAAATAAAACAATGCCTTATCGAGTAAGAGAGGTCTTTATTTAACAAAAATACTGACAAATGCGTTCATTTGTTTCCATGGTCATAGTTATTTTTTTGCCACGGTGTATTATTGTGACTAACGGAAGGTTACAATAACAATAGCTAGCATGCTAACGGATAGCTAACACACAGTTTATTAGGCATTTAATAACTAAACCTGCTGTGTTTAGGTTAGCTTCGTCAGCCAAAAGTTAGGAAACATTAACGCTATACGTATGGTGACAACATATCTATTTGTTTTTTAATATATACGAATTGTTTCCGTGTTTCAGGCGCGCGGTGGCTTCAGTTTAATCTCAGTGTGACAGCTCGGCGAGGGATCAGAGAATGGACGTTACCGTGTCAGCCTCCGGTGGGCCAGCAGAGGACATGGAGGGGATCTGCGTAATGCCCGATTTGAGCGTCATCAAGACCGAGCAGTCGATGGGCGCGAGCCCAGATGACACGGGCCCCCAAAATGTGGCCATGGGCATCAAGTTCATCCTGCCCAACCGCTTCGACATGAACGTTTGCTCGAGATTTGTCAAGTCGCTCAACGAGGAGGACAGCAAGAACATCCAGGACCAGGTCAACTCCGACCTGGAGGTGGCTTCTGTGTTATTCAAAGGTAGGAAACCCTTTTGGTGATCTTGTGACCATGTCTGACTTCAGTGAGCTCACTTGCCTCAATATGTTTTCCTCTCCTCCTTTCAGCTGAGTGCAACATCCAGACGTCCCCCTCCCCGGGTATACAGGTGCGCCACGTGTACACGCCATCCACCACCAAGCATTTCTCCCCCATCAAACAGTCCACCACGCTCACTAATAAACACCGCGGCAATGAGGTTTCATCAACGCCTCTTTTGGTGCATTGTAAGTACCAAAGTCGTTTTTTTTAACTTGTTTCCAACACGAAGTAAGTCCAAAAATGTGAATCATCACCTGCATGTTTTCCCTCTCAGCTTTGTCCATTCATCAGCTTGCAGCCCAGGGGGAAATGGTGTTTCTGGCCAGCAGGATTGAACAAGGTAGGTAAACCCATCTGGGTCAAGTTCCTACTAGTCATGCAGTGGTGAAAAGATCTGAAACACAACCCACTATCACTGGTGTTAATAGCTGCAGCTAATTCTTATGTTCATTAAAGATGAATCAGAAAAATAGTGAAAAGTGGCCACTGCAAGAGTTAACGATCATATCAGACAACAGTACATCAGAAAACATTCTTATTGAAGAAGCAGGAATCTTCATAGCATTTTAGTGTCGAACAGACGCACTCCTGCAAAGGATTGTGGGTATGGAGATGCAGTAATCGTGTCGCTTTTCGTGTATCATTTTAACAGAGACTGTAATCAACCTCCAAGATGAGGAAGGCTTCACCCCGCTGATGTGGGCAGCCGCACACGGACAAATCGCCGTCGTCGAGTTTCTCCTCCAAAACGTACGGAAAGCCCGACGCGTCGTTCAGATCTCACAGCTTTATTAATATTCCATCACGTCCCCTTGTATTTATTTGCTGGTCGTCTCTCTTTGCCGTAGGGCGCTGACCCGAACCTCCTGGCCAAAGGGAGGGAGAGCGCTTTGTCCTTGGCCTGCAGTAAGGGATACACCGACATTGTGAAGATGCTCATCGACTGCGGCGTCGACGTCAATGAATACGACTGGGTGAGAATGCCGAGCTTAACAAAAACAAAAAGCGATGAGGTTATGTTATGAGGGAGAGTGCTGCGGGGTTTAATGCCATCTAATGAAGCCCTTTGTGTGTTTTGACGATCCTTCATGTGGCTTTCAGAACGGAGGAGCCCCTCTGCTCTACGCCGTCCATGGGAACCATGTGCGCTGTGTGGAAATCTTGTTGGGTGAGAACGAATGCGTTGTTGAAAGTAACACCTGTGGTCGCAAACGTAAATCTTCAGTGTGTTTCGTTAACTTTAAACACGTGCAATAATAAAGCCTGGCGTCTGTTTGCGTGTCTTCCAGAGAGTGGCGCCGATCCGACCATCGAGTCAGATTCTGGATTCAATGCGATGGACATGGCCGTAGCTATGGGTCACAGGAATGGTAAATTAAGCAGATAGTCTGAGCCTAAGTTGAATGGGTGTAAAACATGGAGGCAACATTCATTGCAGCATACGAGTGAATTGAAGCTGACGTATCAACAAGACTCCGGACTGCTAAACTCTCTCTCTCTCTCTCTCAGTTCAACAGGTGATGGAGGCACACCTGCTGAAGCTACTGATGGGAATCAGAGAGTGAACTGCGACACTAGTGACGGCGCTGGACAATCATGTAGCGCGGCCGGGCCGTGGGCCGGCACCAATGCTCTGTTCCCACTGCGTGACGTTTGGGCAGCGCTGCATCACGTCAACGTGATTCTGTTGGCGTGAAGGTCTGTGCGGTGAACCCACTTTCTAACCGTTTTACTTTGCTTTCTCTTTCCACGTTGAATGTGGAGTAGCGAATCTGATCCAGATACACAGATTTGTAAAGACAAAAAAAAAAAATGTGCCATTGTTCTTTGTTACAACCCAGCATGCACTGCTCTCCGACTGTAGTATGCTGCATAACGTGGAGTGCAGTGTAGGATTGATTTTGCGTTACAGCATGGACGTGTTGTTTGGAGTCTTTTAATATTCTACATGTTCCAGTGTTTTCCGTTGTTTTTGTAAACTAACTTATTAGCCATAAAAAGAAACCATTTTTAAAAGAACGTCATATGTCTGGTGTTCGTAGTGAGCTCGTTCTGCTCTCACGGCTCAGTGGGTGGATTGAAAATAGGTTTTTACAGAATCTGCTTTTATGTTCTGTCCATCCTGAAGGTCTTTGTTTGTACCCACGTTATTTATTTGAAAACTGTAGTCAGTGTTGTAATGTGACTAAAGTATACTGATGTGAAGTCCGTTTGGTTTCTGTGTGTTGTGATACTAATGTCCACCGACATGTTGTGCTTTTCTGAAATAACCTCACACCTCATTAAAACATCCAACAGGGCTCGTGTGTGTGTGTGTGTGTGTGTGTGTGTGTGTGTGTGTGTGTGTGTGTGTGTGTGTGTGTGTGTGTGTGTGTGTGTGTGTGTGTGTGTGTGTGTGTGTGTGTGTGTGTGTGTGTGTGTGTGTGCGTGCACACCAGTCATAGGTGGTGTATCGACAAATACCTTGTACTGACCACCATGAAAGGTCAAACCACTGTTTAGTCACTGATATGAATCTGTTATTTAATTAAAAGATCTTTTAAAACTGTAAACGGAGTCAGTCGTGAGGAGAAAACACACTTCTGTAGCTGATGAGTGCTGTACATGGAGGCAGAGTCTGTATCACTGAACATAAAGCTATGAGAATACACAGTTATGAGATAAGACTCCAATAAGATGCTGATTCTTGCACGGCTAAAAATGTATTTGTCACAATTTTGTTAATCTGTCTTTATAAGTCAGAAATCCTTCAGTGATGTAATTCAAACAATGAGGTTTTCCAGTGACCTGCTCCTTTAACTTAATGTAAACACTTATGGATGCTGACCAATTTACAGAAGAGCAACAACATTTTTGTCAGCAGTGGAAATTGTACTCGAGGAGGAAAAAAAACAAAACAGAAATTGCAGCTCTTTCTTTTGACAGTAGCAAAGGTTTATTCTGGATACGGTGGTTTGAGCGAGGCCACGAAGAATTAAGGTTCAGTAACATGGAAGACGTATAGCGGGAGCCTTGAACACCACATTTCACACACAATCTCTCACTAACTGGACGCACGGAGCACAACAAGCACGTGGAGAGTCTGGTGGAACAGAAGAAACGAGTACGAAAGATACCGTCCGCTTCGATACCGCTTCCCCAGGTTTTCAATACTTCAGAGTAATAATCTAGAAAACGACTCAAACATAATTCATAAGAGTGGGCGAGTACTTTGTTCAGGTGTTGCACATTTTTGGAGAATGCTCACAGTCAAAAGTTGACAGAATATTCGTCTTCTCGGGTACTTTAACGATTCGCTCTCCACCTCTCGAAACAGACAGAACAACATCTTGGGCCTCACATGGTCCTGTCGGGGGTTTTGACACTTCAGGGAGTCCCGTTTCCTCTAGTTAGCCTCATCCTTGGACGCTTCGTCAAAATTCTCCACCAGATCTGAAACAAGAAAAGATTCGGCGCTGAACCGATTGATTCGGGGGGAGAGAGAGGGGCGTGTCCACCTGCACAAATCACTCTCGGAGGGGCCCGGAGCACAACTCAGGAAAAGCGTGTTTATCTGAAACGCAATACTCGCTGCGGCGCAATCCAAACGATTTGCTCATCTTTCCTCCACTCCCACATGGGCTGCAATGTGCGGGACAGATGGGACCCTTCCTCAAACTACTGAGAGCAGCTGTGAAAATGATGGGGGGGGGGGGGCGAAGCATCGGACGGTCGTCTTCAATTACTCCCGTGAAATGTGAGAAGTCTGCCTTTCAAAGTCTCGGGTCGAGGGGTTAAAATGGAAACAATTCAAAAAGGTCTGAGTGAACATGTTCCTTCAGAGGGAGAACAAAAAGGAAACTTAACTCCAATAACAACATGATGGCGATGGCTGTTAACCCCTGAGCCACCGGGCCGCTCCCACTGCTCAATACATGTGTAAGCGTTTGTTACATTTGGGGGAGAGAGAGAGAGAGACGGACGTCCTGGGAAACGCTGAGGTTGGCGTAATGGCAACCTCATGTGTTGAGGCCTATTCTCCTCACAAAGAAAAGCAAACTGGATCTTAAGATCTTATAAACATGAGATTTAAATACAAAGCCCTGCATTGCACCATCACTCTAAAGTCACTGATGAATCCCTTCATGTGCCCCCCCCCCCCCCACTCTCACAAGGCAAAAGAAAACAAACCTGCCATGGATATTTAACGGAGGGAAAGACATCGTCCCACAATGGACACGTGTGAAGAAGCATTTCCAAATAAGGGCCTCTGTCCAGCGTCTCTTTTCAATTGTTCCCAATGAGAGGAGAGCGCTGCGCCAAGAGGCTCGCTTTTGGTTTGTCAAATTGAAAAAACGCTGAACTTCTCAGAAAAGCGCTGCTGACGTCACCGTAGGAGTTATGGAGGAGAAGCTCGTTTTGGGCCGTGTTGGTCCATCCTGAGCCAGATCGGCAAAAGCTGTCAGATTAAGAATTGACAAACTATGGAGGGGAAGCATCCTCTGTCTGGTGCTAATGATGAAAAACGATGTAAGACAAAAGGGATAATGGCCCGAATACATAATAAAAACCTACGGAGCGATTCCAGTCTGTCATACAGCCACGGTTAGAGTTGCGATACGTCGTCAAAGGAACATTAAAAAGAGCCTGGAGTGCTTTTCTGCCAGAAGAAGCAGCAATGTGAGCACAGACTAAGCCTGCAGAGGAGTAATCTTCCATTTTGAATGGTGGAACAAACGATTGTGCACGCAACGCAAAAAAAATGTAAGACATTTAAAGCACTCACCTGGAACGTCATCATCTTCGTCTTCTTCTTCTACTGTTGCGATTGGCGCTTTTCCATCTGCAGCTGCGAGAAGAGGAAAAACGATCGATGAGAAGTTTAAAAAACGGGGAAAACAATAAAGGCTCATCTCTTGAAACAAGGAAAACACAGCTCTGAATGACGACTTCGTCCGGCCAGCCGTGGAGCGGCGGGTTACCGACCCTGTTTGGGCAAAGCCTCGGCGAGTCTCCGGAGGCTCGTCAGGCTGTCGGCGCCCAGCTGGTTCAGGATACCCGGCAGCATCTCGGTCAGCTGCTTGGTCTCGGCGTGGCCGGTGATGGTGAAGGTGTTGGCTGCGAGGGAGGCCTGCACTTTGGGATTGTTGAAGTGGATGACTGTTCCCTGATTTGTAAACATGTTAACCTGTAAGAGAACAACGTTGTATGCTGTTAACAAGCAGCGCTGGATCAGATTCACCTGTAATCACAGCGGGGGGGGGTTCTTCCTACCTCCTCAATACCGGAGATGTTGTTGACGCCGAGCTTCTTTAAGGAGAACTGCAGCTTCTTGTCGTCGGCGGTGGCCGTTCTGTGCACAACCTTCTTCTTTCTGCGAGCGCTGCCCTACGGACACATCCAGGCAAACATCTGCGTAAACCTTCCGGCTCTTCACGATCTGTTCATGCACCATCCCTCTGTATCGTGCTCAGAGCTTAGCATGTATTTAGCAGCAGTGCCTGAGCAGGTCTTAAAGCATTAGGGAACAGCAGAGACGACGGGGCGTGTTGCAGAAAATAAAGGGCGTCACGCAACCTGTGAGAACGCGTCCGGTTGGTCACTTACCTTCCCGCCGATGCGGACTTGTGCCTGTAGCTTAGCAAGTTTTTCTTGATTCATAATTGATTCTTTCATCTGGGGGGGAAAAAAAAAGAAAGCACATCATATAACATGTATCTTAGTGTATCTTTATACTGACAGCATGAGCATGACAACAGTTTGACAAACTCTTCACACATATTTTGGATATTTGAAAACCACGATATTGTATAGCTCACAAACATCACAATAGCAATAATTGAAACTGCTAAAATTAACACAAAAATAACAAGTTAGTGGTGATTCAATAAACTTCACAAAGCACATCTGTACCAAAACAAACTACAACTCTTAGTTTTCTGACATCAGGTAACAAACTGACTTTAGTGCATTTAGGTGTGATCTGGTGGGAAGACAAAAAAAATATATTCCTCAAAGGTATGGTGTGTAACGGATCAGGTGAATGATTCATGGCCTTTATCATAACTGTGTATCTGATCATTATGGGGAAAAACAAACAAAGCTGAAATGTGACATCCTCTGCAATAAGTGGTTGTTTTCATCCCTCATTGAGGCGCTTCTGCGGCCAATCACAACCCCAGCAGCCACTCCGGTGTTGCAATAAATTATTGCCCAATGCAGATAGCGTGACAACACCTTTAATACAAAAGAAGTGACACTTTCCCTATTGGAGTATTTAGTCATGCACACTTAAAAAGAGCATCATCTCATCACCACAGTGCTGCATGTGCACATGTGACATTGACATATTCCTGTATAATGCACCGGTGTTTACCAGCCATGTTAAACATATATCTGCATCTTTCTTTCTTAGCTTCTGATAGCTAACGGCTCCTCGTCTATGTTGTCTGTATTGTGGGACAACAACACGAAGACAGCCACATAACAAAATAATGCGGCGGGCCAAACAAAGTAGGGCCACGAGTGACGTCAGGGGGGGGGGGTGTGTTTAAAGCTAACGTTGGCGGACTAATTAAATCAACCGTTGTGCAGAAACAAGGTGTGGTTTAGCTTTTTGTGCAAGAACTTGTTAAGCTAACTTTAGCTAGCCTCTTAAGCTAACTGGGAGCTAGTGGCACACAGCGTCGGCAACGTTAGCGTCAAACCGCGGCAGATATTCCGCCATCTAGTCAGAAAAGGCTTTCGTTTACCTCTTGCCGTCGGATCGGGGCAAAACAGTGGTGGGAAGAAGGTATTTAAAGCTCCTCACTGACCTGTAAACTAACAGCAGACACATGCGCGGAGCAAGATGGAAGCGAGAGAGGAGGGAGGAAGTGACGTAGGGAGAAAAGCGCAGTATAGTGTCAAGGGGTTTTCTTACCCTGAGTTTAGCTTTGCAGGCAACACTTGAAACGGTCCTTATCAATACAATTAGGACAGTTTGGACTTTGGGCTGCCCCCAGATTAAAAAGACATGCACTGTTTGTAATTTTCATCTGTATTTGCAACAAAGAAAGTGTTACAGTATGATGAAATCAACATGCTTTTTGTCTTTTTTTTAACATCATACATAAATAATGAGCTATTACAGCCATTATGCACACTTGTAATGGCAAAAAAAAAGTGTTAATTTAATCAGTCTGATCAGACAACTAACTCTCCAATAATGCTACTTAATTAATTACTTTAGTCAGATTGTCCATCTCCAAGAGTGGAAGGCTTTATAACAGATTATTTAGGTCGCACTAAATGAGAAAATAGCATACATGTATGTAATGGCTAGTAGGCTACTTGATGAGGGATTAAAACAATTAAGGCTCAGCCCCTGCTGTCTGGCTATTAAGACTTGTGTTGGACATGCCAGCTCCCATGTGTGCAAAGATGGCCTGAAAAGTGAACTAACCGCTTACAAGACTTGTTGTTTGTGTATTTTCAGGGCTTCTGTTATCGGGTCAAGAACAAAGATGAGAGATTACGATCCAGTGCAAACTCACAAGATCCCCCGTTCTCCTCAGGATTATTTGCAACCTGCAGAATTCTAGGAGGGGCGGTCATTGAAGGAGAATTACCTCAAGTAACCTCCATGCAGGACTGCAATAAAGCTTGTGAGGAGAATACCGAGTAAAACAATGTGTGTCCTGCCCATTTGGAGCAATATTTGACACCTTGATCACTTCCTTGATCACTTCACTCACTCAGAGGTCTTCTTGGCTGTGGATGGTACGAATGGCGGGATGGTTATCAGAGCATCAGCAAGTTTTAGCTCCAACCTTTATTCTGAGGATGACATTTAAAAGAGAATGGTGCAAAGGGCTCTGGAATAAACTCCACTCTTTGTCGAAAAGGAATTTTCTGGCCAACACATTTGCATATTTTGATGCAGTGTTGGCATGGGGCCTGTTTTTGCATGATAAAGTAGAGACAGTTGATTGGTGATTAGAAGGAGGATCATATTTTATATTCAATTATTGTAAATAATCAGAAATTTTAATCTAAATTCGACAATATACATAAAGAGAGAGAGAGCTCTTTAATTTGAGTATATCATTACAGACACACAATGTTTCATGATGACGATTAACTCTAGAATTAATACAGTAAATGATCTTCTCTCTCTCTCTCTCCATTAACTGCATAAGCACACAAAGGCAAAGTTTCTTCATTGTACCCAAATGTGCTCACAGCAGCGCTCTTCGTCCCGTCACCTGTACGCTACAGGACCCTTTTAAAACCTCGTTCAAGCTCAACAGTTTGCTGCGGTGCAATAAGTAAGAGTGAGTGTGTGCTGGTCCTGTTGGGTCACTGGGGGGGGGGGGGGGGATGATATCATTGTGCCGTCTCTTTGAATTCAAAGGGATATTTCACCTCAGATCAGCATTACTCCACCAGATCCCGAACTGTGTGCGTTTGTCTTGTGACTGCATTGCATTCTGGTCTATTGAGGGTGCTGTTAAACTATATTGTGTGTGTGTGTGTGTGTGTGTGTGTGTGTGTGTGTGTGTGTGTGTGTGTGTGTGTGTGTGTGTGTGTGTGTGTGTGTGTGTGTGTGTCTCTGAAGCTTTCTGTCTGTAGATGTTGAACATTATAACACAAAATGAGTCTAAAGTGAAACATTTCCCTCTTTGATTCTGAAGGACCGTCACCTATCTTTATCTTTATCACAACTTCAAGATCCTTTTACATAGAGCTGTTTAATTATTATAATGGCACACACTCATATCTTATCTTTCAAAAATATGTGTGTAAAGAACAAACAAATATAATGAATACATTCCCACAATGATTAAAAGCCATATTCATGACAATAAGGATCAGATTGTTTTACTGATTTGTTTGGGACTTAGTTTAAATATTTTTTGCATATATATTTGCAGCACCTATTATACTCAACCTTTCACCATAAGACACTGAAACGTATCCAAACAATACATGAATGAATAAGCATAGATACTAATACTCACATTTATAAATGTGGAGTAACAACATTTAGTTCATTTTTCCTGTCGTGCACCCCCATGAGCTGAGGTTCAGTTTCTAGAACTTCATGAAAACATGTCTCATGTTAATTCAATGTAAAAGTATAAAGTAGTAATCCATGCACCAGAAATAATGTCGACTTCTTCTTTACTTATTACTATAATGTTTTGTTTTTACTGTATTTTTTTGTATCTTTATTATTCGGATTATTGTTATTACTCATCAATCTGTGGTACAAGAATTCTCTTCTGGGTTAATACAGTTCTATCTCATCTCATCTCATCTCATCTTGAAGGAGCGATGGAACCATCACTGTCAACAAGCATCAACAAGTTTGGTGTCCGCAAAAAACGAAGTTCTTTTTTCTTACATGTAATTCCGGGTGATACGGTCTCTCTGTCGGGCTGCACTGCTCTTCTCTGCGGTCCACCTCCCGCTCGGTGTCTCGCACTTTGTCTCGCCTCTTGCTGCATGTGATGCGCATTTAATCACACGGCTCGCGGACCCCTCGCGGACCCCTCGCGGACCCCTCTCAGACGGTGACACCGCGGGGTTGTCAGGCATGCAGGCGGGTCGCGGATCGCGTTTAACCAGCTAAGTGCTTTCTCGGTCCTGTCGTGGCACAGGAACACCCTCGGATCGCAGAGGGGGAATTCAGAAACACGTTAGAGGCGGTTTAGCACACATGCGAGGGCTGCTGCTGGAAGTGTCGGCTCACGAGGAGAAAGACATACTCGCCTAATTCATTCTTTTGATGCTGACTTTTATTTATGCTGAGAGTGTCGGTCAATGCATAGCTCTTTCTTTGGAGGCTGACTTCACTTTATTAAATAGAAAAACTCGTACTTCTGCCTCTGAACGGTTTCTAATAAGTAAACTATAACTTCTGGTATAAAACTAACTTTTTGGATGTACAAATGCTCGAGAGCCATTCGCCATATATCGCTCGTGCATGCTGGTTTCAAATAAAACTCTGAGGAATAACACAGGGAGAACTAAAGCAGGCTTGAATGGGACTATTTAACGTCCATGAAGCTTTTGAAAAAACTTGTTTTCAATTAATTTAAATATTTTAGTCTTGGAGAACAACACATCTTAAATCACTTTATGGATTACACAGGTTATGCTTATTGATTATTAAAGTAAAATCAATGAGGTGAAATTGATCAGACAAAACTATTCAATTAAAACAGTCTTTTTGCAAAAAATCCCTCTATGAACAGCACTGATTCATTCCCTTTACTTTAAATACAAAACTATTCATTTAATTATTAATCAACTTGCATGTGTGTCTGTTGATCAAATGATATTTTGTATATAGATGAAAAAATAATAATCAATATAGTATATTGTGTTTATATGGATAATATCAAACTGAAGTGGTGCATGAATAAAAAGAATACAGCCTTAAACCGGTTATAATAAAAGCAAATAATCAGTGTAAACAGAAATTACAGTGAAAACAGTTTGTATTTGTCCCAAGAACTTTGTCATTCATTGTATAACAGCACAGTTATATTGCATAGAAACATAATTATTATTCATAGACCAGTAGAATATTTTAGAGCTTTACCAGGATGATACGTCAGTTGTACTTTACACTAAACTCTATATTAAAATGGTCAGTTTATGGGAAGTTAGTGCTAAGTTGTTGGTTGTGACACACACAGCTGTGACAGTTTTTTTTTTTTTAACTTTTATGGGCCGTAAGTGCTTTAATTATGAGACAAGTTCACCGCTAGATGGCGCTGGTCAAATGGGAACCTCTGAAAAGTTACTGAAGGGACACAAAGTACCTGAACACACCATTTAAATCTAAAGTCATCATAAGTAACCTGATGTATATGATGTTTTTATTAGGAGTGTGATTTTAATCTACATATGACCGCGAGCTCCTCTCTTTAGAGCAAAACAAAAGTGGGAAATAAAAGTTTGGGAAACTTGTTTTTTTCCCCCTAAATAATTTGATTAAACTCAGCAAGAGGGCAATATTTTTGGAAAATGTGATTAGTTTATTTGAATTGTTTTTTTTTGCTAAAATAAAAAGTATATCAGCATGTCTGCTGTTTTCTCTCACAAAAAGAGGAAACGTTGCAAAATCACTTTTAGCCAACCATCAATAACATTTGAAGGGAAAGCTGAACTGCAGCAAGAATAGAACCATAAACATAATCTATATACTCATATTATTACCTCACTCTTACTCCTATTGACTCACCAATCTGTAAATTAACAGTGAGAATAAGAATAGTGTAAATTCAACAAACGTGAATGAGCTTCACGTGTTTTATTTAGGGTCCATTTCAATAAGCAATCTAGACAATTAGCTTTAAATATATATGATATAGGCTATCATCGTGCTTTTTAATGAGTCTATACACAAAGTGCATTTTTAACTAACTTAATATATTTTTTTTATTTTTATGTGACAAACCTGTAAAACTTTGAGATTTTTTTAAAATGTGAAAACATTAGTTCCATTCTCTAAAATACAATGATATTAATATAAATGTCCACACACACACACACACACACACACACACACACACACACACACACACACACAAAACACACACACACACACGCACAACACCATGCTCCAGACGCACGGCAGAGGCCTTATATCTGGGGCTTGCATGCTCTGCGTGACCCGTGACTGATTCGAGTTAACAGCTGACTCTTTTCCATTACAAATGGCTCGCGGATAATCTAGATAACTACCGGATCACGCAAACGAAGCTGCCTGGATACGGTGCACCACGTCTCCGGCACTACTCCAGAGGGAAATTCACATTAAATGCCGCAGTTCTTTAAGATAAATAGAATGTACAGTATATATATTAGCAGAAACACCCTCCCTTTAAAAAGAAAACAAAAACAAGTATTGTGAGGCTTTGTTTACGAACATTAAAAATGAAAATATGAATGCTCCCTTAATGTTTCAGTAACGTATAAATAAATAAAGCGCTTGTCAAGAGATCTGCTTCGATCGTATTATTGTCCACATCAGTAAATAGACTTTCCTAAATATCTATTTTTGCGCAGAAACACTTTGGTGGAATGAAAGCTTCAGGTTATTGCGGACTAAAGTTCACCGTGGATGACCACTAAAAGGATGTAGGGCACACCAAACTTTTCTTTTTTTTTTTTTCTTTTTCTTTTTTTTTTACACTACTCACAGTTAATTTTCAAAGACCTTTTTTGTGTTATTTAATTTTTTCTCTCTCTTTTCATTTGCCTCGCTGACGTTTCCTCCCCATGTGACCGGGGCGCTGGTATAAATACCGGGAGAAGGTCCGCCCCCTCTGTGATTCAGGTTTTGGCCCGTTTGCAGGTTTCCCGGCACATTTTTCTCCGCCTGGCATCGACGGGACCGCTCGTTAGTCGGCGATTAAAACCAAACAAAAAAAAAAAAACACCCTGAAAACATATGGAAATAGCGAGAAAACAGGGGGACAGCTCTCACCGACGGCGACACGCGCTCCTCTCCTCTCCCCCTCCTCCTCCTCCTCCTCCTCTTATGAGTTGTTGAAGAGGGAGGGCAGGGCAGCTCGTGCATCTCATCGTCTTCCTCATCTGGCGTCGGGAGGGCACAGCCGTGTGCGAGCCATGACTCTGAGCTCAGAGATGTCGGATGCCTCCATCCTGTCGGAAGAGACCGACATAGACGTGGTCGGCGAGGGGGAGGATGGAGACGGCCAGACGCGCTCCTACGTGGACGAGGTGGCACAGATGCGCGACGGCATCCTGCTGTCCGGCTCTCCTCCTCCGTGCCTGGACGGCTCCACCTCCTCGAGGGACAGCTACAAGCCGGCGGGCAAGAACACCCTGGTGAAGCCCCCTTACTCCTACATCGCCTTAATCACCATGTCCATCCTGCAGAGCCCGAAAAAGAGGCTCACGCTCAGCGAGATCTGCGACTTCATCAGCAGCCGCTTCCCGTACTACCGGGAGAAGTTCCCGGCCTGGCAGAACTCCATCCGGCACAACTTGTCTCTCAACGACTGCTTCGTGAAGATACCGAGGGAGCCCGGCAACCCGGGGAAGGGCAACTACTGGACGTTGGATCCGGAGTCGGCCGATATGTTCGACAACGGGAGCTTCCTGCGGCGGAGGAAGCGCTTCAAGCGGCCGCAGGCGCAGGACTTGCTGCGGGAGCACAACAGTTTTCTCCCCGCCGCTGCCGCGTACGGGTACGGACCGTACGGCTGCGGGGGATACGGCATCCAGCTGCAGTCCTACCACACACACTCTGCACTTTTTGCGTTTCAGCAGCAGCAGCAGCAGCAGCAGCAGCACTCCAGGCATTCGCACTCGCACACGGGGACCGTTATCCCCGCGCCGTCTTTGATGCCCACCAGCACGGACTTAGCCAGGAGTCGGTTTTATCCCCAGCTCAGCTCCAGCCTGGGCTCAGCCAGCGTGCCGGCTGCGGCCCCGGTGCAGAAGTCCGGCTCCCCGGTGCAGCGGTCGCCCTTCTCCATAGAGAGTATCATCGGGGGGTCGCTGAGCCCCTCCAGAACTTCTCCGGCCGTTATCTCGGTCTTACCGTCCTCTTTGGGGCCTCCAGGGACCAGCCGGCCGCAGACCGTCCACCCCGGAGCCGTTTTACACCCGGTAGAAAACTTTCCGAGCAGGGTCGTCAGCGGCACTAGCGACTGTTAAATGTCTTAACAAGAAACTTTTTTTTTTTTCACGAAACTTTTTAAAAAAAAGCGAGAAAGAAACAGCAACAAAACAAACAAACGCCCCTCTTTGAAGGTAGGATTATTTTTGTATGTTTGTTTGATAGCACGCAGCTGAATGATGGACATAGAAAAACACTATTTGTGCCTATATTCATGCTGTTTAAAAAAAGAAGAAGATCTATTTATGTTCATTTTTTTCGGTGTGAATCAGACTTTTGACCACGAACTTTTCTTGTATTTTTACCATGAAGTAATTCGTTTCAGTCACTGTTTAGGGCGTCTCAGGATAACGACTTAATGGGCAGGTTATAAATGATCACATGTTTTTGAAAAATAGGCTAATAATGTATTTGTGTCAAACACATCCATGTTTTTTTTGTTTTCTTTTCTCTCTTATTAGATTGGCAAATCAAAACACTTTTTTAATGGTTTTGATTTGAACTTTGTATTGAAAACAACACAGAGAGCAAAGTCCTACATTTATAATAATATGCAGTGTGTGTTTATTTCAGTAATAAAACATTGTAAATTTTTTTGGCAAGTATTGTGTAATTGAAGTGTGATATTTTTACACAGTTTGTTTTTCAACAAGAATAAATTTCTTTTTGCAAAAAAAAAAAAAGGTAATTTGTTTGGAAATACATTCATTAGATACAGTTGAGCCTGCTGGGCCTGCATGCTGCTACCCCAGGGGTTATCATTAACAGGAGATTAGGCTAAATAATGTTGCAAAAAACCTGAAAATACAAGTGTTGATGCTTTTGATCGTGTGTTTACATTGATCAGCTGATACACAGGTGAGCACCTTTATGGCTTTGAGGTTTGGAAAGTTCAGAAAAGCGCGTGTGTGTGTGTGTGTGTGTGTGTGTGTGTGTGTGTGTGTGTGTGTGTGTGTGTGTGTGTGTGTGTGAGCCACAAAAAAAAAAATATATAATGTATTCATCTATTTGTTTACGTGCTCAAACAGTTTGTTCAGATGTTTGCACACACTCCCTGTCAGTGTGGGACATGCGCACACGAGGCCTGCGTGTCCATCTGACCTCTCTCACACTCATCCTCGTAATTACGGTGAGCCTACAGGAAGGTGTGACTTTGCCTGCTTCATGTCGGTGATTACACCGGTGCTGATGTCGACAGCTGGTCAAGCTCTTGAGAAAACACTCCGCGTGCAATATTTCATTATCTGCTCTTATTTGACACAGTTGTGTTCCTCCTCACCAGAGAAAATGAGATGTTTGCTGCTTGGAGTCTCGCGCTGGTGTCGCGGACATGGAGGGATTGAAACCCCCCTACTCACCTTTTTGTTTTTGGCGTTTACTCACCTTTATTTTGGCTCCCACACGGGGACGAGCATCCTTTGCATTATGATGACACAAAAAGCCAAATGGAGAGGCATTTTTACGCAGAAGCACACATTTGCAGATAATTACGCACCAGCTCTGTGAGCGGATTACTCAATATTTGTTATGTTATTAATCTCCAAAAACACATTTCAGGTGCTGCAGAGCTGCGACCCCTGTGCGTTGCATGTGTGCGACCCCTTTTTCTTCCATTTAAATATTGCATGAGCTCTGCAGCCTATGTGGGCTAGCCTATAGACTTATTACTGTACAGGCGCGCTGCTTCCGTGACTGGATGTGTGCGCCCGTCGACTGCGTGTGTCTGCATCCCCCTTATTCAAAGCAACGTGTGTGTAGTGGATGGCTAAATTGGTGCAGCGCTTAGAGCCAGTTCACTAGGCCACGGGAGGACAGCTATTGCGTGATGATGTAACACGCAACGAGAGACATGCAGGCGCACACACACGCACACACACACACACACACACACACACACACACACACACTAAAGAGAGAGAGAAGAGATGGAGGTCAGTATGGACTTGTTTACAAATAGAGGAGGTTTAAACAGGGAGAATGCAGGAATAATTAATGCAATATGGTAAATAATAACTCGTGTAGCCGCGCAGGATTTTCCCCCAATTGCTGTACTTTCACAATAAGAGTCTTACAGGGATTTACACTGTGTCTGTGGTCCATTGTAATTTATAGTATTTTTATGGAATATTTCAATAAATCATATCTGGGGATTCCATCTATACACCAATAGTCTTCTTGGAGGTATTAGTGCCTGGTGCTTTATCGCATGTGGTATATGTGAAATATTCCTATTTATAATGTGCGATATTCTGAAGGACTTCCTGTGAGATAATACCGACGAAGAGCTGATTTAACAGTCTGGTGACATCGCCTCTGCTGATTTATTTTTAATTCGTCATAGTCGTTGGGGGTTGATAATGCTAATATGTGGGCCTATTGCATGTATCCACGCGCAGCCTGCAGCTTCGAATAATTTACAAACGTCATTGGGAAACACCGCGTTCATTCCGAGCATTCAAACGCCATGTTGAAAACACGTTTCATGAAGAATGAATGAAGTCAAACTCTCTCAGAACACAATAGCCCATCGTTGAGCTACAATAATGAGCTGTATGAACATTGAACTGCCAGAAGAGACTTCCTGGTTATATGAATACAATAATAACAATAATGTGTGCGCACACAATTGACGACCGGAATGGTAATAAATAAATATCTATCTCTAACAAGATACACGTGTAATACATGGAGTAAAAAATAAATAAATAAATCTACCCGGTTGTATCAATATTGTCGTTATGAGTAAAACGGCTTATAGTCATTACTATTATATATTATATTATATGATCACGTAATAATTTTCTTATATTTGTACTATTATTTTTTTAATTATTATTTACTACAATTTATATTACTATTCTTATTACTAATGTGACTATTATTTTTGTTATTATTTGTAGTTGTAGTAGTAATAGTTGTAGTAGTACTAGTAGTAGTTCTAGCAGTACTTCAGATTCAGCACTCTGAGATAAATGAATATAAATAATGAATAATCTGTAGACTTTGTAGTAAAGTTCAGACAGACTCATAGGAGTGTTTAAAGTGGAGCATCACAGTGTTTTAAGGTTGTTGATTGTTCTGTATTCACCAATAAGCAAAAAGGTGCAGAACACTTTCTAAACCTCAGAACCAGAATCAGCTTTATCGGACTCCTGTTTTTCGTTGCTGTCCATGTATTTTGTTCCAAGAACACTTCATAAAAAGATATAACTAGCCAAAGAGCTATGAACAAGGACAACAACGCTGACCAAAGACTCAGTCAAAACAAACACACAACTATTGTGTGCAGGGGACAAAACGCCTGCAATGACCCAGTAGCTCATGATTTGGTTGGTTAGGTGTTTTGTCACCAGCAGAATATTTAGGTAGGTAGTCCAGTTTAAAAAAAAAAAAAAAAAAAGGGTCTTTTCATGAAATGTCATAGATCATGTGGGCATCAGCCTCCTTGAGCATGACTGAAGCTCAGTTAGCAGTTTATCCTGCTGGGTCACAGGTCATGAGGAGAGGGGATAAAGCACCACACTCAGCCCATAAAAGACATTGGGCTTTGGGGTAAATGTGTTGGGGCATTCGAGGCTGTGAGAATAATCTATATTTCAAAGGAAGTCGTAAAAGACTTTGGCTACTTTATAAACGCAGAGGCCAGTAAACGGGTCATTTTGGGCCACGTTTTTTGGACACCTACACTGAATAAACGAGTCTCATACTGAGCTCAGCAGCGTCGCATCAGCGGACGAAGCAGCACAAGTGTGTCGAGAAGACAGAAAACCAGCAACAGCGACCGGGAACACTTTTGATGTTATGCCAGTTGGACTTGGATTCAAACTGTGAAAAAAACCCCACATGTGCTAAATAGGATTAATAAATGTGTCCTGGCTTAAAATGTCCTCCTCGCTATGGACTAAAACACATAGAACGCACACATATTTGAAAATGAAAAACACATTAATCTTCCTCTCCTTTCAGTTATATTATATTGATTATATTTGTATAAATTGCATCACCACAGCATGAGCACTTCAACTCATTTATGACCCCATGATGTAAAAAGCAGGACTTTGTAATCAGATGTAGTTTTTCCTCCATTGTGAAACATTTTAAAAAGGTTCATAAAAAACTAAGCACTGTGATATTAATGCGTTTAATAAAAACAACATTCACACTTTTATTATTCTTCAATAATAATTGGCCTGATCATTTAATTTAGTCTCACTAATAACGGTTTATGATGCAGTTTAATAGTAAACATGTTTTTGTTTCTGGACCCATAATGCCTCTAATAAAACGTGGAATTACTCACCAGCCCAGGTGCTCTGCGTCAACTGGAACCCAAAGTCCTCTGTGAGCTGAACCAAGCCATTCATATGCTGCTTTTATTGATCTTCATAATAATAAAATGGTCATAAAAACAATCACCATTAACGCCATAACTATCGTTATTTATAGCACAAATCATACAAACTAATAATACGTATTAACAATGTGTTTTAACCTCGTAACAATAAGTAAGGAGAGACACTTTAAAAGATCCTAAATGAAAAGAAATGAAGTGTTTCTGTACTTTAACACGTTTGAGGTATATTTGCTATTTTGAAGTTACTTTTTACTTTTAACATGAAGGTCAGAAATGTATTCTTATGTTTGATTCATATTAAATATAATAATAATAACAGTGATAATGGAGTTTTAAGTCAATATGTTGCGTCTGTTAACTCATCAATTAAATCTATTTATTACAGGACCAACTCCCATAAAGCAGCAGCAACGTAAATGTTGTCCAAAAGACGACATCGCAACTCTTATCAGATCAGATGATTTAAATCAGACGCAAGAATAACGTGTGCAGACCTTAGAACATCTGTTGAAGTGAAACAGAGGAGAAATATGAAGAAGAAGAAGAAGAAGAAGAAGAAGAAGAAAAAAAAAGAGAGCAATTGGAAAAGGGGTGAGTACAAGGAATAAAACTGAGGAAAAAAAGAAAGGAGTGAATACCTCCCAGGGAGGTGCAGGATCTCTCCATCTGCTATTCAGTGTATGGAACAGTCGCTACACTTATCCCCTCTCTCTAAAAGGAGCGCCGCTTTCCACCCCATTAAAAAGTTTGGGAACTAATGCCACCCCTGAATACTACCCTAATTAGAGGCCGCTCAGAATTGCAAGGACCTGCTACACAAGAGTGGCTTTGGGATGGATTCTGCTTCTCCCCCCTCTTTTGTAATGCCATCGTTTTGCTCTCTCTTTTTCTGACCCATTACTTTTCTTTCTTTCTCTCTTTCTCTCTTTCTTCTCCTCTCGTCAGAGCTTGCTATATGGAGACCAACGCTTTCATCATGTTTTTTTGGCACTTCTGATCCACAACTACAGAGACGGCATGTGATGAGTCCGCGCGATGAGACTTTTACAGTTGCAGCAACAGCTGTATCGAGATGCCTGAAGTGCCGTTTGACAGAGGAATTAAAGACTGTGGCTCCAGACAGGCCGGGGTTGGGGGGGGGGGGGGGGCAAGAGCAAACGCTGGGCTTTCACCCACTTCATGAAGCGCAAGCTCACGCGTCCTTGCACATCATTTATTTAGCCAAAGACTTCCAGAGGTGTTTTTATTTGTTCTACATCTTGCCTGTCTCACCCCGGTGTGAAACCCCCCCCCCCCCCCCCCCCCCCCCCCCCCCCCCCCCCCCCCCCCCCCCCCCCCCCCCGATCCCGCGGATCCGCTGCAGAATTATGTTGTGTGCCTCTCACCGCATTTTTCACTTCTTTTCCAAGCCGCGCACGTGTTTGCTTTGGCATGCCATCCGCTCCTACAAACAACACGGGGCCCCCGTACAGCCTTATCCATCACGCTTGTGCAGAATGTGATGATAAAATAACAGGCGGCTTGAAACAAACCATTTGTTACAGCGGAATTTATTATTCTGTCCACTTGAAACAAAGTACAGAGGTTACCTAGACATCTCCTACTTAGGTTACAACAATAAATACAGCATGTTGGAAAGTCCCACATCCACGGTCCCTGCAAAGACTCCCGAGGGGGGGGGGGGGGGGGGGGGGGGGGGGCTGCGTGACGTCACCGCTACTTCCGCTGACCGCTTGCGTACACCGCCACACCGCTATAGGCGTCATGGCGTTACCGGGTCAGAAGGCGCCCCCGTCTGCCAAAAGAAGCGCCTGCTCGTGGACTACCGGCTTTCGGGGGCCCGCGTGAGTTACATGCAACAACGCCTCTCGGTCGTAAACACTTCATCGAGCTCCTGCAGCGCGTTCATCATCGTGACACCCGCAGGTAATCCACACCAACATGGAGCTGCAGCCGACACAAGGCAGAGCCCCTAAACATTTCCTCCGAGCCTTTTCTAAACACAGACTGGCCAGCACAGCAAACACAGAGCGGTGCACTCACAGTATATAGAGTAGGAGATATTCAAAACCTGGTGAACCAGATAGATGGAGACCTCTTTGGGGGGGGGGGGGGGGGGGTTGGTGGTGGTGGGGGGTTAGTTCAAACTCTGCTTCCTCAAGACAGCTTCCAAGTTTGAAATGTCACTCTGCATCCTCTGCGTTGTGTCATCGATTCCTCAACGACGACGGCCTCGTCACTCAAATGGAACCAACGTCAACACTGGAAGCCACCCATGTAGGCTCGCTCACTCCTCACTTTTCCTTTTCCTAAATATCCTTCACCCTCTCCTCCCCCGAACATTCCCTTCTGTTTGTATATTTCTCTCCCCCCCCCCACCTTCCTCCTCGACCCCATCCTCCTCCTCTTCTCTCTCTCTCTCTCTCCAGCTCTCCGCCTCATTGACTCGACCACAAAGTGTCCATGGCAGATGACTCGGGTCTCTGAAAGGAACAGGGAGACGCTGGAGCTGAGCATTTAAGTGGTCGGTGTCGAGCCGCCCCCGCCCCCCCCCACCTCTCTCTCTCTGTGTCTTCTGGAAGTTTGCCCCGAATCCGTCTCGATATTTTGACATACGTGCTCTTCTCCCACACCAACAAGACCGGCCCACAATTAGATCCAGAGATTCAAGGATACACTCGCAAAGCGCCCAAGACTCTCGGATGCGTATGGCCTTTGCCAAAATGTGAGCCACATCAAAAGACACAACCATGACCCTCTGCAACATATTAGGGAGTCAGAGCTTTGATTCTGTGATCACACACACACACACACACTGCATGGTTATGTATGACAAAGTCGAAGTGGTGACAATCCCTTAGAAAGACACGTTCTTAAATTGTCAACTGCGCTCTGAGTCATGACTCTGGAAAAAAAAAAAAGACAATTTGTGGGTGTGGGGGTGAGTGAGAGGAAATACAGTATATGTGAGTATTTGAGTGTTCACTTCCCAACTGCATGCACAGCTCTCAGTGGCCTGCAGTTTTTTTTTTCCCCGAACCCTTCTCCATTCCCTCCACAGGTTTGTTAAAATAATGGCAGAAAACGTACACCTAGTGTGCAACGACAATGTTGACTCTCTCAAAAGGGAGGAAAGAAACTGTAAAAACACAATATATCCTATAGCGAGGTGCTGCTGAAAGCCTCTTTTTGTCAGGAGCGCCGGTGGTAAAACATCTAACTGGCAAGACCTCACCAAAGTGGAGAAAGACAGAAAAAAAAAAAAAAAGAGACGCTGTTGTATTTGATACTTCCTCCCAAGGCAGTAGGCACTTCCTGTTCCCCGTCACAACATTTTCAGGGGCCTCTATCAAAGTATGGCTTCGCCGAAGGGGGCGCCCGGCGGCCCCTGTGCTTCAGGGTGGCCAAGCCCCGCCGACGCCGAGCGGCTCTTCTGTTGGACGTGTGAAGCGGCTCCACTGGCAGGTAACTGGACGCGTATTCTGGGCACAGCAGGGCCACAGCAAGACCCGCTGAAAACGTAGCCCAACTCGAAGTGTTAGCACAGGCTAAATTTACACGCTGCATTTTCATGTAATTCGACCGCTAACACAAGCTAAATGTTCCTTAATCAGGACCAAAGAGCGTCTCAGTTCACACACATGTCAACAGTTCACAGAGGAGTAAAGAGGTCCATCTCGTGTGTTTACTGAAGTTCCGTAATCTCAACATGCTTCATGGATCCCGGTTGATTTTGCAATCACTGTGGTTAGGATTTTTTTGATTTTTTTTCCCCACATGTTTTATCTCCAATGCTCAGAGTGCCTCACTTACGCTTCCATTTTGCCCTCTCGTACACAGCAGAGCTGGAAAAGTGGCTTTTACACACCCACATACCATCAGTGCACACACACTCTTATGGGTACATCGAGACTAATTACCACCATCCAATAATTCAGAGTGATCACTCTCCAAACAGAAAAATATCGGTTTCACCAGGAAACAGTGCCGTGTGATGCTGATGATGGGGCCACTGGTTAAACTACCAAAGCGCTTCTTTCATTTCATATTTACAGGGTTGACATTTCAGGTCAATAATCCAAAGAGCAATATAGGAGTTTTAACATCCTGAGGGGGAGTTTGTGTTTCTGCAATTAAACTTGAATTACGCACGTTTGGTTTTGAGGGACGATTCTGTATTTCTACGACTAAATATCTTCAAACGATTTAATTTAGTCAAATTTAAAGTATTACATCTGATTAGAATTAGTTTTATGATTCGGTGGAGTTGCTCGTCAATTTTAAAAATAAATAAACAAACATGGCCTCGGCTACGATGCACGAGTAGTGAACAACAGCCTGCACTGCTGGAATGTAATTACAAGTACTTTTCTTGTACTCACGTACACCTTTGAGGTATTTGTACTTTACTTGATCCTTTTCTTTCTTCTTTTCACTTTCTACTTCTACTCAACTGTATTACAGAGGCAAATATTGTACTTTATACTTCACTACATGTATCTGACAGCTCTAATTAAGATTGTTGCCCACAAAACTTACAATAGAGTTTAGAAAATATGATGTTTTGTTTTATATCACACTTTATACAGCTACAGCTGACATGATGATGATTACTTGTAGAATGAGCTCCACCTCAGCCAACAACAACAACAGTAAATTCCTTTTAAATAACGAGTAATAATAATGAATCAAACTATATAATATAGCACATCATTCTCTGGACACAAACTGCAATGTGTTCCTTCTGGGTAGTTTTTCCTCGTCAATGTACGATCACTAAAAGTGCTTGATTTGGCCGTCTTGACAACTTTGTGGAAAGAACCCTGAAGAGTTGAAATCTTATAATTGCTTTGTTGTGGTATTTTTTAAAGACACTAAGCACCTGGTAGTAAAATGAAGGATAGTGAGAATAAGTCCAGCTGCACGCAGCCCTCCACTGTATTCCCTTTTTCCTTGTTTCTTTTCAATTAAGCAACCAAACAAAAAAAAACAAAAAAGCCAAATAAATGACAGCAACTTGAACTCTTAACCATAAAACATTTTGACATGTTCTCATCTTCCTCTCTCAATATTTTAGGAACAAAATGCTGTGCTTCACTAATTGTGGTCGGCTGTATGCGAAGCCTAAGATAACAATATATAAATTTGTTTAAAGCCTGTATTTGTTTCTTTAGCCGAGGACGTCTCTCAAACGATGCCCCGGATGGTCTTCAGTGGCTATTTATTCTCTTCTGATTCATGAACAGCACTGCAGAACCGACGCAGCCAACTCAAACAAGATAGAATAACACATTTGGAAACTTTCAACAAAACCGGATTACAGAGAGAGTTTTTGTTTTAAAAGCAAATATATTAGGTGCCAGATAAACATAGTTGAGAATATTAACAATAAGTGAGAGAGCTTGGAGGGAAATTGCTTTAAAAAAAAAAGGGGGGCCTGGTTTGTTTCCTGAATGTTATCTGAAGGATGTTTTCATTAATGAGAGATAAGCTGAAGGGAATCTTCTATTCCTGAGACCCATGAGCCCAGAATGAGACGTTTAACTCCTGAACCCACAACAAATCCGAGATGAAGTTGTCTAAAGACGTGTGCAGACAGTAGCCACATCTCTGACAACCGTGACTTCCCTGCCTGCGCGTGAATCTCGTTGTTTTCACGGTGGCTTAATCGAGTCACTGGCCGAACACCGAACTCCTCCTCTTGATCTCTCCATCGTCACTCTGCACTCAGGTGGAACGAGGCGGTGGGGGGGTGGGGGGCGTTCCAGGACGTGGTCTCAGTCCGCCGTGAGCACATATGCTACACAGATCAGCGTGTTTCCATTTCTCTGCCTTTCACTAGTGGAGGGGGGGGGGGGGTAGGGTTACCGTGTGGCGATGAAGGAGACGAGGTGAGATGCAGTGCCGGTTGGATGGTGCTAGGATGTCCACACAGCGAACGCATAAATCTGTATCTGTGCATCTGAACGCTGGTCATTTGTTTAGCTGTGGAGCTTTTCCTCCCACATGTACCTCACACTTCTCTAACCCTCCTCTGGCTGATACAACAGTTGAATAGCCGAGGTAAGTTTCAGATATAGATTGATATAGATAGATAGATAGATAGATAGATATTTAGTTCATTGATTCATTGATGCCCTTCCTGTTGGCTCAAAAAGTACCATAGACTGTATATAACGGAGTAACCCTGACGTCACCCATTGGTTTGTGAACTGCTGTTTTAAAGCCCTGAGTTCAGCATTTTGGCCGACGCCATCTTGGTTTTTGGTCGTAAGTTTTAAGACTTACCTGACAACGGCGTGGCAGTGACCTGTCAATCACAGGGTAGCCCCGCCCTAAAGCATACCCTGCTCTATGTTCTATTTGACTCTAAATGGGACCATCATTTACTAAAAAAAACATCCTGCTGTATTGAAGATGATTGCAAAAAGAAGTCTGGTTGTATAGAAGTCTAGTCTAAAATGACTCTACTTCTCTCTTGATTTATTCCCTCAGTAAACATTGTAAACATGAGTTTATGGTCTCAACCTCTAGTTTCAAGTCTTCTTCACTACAGCATGATGTTCATTGAGTACATTACGGTCCCTCCTCCACAGTCCAAATATGGTCACTTCTGTTCACTGGCAAAAAACCAAGATGGCCACATGGTGACTACGTTCACTTCTGGCACAAATAGGAGAGTGGCATCTATCTTACCATCTAAAGCGATGGGAAGATCACATTTCCCCAAATGTCTAAACTACTCTTCCCTGTCGGTAGTTCTGAAGGCATCGAGTAGCAGACAAACCCGACCTGTGGTTCCCTCCAAGCTGAACCAGGAAGTAAGAAAGCGTCGGACATTTCAGCTTTGGAATACATTAATCTTCCTCCACATTGGCAGTATATTGGCGTACACGTCCTTTAGCTTTTACCATACATGTGACAGTAATTTCCACTGGGTTTTTTTTTGCCTTACCTGGTTTCCAGTTGAGAGTACAGCTGAGTGTGAAACCTTCCCGACAGATTGATACTCCCTCGTTAATGCTTAATGACTTTCTCAGTCTAAACAAATAATCAGTCTCTCAGTAGCAGAGCGGGGGGGGGGGGGGGGGGGGGGTCAATTCACTCTTCAGGGGTGTGGGAGGGAGGGATGACGGGAACGAGGGCTGACGGGCAGTGGAGGAGTGGAGAAGGGGTTTACCAAAGAATTTATCCTCCTTGTCTTTCGGCTGCTACGAGGGCGGTCAGTGTGGTGACCTCTCCCCGGCAGGAGGGCTCCACTGGTGACCCCCAGTATTCCCCCTGCGTCCCCTTCCAGCCCCCGGCTCAATGCGGGCCATTCATGAGTGCGTGTTTATCCTAGTGATGCTCCGTAGGGACGGCCTGCTATCCGCTGCCATTTTTTTTTTTTTTTTTTTTTTTTTTTAATGGAGCCTGAGGGGCAGGAGGAGAGAGAGAGAAAAAGGGAGAGCAATGGAAGCGTTTAACTACTTCACTCACACTTACTCACAATAACATCACTATTCACCCCCATTCACCGCCTGTTTGTTTTTCCCTTCTCCCTGCTCTACAATGGCATTGTAATGCACTTGATTCCTGGTATTCTTTCTGTCAGCGAGACACCTTTTTGGCTCGCATAAAATGTAGAAAGAAGAATAACACAAACTTTCACTCTCTCACACCGCCTTAGACAAACATACAGTGGAGGCGCACCCACCTATAGAGTGGAGGGAGTGTTGAAATGTGTCTTACGGCGCTCAGCCAAGTGAACCTTCAAGTTATTCAGCTTCCTTCAAACCCGAGCATCTGCCCCCCCCCCCCCCACACACACACACACACACACACACAATAACCTGACTCCTGCAAACCCCCCCCCCCCCTCGCCAACAGCGGCCTCCAGGGACCGGCCGTAGGACAGGGCGCGGAGGAGGAGGAGGAGGAGACGAGTACGCGCTCTGTTTGTACAGCTGAGGTCATTAAAGTTGTACGTGAGGGATTAGACAAAGAGCAGGACGAGGTTGGTGACGGCTTCAAGACAAGATTCTCATTCATAGGAAAGAATTTCGCAAACTCATGACATGTCCCGCATGCAGAACAAGCGATCTGCATCATGTTGCGAGTAATCTACAGCATGTGTGCGCGATTGCTTTACATGGGATGCGAGTCCGACTGAGGTGTGGCTGTACAAATAGACCATCCACTCGTCTAACACTCGTCAGAATGAATGGGCCTCTATCATCTTCGATATGTGCCGGTGATTTGATGCCGAATCAATCCTGGAGCGCTGCTACTGGATAAGTGACATGTGTTCTAGTTGATCATGTTACACATACTCCCTCTGAGCTTTCTGATTTAGCATAATTTGGTAAATGGACTTGCGTTAGTAAAGCGCCTTATAGTCTTCCGCCCTCTCAAAAGCACCGTCATTATTCACCCATTTTTGGCACAGGCTCTGGGAGCAATTTGGGTGTTCCAGTGTCTTGCCCGAGGACTCCTCGACATGCAGACTGGAGGAGCCGGGGATCAAGCCGCCGACCTTTCGATTGGAAGACGACTCGTTCATCCTCTCTGAGACACAGTCGGTGTTTTGACAGTCGGTGTGAACGGGAGACTGCTGTTCGTGTCTTGCATGAAACTAAAAGAACACTTTGTCACGAGAGTTGTTAGTCACGTGACTCCAGTTCAGTAGCCAAGTTAGTAGCCAAGTTCTCCAACACTAGTGTCCCCCCCCGTCTCTCATCCCACATTTCAGCAGCATTACTGTGAATACAGGTGTAAACGGTCATGTGACAACTTTAGTATATACACGACACCAGGGTGCATTCGTCTGGTGTATTGAACATCTTTAGGATACCTGAGGGACGTCGCCATGAAATAATAATGCATTACAATCAACCATTGTGATTTATTTGTCATGCATTTTGCACGATATCCTCAGAAAAGCACTGATTTTAAATCGTTTTTCTCTGAAAACGAAACTGTTTTTTTAAACAATACAAGGTGTTTTCTTGCACAAATTGGTTTTAGAATACACACATGACCGTTGGAGCATGCAGTAAACTGAATTTAAAGTAGGCAGCAAATTCTTTTAAACAAATAAATATCATTTGGAACATGCTGCTGAAATTCACACAAAAAGATTTAGGGTGAGGGAGCAGTTTTTCCCCGATGCACTCCATTTATTTTCACATTCAAAGTGTTTTCATATTGTTTGTCACAATTCAAAATGTCTGAGCTCAATCTCTCATGTGGTGCAGTGTGAAAATGCTTCGCTTGAAGACTACAATACTGACCATGAATTTAGTCTTTGTCTGATGATCAATTCCTCCAGTGTGTCAAAGAAATGCCTTTTAAAGCCACAACACAAGTACAGAAGTCAGTAAAACATACAGAACACTGATTCCAGTAACATGACTGCTGATTTCAGGTGATAAATAATATGACCAAGTCCTCTCACCAGTCTTATTGACTGGACTTAATGAATGTCTAAAGACCAAAATGTCAAAAGTACGGATTATTTCTTTGGTTCCTTCTCGTTCTGTTGTCCCAGAAATGCTGTTCGGCTGCTGGTATTCACTCATTAACACATCTCTGAACCAAATGAATCATTTACTGATACTTTAACTTTATTAATCGAGTCTGCATTACAGAAACTATGGGGGAAGATTCATTTTACTCCACACGAGTCTAGTATTTGTCTTCATGTGTAACTAAAATCCAGATATAGTTTATGAGTTGATATCCCAAATTTAATTTAAGTTGGTTACAGCACGGCGTGGAACATAATACAAACACCGTAGGTAAAAAACAGTCGTAGAAACACCTTTGTTTTACGGATAACAAAGCCTTCATTGCAATTAAATCATTATAATTAAATTACGTCAGTTTGACAGGAACACTGCTGTCCAACACACACAAACACGCACACAGAAAGTAAACACAAACTAATTAAAACATATCTACTTCAGCTGTGATCGCAGAAAAACTGTAAATAGCTTGAATTGATCAAGCGATGTTTCGCCGATCCCAGTCGAGCTCATGCCATGTTATGTTAGTGTTATTTTGCTGATCGGACATGTTGTAGTTGTTCTTTTGGGTTGGGTTGTTTGTCTTGTTTGTCTTGTTTGTCGTGTGTGTGTGTGTGTGTGTGTGTGTGTGCACACTGGAGAGCACCACCAACAATGAACAGAAGACTTTTGACAAACATCAGAACAGCCTGATTACATTACTCACTCTCATTACACTGGCTCCCACTTCACATTTAGTATCATTTCTTGAATTGTTTTAATTACCATTACTCAGCAAAGCCCCAGAGTACATGTCGTCTGTGGTCACCTGACGAAGGTCTCCCAACTGTCTCACCAACTAAAAGAGCTTCTGCGTTTTTTTGGCCAAAAATGATTCTGTTGATATGAATCCAATTAAAAATGTCACTTTTTTAGTTTGGCCAGTGTTTCTCAAACTGTATTCACCTACAGTATCGCGATTGTTTATTATGTCTTTTGTTCCTTTTAGCTTGTGTTTTATTATCCTGTTCCTTTGTTTTTTCCACCATATTCTTTTGTTTTTACTCTATTCATTAAACACTTTGTTCTGTTTGAACATTTATACATACATGAAGAATTTTTTTGTTTTTTTTTTGCAACCTCAAGTGACACGAGAGGGTGAAGCCAAGTACAACCAAACGCTGATTCAAGACATTTTTAGTAGACCAAAAATGTTAAAATTAACTTTCATGAACTGAAGACACACTGTGAGAGGGTTAAAGTTGTAAGACGACAACATGGACAACTCACAGACCGGACAACGCCGTGGCGGCGACCTGTCAATCACAAGGTAGCCCCGCCCTAAAGCATACCCTGCTTTATGGCCTATTTGACTCTAAATGAGACCATCATTTGATGAATTAACAGTTGAAACTAGCGATTGAGACCATAATGTCACGTTTACAATGACTTTATGGTCTCAATGGTTCAAGTGAGAAGTAGGGTCATATTCTTTTAGACGTCTATACAACCAGAGGAGAGTCGCCCCCTGATGGCTGTTAGAAAGAATGCAAGTTTAAGGCACTTCAGCGTTGGCTTTACTTTTCAGAACTGAAGGTTGCCGCCGGTTTTCGACAGCCGATTAGCCACAATCACAGCGGAGGCAAAACATGTATATCTTTCATTGTGACGCTACGAGGTGGATTCCAACCCAACATATATAAAGTTGTTTTGGCTCTTAAAAAAAAATCAGCAAAGAACAACATGGAGAGGGTCTGCTCCATATGAAGGTATGGTTAAAATGATGCCCCGGGACGTTTGTGTTAGAAGCCCCAAAAGTGAAGCTGTCGGACAAAGACGAACCACAAGCAAAGCAAAGCAACCTGCACTTTAAGGACGTTAAAACCCAGACGCAAAAACAACTGCCCAGCATCATACGCAGCTATCATAACAAAGTGTAAAGTTTGGAATTTTTGTCGTAACAGCGATGATTTCTTCCTCCGCTTTGGTGTTTTCTACTCGCTGCCGTCCTCACAATATAAACTTTATGCAACACCACAACCATTTTGCAAGATCACATAATTAGAAGGCGAGCAGCCGTGATTGTAAAAACAATGAAACAGACCTGATATTTTAGGTACCTATCGGAACAAACTTGAACATCGTACTTGAAGCACTGTGCACGTCTTTGTTGCGCTCGAGCCTTTATGCGTACTTTACAACCCTGCTATCTTTAGTTCCTTTGGGAATATCACAAGAATGCCGAAACTGGCCACTTCCATAAAAGCTCCTGCTACAGTCCTCCCACTTTGAGGTTTCTGGCTTTAACATGCTGACATGCTTCAGTGAATATACTTCATTTTTTATGATTATTTCTATACCAAGCCATGCTCTTCAAAAGGTTCAAATCTTGTTTGCCAACCCCTTTTTTTAGTTGTTGAGTTCATTGCCAGGGAGCCATGACCTCATGCTGTAATTTTAGTCTAATTCCACTTGGGGAAAAAGGGGCGGGGGGGGGGGGGGGGGCAGGCCCTTGATTCAAGACCAAAAAGGTTAAGAAACTACCACTGGCTAATAGCAGAGGTAGGGATGCTTAAGAAAATAAAGATCACTTTTTGACCTTCTTTACTTCCTCTTTCAATTGAGGCTCTCAATCATTTTTCCCTCTTAAAGGGCCGGCTGCATATGTTTTCATTTATGAGAGATTATTCTGCTGCTGTTCAGTCACTGGAAAGGGAATTTTTCAAATTTGTTTTTGATCCATCCACAAAACGCACATTAAAGTATACTTCAACATTTAAAGTAATGCGGTTATTTGCTGTCGGTTACAACTCTCATCTACGGTAAATATGAAGCTACCACCCGCTATTTCATCTTTAAAATTTGACGTTTTGGGAAATACACTCATTTTGCTTCAGTGCTGGGAGTTTGAAGAGAAGACAGCGCTCTCGTTTACAGTAAATATGAAGCTACCACGAGCAGGCGGCTAACTTAGCTTAGCACAAAAACTGGAAACAGGGGGAAACAGCTAGCCTGGAGTTATCTGAAAGTAGCGAAAACAGCATCTCCAAAGCTCACCAATTAACATGTTGCATCTCATTTTGGACTATTTCCTGGCTTCTACCAGTTGCTGGCCAAACCGTCCGAGACTCCGGGGATTTACTGGTTCAAGCCAAGAAATAGTCTGCTCCATAACCTCGTGTGAAACAGCAACTTCTTTTTCCACTTTGGTTGTTCTACATTCAGAAAGAGCAGCATCGATCTAATCAACTCCCGGTAAGAAAGCAAAATTCCCCAAATGTCAAATTGTTAGTAGAAGCGTTTTAAGTTTGCTGCTGAACAACTGGCCACTAATAAAACAATGGTTTGTAAATTGATTCGTGTCAGACAATCTATTTCCAGATAGATCTAATTTTCTCACTGATATATGCATATTTACATTCAACCACTTTGGCTGTTCACCGTGGCTGTGTGCACTAGTTGGACTCTACATTCATTTTATTTATACTAGCCATTCCATTTTGAGTCCAATAGATATCTATAAATTAAGCTGAGCTTGATTTTTATTATACTTAACTTCTAAACTGCATGAAGAACCGTAGACTCTTGGTAAGAAGAAGAATTTAACAGTTATTAAGTGAAACTGTTTAACAGTTGAAGGATGGGAGCAAAGTACGAGGTACATGGAATAAACGTACTTCCCAAAATGTCGAATGATTCCTTTAACAAAACCAGCAGATCAATAACACTGACCTACAAACATAGTGCATTCCAGTGGAAATTAAAAGCTCTCCCCAGGGTGGATACAGCACAAACAACCTGAGAGCACTCTTAGGTGCGTTGTGTGTGTTTTTCTCCTGCTTCAGAGGTCACAGAACTGGAAGCCGGCTGCATCACAAAGAGGAGGTCTCAAACCATCTTGGCACAGCAGAAGAGGAGGGGGTGGGGTGGTGGTGGTGGTGGGAGGGGGGCGGTCTCGTCAGAGCTGCGAGGTGTACGGGTTGAAGTCTGGGTGTTAGTCTGCTGTAACTGATTCAGTGGTAATGAACCCGCTGCTCGGGCAAAGTGCCAGTGAGCACAGACCAGCCACCAGCAAATCACCCCACTCTGAACCTCCACAATGGGCTGAAAAAAACCCCAAAACCTCTTCCTTGTTTTCAGGACACGTTCTAAACACATCCTATGTTTCATGTTCCTCAGGAGTCTGTTGACTATTGCTGTCGGACGTCCACCGCTCCCCTCCGAGCGTTGTTGTTGTTGCCCCGGTGTGTGAGACTCACGAGTCATCGCTCCCCCTTCTCTCCATCCAGCCAGGTCTTCTAACCTCCCTTTAGCCCCAAATCACATCCGTAATCCCATAATGTGTCTGCTTATCTATTTCCATCTCAAAGAGACACACACACACACACACACACACACACACACACACACACACACACACACACACACACACACACACACACACACACACACACACACACACACACACACACACACACACACACACACACACACACACACACACACACACACACACACACGTCTATGCCTGACACAGCCCTCCTCCCTCTGCTTGTCAGACAGCCGGTCCTCCTCTCCCAAATCCATTCATCTCAGCCCTTTTGTCACTTCTATTTCTCATGCCGTCCCCCCCCCACTCGTCCAACACATCAGGTGCTATATCAGGGCTTTTTTTTTTTCTTTTTTTTTTAAATGGAGGAAAATCCCTTGAAGCACATTAGCAAGATGAGCAAATGTAGCCATTTTTTTTTGTTTTTTTTTGCAGGATATCACGAAAGACAAACATCACAGATCACGTAAAGATGCATACGAGTGGTGTGGAGGAGGAATATTACTGACGCTTACGTGAACGTACAGTTTATGTTCATTGGACTCGTACAGTGAGTCCTATACGAGACATCTCGTGCGGAGAGCACTCGGGGACACTAAAGCCACACGCAGCGTTTGTGAGGGATTATTAGAGCGAAAGATATCGAGTCTGTCGCTCTGGGAGGAGGTTCCTCGAGAGATTGAGCCAATGAATGGAGACGGAGCCAGTATGTGTATGTGCACCATAGGGTTGAAGCGTGTGTGTGTGTGTGTGTGTGTGTGTGTGTGTGTGTGTGTGTGTGTGTACGTGTACGCATGTGTGTGTTTGTATAGTGTGTGTGGGAGCGAGGGGGGGGGGAGGGGCTTTGTAATAGTATGGCGTTCAGATATATAACAGTAACAACACACACGTTTCCATTGTGACAATATAGTGGCAGTGATAGATTCAGAGCCATTATACTACATAAACATCCAGCTGATGCACTAATAAATCATGTGGGTGCAGAGCGGCGTCTGCTCAGCTTCATTCTGGAAACATCAGAGGGCGGAGTTGTGGTTTTATCGTTTAGTTCTTAACTTTTTACCGAAAAGAATCAATTTTGGTTTTAAAAATGAATGAAATGTAGTTTCAATAAATCAACAGCGGTCTACACACATGACCAGAAGCAGCTCATGAACAAGTGTCATCCATATCATCACGAGGTTCACGTTCAAAACGGTGTTTGTTGTTGACGTTCATGAACGACGCTTTAGGATTTCAGAAATACTGACGTCAAGTCAAACCCATCTCCCCAAATAGCTTTTTAAAAATGTATTTATTCCGCCAAATGCTCAAGGAAATGTTATTTTAAAGTGAAGATATATAGATATATAAATATATTTAACTTAAAAGTAGTCATATTTGAAATCCTCTTCCACTCAAATCAGTGTTTTGCTCATTACTTTTATTGGAGTTTGATCTTCACTGTGAAGAATGATGTGTGAGCAGAGGTCTTCACCTTCGTCTGCTGAACTCCTTTAATCAGGTTAAATTTTAGGTTCATTCTTGTTTGTCTGTTTTGTGTTTTTGTTGTACTCATGCCGAATTCCCCACATCAATATTGTACATCATATCATTAGATGCATATCATTGATGTGTAAGCAGCACTTTGATGTGGAGTTGAAATACTGTCGGGTAGTTTGATCCAGTGGTTCCATTCCTGGTTGTGGTTGACAAAGTGACACTGCTTCATTCCCACAAGGTTGGAACCACTGGGTTAATCTACAGCAATATGCTGTATTTAATATGATTAACATACGTTGTATATGTGAAATCTTAATCTGCAAAGTTTACTAGTAAGTTGCTGTCAAAGAAATACAGTATAGTACAATATTTGCCTCTGAAATTTAGTGGAATACAAGTATAAAGTGGCACAAAACAGGAGTAAAAGTACCTCCAAATGTACTACTTACAGTGCTGGGGAGTAACTATTTACATGTCACTGATTAAAATATAAATGATTGTTATCAGTTACAGGTAGAGAGAACAATGTTTTCAGGACTTTTCTGCTTTATTGCCCAGTTTAAAGCATTTGCTTGAAAAGTATTCTAATAAGCTATATAACTTTGAAGTCATTTGAAATAGTTCTTATTCCATTCTTAACAGGGTATATAGAAATGTACTAGGTTACAGATTACTAAAGTAACCTTCACAACACGGTGTACTTTATACCTTATAAAGTGTTTTTATACCTGTGATACTGCTGGTCAAGACGAGCCACTGTCAGACTTTTAGATTAAAAAAAAAAAAAAAAAAGTGTCTCAGCAGTCAGTTATTACTCCAGCTGGGAGACTGAAAAAGCAACATGGGCAAGACCGAGGGAAAAGTACATCAATAACACAGCTAAAAACACAAAAACAGCCTTTGTGTGTGTGTGTGTGTGTGTGTGTGTGTGTGTGTGTGCGTGCGTGTCAGACACACACACAGTCTGACTGACAGCACAATACTCTTCTACATCTGTTCACGTAAAAACCTGCAAACCGTTTGTTTCTCTTAAAACGAGGGGCGGATTTGAAGAGGAACTACACTGACATTTAAAAAACAAAAAAGGGAAAACTAAAGCAAGATAAACTTGGGAGGAGGAGTGGGTGGAGGTGGATGGGTGGGGTTCACTGAGTGAAGGTAAACGACATCGGAAAGCCCAGTCTGATTCCAAGAGCCCCCTGCTTTGAAAAGTTTGCGTGAGGCGGCTTAACGGAACGCCGGGTTGTTTTTCCGCTCCACTGCTTTCTGGACTGAACTATAAACTAAAGACGACATCCTCTCATTAGTCTGCCCTCTGTAGCAAAGCCAGGCCATTTAGTGTACCCAAAATCCCATTGTTTAATTGCGCGGGTCAAGTCAAAGGTCAACCAAAATATTGATGAACTTTTTTAAGGAAGGAGGGGGCTGGGGGGGGGGGGGGGTGCAGTGAGGCTTGAAGCGGCGGGGAAGGCAGGCGAGGGCAGGAGGTGCAAGGGCCACAAACACAGCTGTACCCGAGCGCATACAGAGCCAGCACTGGGAGGAAAAGAAACCCCCAGAACAACCAGCGAGCTATAAAGCAGGTGTGTGAAGTTTGCACGGGGAAAAAAAAAAAAAAAATCACAAGGAGAGCCCGATAACATTTTAAAAGTCAACACTGCACATAAAGTTTGCAGTGAGTAGTCGCTCTCCGGCTGCCAAGGGGGACAATAAAGTCCGTGAGGACAAATCACCACGCTCACAAAAAAACGCAGTCACAACAGCAACCTGAATGAGATGGTGTGCAACGGCCGAGTGTTATGGATTACACTGTTTGTTTAAATCCATGTTAGGTGGATTATGCTCCTTCACTAAAGAGGGCCGGCCGGGGGTCAAAGGCCAGTGAGGCAAAGGCTGCTAAGAAGGTCCTCAAAACACAGCTTTCTCTCTGACCTGAGGGAATTCCTGCAGACACCAATCTTTGGAACTCGTGACCCAACTTTGTTACATCTTAAACGGGGTGTAAAAAAAAAAAAGAAAAGAAAAGAAAAGAAGAAGAGGAGCGTGAATGTACTGGGATAGATGTACAGGGCCTAGCTGGTAGCACACAGTAAAGGGCTTCATTGAATCTGCAAGTAGATACTCCTGCATGGAAATACATACAAAAGCAGCCATGGAGGCGCAATTAAAGAAGAATAAGAACAGCTTTTGGGCCGTTCTTTACCGACGGCGATCATCTGAAACACTAAAATTGAACGGTCAATATTTATGCATGTGGTTCTGTCTCATCCTGATCCAATGGAGTAACTCGTTTCTTTAGCACACAGACTGAAGCTCCTCAACTTGTTGCTTTATCTTAAGTGTTACGGTTCTCGTGATAGTCTCGGTTAGTTATAATCATAATTATTATGTTTTGGGCTAAAAAGGAAAAGAAAAGACAACTTTTGTCTTTTGGGTCAAAGCTGAAATCAATTGGTTTGATTGTGCAAAGTAAAAAAAAAGACACATTTTGATGAATTCAAAATAAAGAAAGTAAATAAAGAAATTACATGTTTTTTTGTGAGTAAAAATTCGAATATCATTTTTCTATAATATCGATTATTCGAATGAGTCGTGTTAAAGTAAAAAGGTTTCTTCAGACTTGCTCTCCTGTGACATCGCAGTCCTTGGAACAGAGCGGGATTGAAGCGCGCACACACACACACAACCAAAACAAAGTGGTCACTTTACGCCCCCGGGCGCGTTCCTGGTGACATTTAACAGCGAGGAAAGCTATTTCCTTTACCATTCTGAGCCAAACGCTCTTAATTGCTCGAGAAGTCTGCTGCAGTTCGGGAAAACACTTTGTGATATTCCCCGAGCTTGATCTCTGCGGTTCACTCGAGTCTGTGTTTATTCCTGTGTGGAAGAAAATTGGTTTACTCGAGTTGTAATTTTGATATGACACTAAAATATTCCCTTGAACGCGCACCATTTGGGAGCCTTTGTAGTTCTAATGGCCGCTCATTATGGGTTTGGAGATAAGTTTACGTTGTCATTAAATGTGACTAAACACAGAAACAAACATTTCCCGAACGCACCTTATCTGCTCGGTGGAGTCGACGCTATCTGGCTGCAGCAGCGTATATCAGATGGGCCCCGCAGGCATCTGTTAACCGGGACTTCATCGGCTGGATCGTTTCACCGATAACGATCTTGGGAACAAAAAACGTTCAGCAGATCGCTCCCGTGAGCGGGCACCCGTGGGGCTCCCACACTGGGAGACTTCAAACCCACCATCACTGTGCACTATACTGAGAACAAAAAAAAGGAAAAAGAAGCGTTCATGTGAACGTGAACGCAGCACACAAACTTTACAAGTTATTCTAACGTCTAACCCACTTCTAAAAAAAATTAAATTCTTTAAGACAGAAGAAGAAATCCAGCAAGTGGTCGCCGCTGATGTCATTTTATGCGTTTCAGAAAAACCAACGTGTTAAATACAAATCAATGAAGAGCAGACACATCGCTGCTTTCTGTCAACAGACACCTGGTGACACTTGAAATGAAAACTCTTTAAACGAGTACAGTGCCGTTTACCCACCATGCAATTAAAAGAGATATATTAAAATGTTGTTTTGTCACCCAAATAAACGTCTTAATGAGCTGAATATCCTAATAAATACACTTTTTATTCTAAATGTAACAACGTAATATAAACAGTTCTGCAGCAACACACGGGTGGACTGGTGCAAAATTCATTATTTGAACTTACACGTAATCGTTTAAGACCTAAAATTGCCAAGAATTTAATTTGGACATTTTTTTTTCAAAACTTTTTTTTTTCAAGACTTTGACATTATTACAAAACACCAGAAACGTTGCCTTAGTGGCTGTGTAAACGTGAATCCGTCATTGTAAACGACCTCCTCGATGACTGCATGTACAGTTCTGTTCGAATGATTCATTGAAGGGAAGCAGAGAGCTTCAGCTCTGAACCCTCAACAAGCTCTTTAGTTCAACTGAGGTAAACCTGCTGACTGGAGGATTTCCAGTTCAAACTCTGCAAACTGGCCTGATTAGAAGGACTTTAAGCAGTTCTTAAGTGAGGGGAGCCATGGAAGTTGTAATGCTGGACTTACTCCTGGATGTAGACTATTATTTTGAAAATCCTGCATACTTAGTAAAATCACTTCATTTGTGTCTCAAGGGCCTTAAAGAGCAAGTCTAAATTTAGACCTTTTAGAATTTAATTTCGTTGGACAAAACTTTTTCAAATAATAAATCAGCAACTTTTTTTTCATGAACAAATATTTGAGTGATCCTATAAACATATCACAAAAAAACCCACAAGAGGATGCAGCCGTTAGAGATTTTACTCCTAAGTACTATGAATGAAATAGAATACATTTACTCGAGTACTTAAGAGTACATTTGAGGTACATGACTCGAGTATTTCCATTTTAGACAACTTTCCACTCATCATTCAGGGATAAACATTCTTGTTTTTGTTGCACGACCCATTTAGTTGCATTTACTTTACTAAAAATATTTAATACAAAACAAATAAGAACGCACTGTAACCAACAGCACACATCGGTAACACTGCCTCGTGAGCTCCACCTCGAACAATTACTCCAATAATATGTACCAGTACCTCACTCGCAGGGGTCATTTGTGTACTTCTACTTTGATACTGTAAGTTGGAGAACTTTTACTTTGGCAACAGTTTAAGTGCAGCATTTCTTACAGTGGAATACTTCCTTCAATCCCTCCTAATATAGTCATATAGTCAGAATAAACTATATTCCGGGGAAGCACTGGTCAGGTACTACAGTTAACGCCGCCCATGCGCGTCCGGTGTATATTAATTATTGATCGCTCGCAGCTGCTTATGGTTTATATGGTCTGGCATCAGCACAAGCGTCTCAGCGCGGAGCAGGTCTTTCCTGGTGTCCCCTTAAGCAGGATTGTGTGTTTGGACTGTAAGTATCCATAATGCCCCTGTGGGGAGGGGAGGGCAAGAAAAGAAAAGAAAAGAAACAATGCTTTCCGTGCAAAGGGATTGGCAAAAAATGTTGCAATTCAATAAATTGAGGAAACTCGCCACCTACAGTGACTGAACAGATTTGTCCAGGGCTCGTGCGCAAACAGATCTCATTGGCTTTACCATCACCAGTAAATTATTAATGCCGAACAGTCAAGTTGATGAAACACGTGTTTAAAAATGGATGTTTTGTTTTTTCCATGAACTGTACTAAATACGTTTTGTTGGTGTTGAGACTCCGTGTGGGGCTGAGTCGTGGTGGGAGGTATCCAGGCTAATTGATGAAAGAGACGAGTGTTTGCCCCAAAGCTGAGGAAGCCGTTTCCCTTTCCTTCATCGCCAAACACACTATAATATACACTATAATATAAATATATATCCATACATACATACATTCACTGTATGTGTGCAACTCACATTTTTGCATCAGATCAAAGCCTCACAAAAGGCCAAACTAAATGTCTGCAAAACATAACACGGACACAAGTTATTTTTGACATTATCAGAAATGTTTTAGTAAAAAAAGTTATAGGAAAGTAACGACAGAAATATTTATTTTATTTTTGTAATTATTTTATTATAGTTATTTATTTTGTTCTACTTATCTTGACACACTCCTCCCATAATGCTTTTTCGGAGTTTGTAGGAGGCTACAGTAGTATTAACAATATTCATATTTTTTGAATCAAAACTGTATTTAATCATCTTTTTCAAGCGAAATCATTTTGTCCCAGTTGATACCAAAAAAATCCAATGAAGGCTGGCTGATGGATCTTATAATGCTGCCTGCAGCCAATATCCTATAAACAACAACAATAATAATCATAACAACAATAATAACCATAATAACAACAATAATAATCATAACAACAACAATAATATTAATTAAAACTTAGACAAATCGTTTTCAAACAGACCCAATTAATCACCAATAAAAATAACAAAGTCTAAGTTGAGCATGAATTTATGATTTATTTAAAGGAAATGCACAACGAGTAAAAAACAGTTTATGAATTCATTGGGACATTCTGCATGCCATAATTTAAAAAAAAAAGAAAAAAGAAAAGAATTAAGCACAGTTTGACTTTTGAGAAGAACAATATTTGCATATTGATATGTTCCAATGGTGGGGGATGAGCACAAGTATTATTATTTTTTTATTTTAAACTGAACTTTTTTTTGCAGAGAAACCATAGACAAAAAAATAGCATTCAAAGTATAATACAGTATTTTTAATATAGTAATTGTCGTTATTAGAACTTGTCTGGAGGAGGTCTTTACGATGAGTTGAGCTCGTGGTGGTAAGTTAACTTTGATAGTAATATTTAGCTTATTAGTTTAGGTTGAGTCGTTTTTTTTCTTCAAAACGACTTATTCTAGTGTGTGTGTGTGTGTGTGTGTGTGTGTGTGTGTGTGTGTGTGTGTGTGTGTGTGTCGTAATAAACTCAGTGTGAAGTGACACTAGTGGCAGTAATGTTGGGGATAGCAGAATTATTAAAGCAAATAAAAACAACGAATAGTGTTGAAAAAAACCCCAAAGAAGAATAAAGCGGCACTAAAGTGTTCGCGTTACATCTAAAGTAACGAGTAATGAACCAGCGGTGACCAAAGTAATCCCGGGTGAGGGCCGTGTCGCGCGTGCGTGGATGTGTTTGTTGGCTCGGAGCTGCGGGACTGCACGCGATGGTCGTGTTTGGTTGCAGCTAGTTTTTGTTTTCGCTCCTAATTGACTGGTCAGGTTCATATACAGCTCGGTGTCCGCAGGGAGGCTGTGAATGTGGGCCACAACTCCCCCGAGCCTCGGGGCGGAGGGAGCAGACCGAGAGGCAGAGCTGAGGTTCGTCTGCTCCCGAGGAAGGCTGGAGCTTTAAAAGCTTCTTTACAATTTATTAAAAACAAACAATAAACAATAACGAGAACTACACTTTAAAACGCCCCGGTGAGGCTGGAGACAGGGGGGTCTTGATGTATAAATAAATATATAAATACATCATCATTGGTCGCCTTCAACTTCCTTAAAATTTAAATACAAACACTTTTTAATTCACATTTTAACGCAGGGTCTAATTATGAAACGACATTATCTGGATTTACTTTATTTTATTTTTTAACTTAAATTTCTTTGCTTTAGGGAATATCATTTATCTATATTATGCACGTCCAATTATAATAAAGCAAAGCTTTTAAGTCTCAACTTATCCAAACAAACACTCACCTGATGTCCACAAATCAATAAACACACAATAAGTTCTAAAGCTCAGTGAAAGGAGGACGCTGCAGTGGTCTGTGTCATCAGGGTAATGTGGGGAACCTAATGGATTTAATAACAGATGGATGTGTGCTTATCGAAAGTAAAATCGTATTTTCAATAATCCACATGCATTTCTTATTGCCTGATATTGTTAATGGAGGTCTGCTAATCCTCTGCGGTGCCTTCGCTGCGTCCTCAGTATTATGTTGGGAAGGACGGAAGGACTTTTCACACCTTTCACTCGCATGACTTTAAAATGTGAGCAGGTGGATGAAAATCAAGTGCATGTGAGTGATTTGCTTTGTTTACGATGGAATCACGCTGCTATTTCTCCCCAAAAAAGGTTCATTACACAGACTTTTCCCCCCAAATTACACAGTCAAACTCAATTATACACCGTGAACTCTCACATCACTGCGGTAGAAGTGATCAGATTAAAATGTTTTGATCAAATTCTCTGGGTACAAAACAAAACAAAACAAAAAAAAGAAGAAGAAGAAGGGGAAAATGGTTTAACCTCCTGAATGAGGTTGGAAACATGATGTCAGACTTCTCCACATCCAAATTAACCTCCAGCCGTGGGCATTGATTTGCAAATCGCTGCCGTATCAACCTCCAGTGACTCCTCGTGCTATTCAGTGCATCTCAGTTCAACAAGCGCCGGTGCTCACCTGCTACTGCTTTGACTGCTGCCGGCTGCCAATTAACACCTATGGCATGTTAATTAGGCCGCAGAGTCTACCACTTCAGGAGACTTTTCAGAACCCTTCACCACAAGTGGCCTTTATTTTCACAAGAGCTCATGTGCAATCTGCATATGCATCTTGCATGGAGGAATCGGGAGGAAGCCAAAGTGGGATTCAAAGCAGAGGCGTGTAGCTGCAACATGTGAATCAATGGACTGAAAGCATTTGGAGATCATGTGTCGTTCAAACTATTTGGGCCAATTAGACGACTGCGGGTTATAGATTTATGTTACGGCGGCACTAGTGAGAGGGTAATTGAGTTCAATAAGTCTGAAGAGAGATTTATATTACAGCCAGACTATAAAGGGCTCGAGATTGTGTACAAGTACACAAATCTACATTTTGACATCTTGGACTGACACATTTGATCAGTCATAGTTCTTTCAAATGAATAACTTGTTCCAAATCCCACTGGGGAGTAAATTAATGCAAAAATATTAGGTCAAACTGTATGTATAACACAAAAGAAAATGAAAGAAATGTGTTTATGCTCTAATATGAACAAGGGAGTTTACACACACACACACACACACACACACACACACACACACACACACACACACACACACACACACACACACACACACACACACACACACACACACACACACACACACACACACACACACACACACGGATGAGTAAGACAAACAAACCTGGCAACAAATTAACAAACTGCTGGCTCTTCTCACGCACAAACTATCGTGAATCGTCTTTCAGGGAATCTGGAATCAGTCAGCTCCGAGTATAACGTACAGAAACCTGCTGGAAAATTAGACGATGCACAACATGGCGTCATTAGTTCCAAAAGGGATGCTGGAGGTGAAGTGGGTGTTTAGGGGCTGGGTGGGTGTCTGAATTGGGGAGAGGGGGGGGGGTGTTCATGAAACGTTACTCAGAAAAAGAAGAAAGCACCTAAAAAGGCTTGAGAAACACAATGACACATCAAAAGGAAAGAGCTGAAAACCTTGGCATAATAAGACTCATGAATAAGCCCAGATCCCAAAGGAACAATGTGTGTTTAAGTGTGTGAGGGAGCAGAAGAGAGAGAGTCAGAGTGTGTGTGTGTGTGTGTGTGTGTGTGTGTGTGTGTGTGTGTGTGTGTGTGTGTGTGTGTGTGTGTGTGTGTGTGTGTGAAGCTGTCTCTCATTTTTAATCCTAGAATTACTCTTAAATCATTGACACAGCAGGAGAACGGCCGTTCGTCGAGCACATTCATAAATTTATTGCTTCACATAATAATTTCAGCCTTCGTCTGCTGGCGCAGTTTAAAGACGAGAAATGTTTCGTCATTTGATGCACAAAAGTGTAGCGAGAACACGCTGAACTTTGCTAATAACACAGGGGGGAAAATGCTTAGTTTCTAGGCTTCATGTTTCTAGTGTCTCCACACGGCTCTCAACATGGCGACGTTTAGCAGCTAACGGTGCTAACAGCGCTATCGGGGAAAAGAGCGACAACAGGGCTGACAGAGCTAAGAGTGTTTACCTGAGGGGGGAAACGGGCGGGAAAATACGCCGATGGTCGAGACAGCGTCATCAGCTGTAACCGCCTTATGAGAGCGGCGGCCATTAGCTAGCTAGTGGGGCACCCTCACCGACAGTAAAAGGGACATGCGACCGGCCCGAATTTACTTCACTCTCTTTACATAATGTTTTAAATGTCAAATATAGAACTTTAAAAGTGCAGACAATATCAGGCAACTTCTATATGCAGTTGACATTACCTCGATGTCACCCATTTGTTTGTGAACGGCCGTTTTGAGGCCTGGAGTTCGTCATTTTGGCCGTCGCCATCTTGGATTTTTGCAACCAGTGGTAAAGTTAAGTCAGCAAAACCACCTGGCTAAGTTTAGAAAAAAACCCATCATAGTTGGACTTGAAATAAGAACGTTAACCAAGTTAAATATATATGGAAACAACAGAACAGGAAAACACATCACAAACTTCACTAAGGCAACTTCAAATTAAAAACAACATATTTATTTGGACACCAGCCTTGAACACTGGTCTCCTGGTTGCTTGCAAAAGCAGTTTCTCTTTCATTTTAATGTTTTACTACATCACTTATATATATATAAAATGCAGCATATTCACGCTGATGCGTTAATATTGCAGTCAGTACAGACTAAATGGTGTATAAATGACACGCAAAAAGCAAGAAGGGCGTTCTTATTGCACGCAAAATTACAAGTTGTCAAATCATTCCTTATGCGAATGATGATGATGTCAAGTTTGAAAACAAAAACTGTTTTTTCTACAGTGTCACACAGAATATCGAATATGTGTTTGGATGATGCCCAACATCCTTTGTTTGTTTGTATTTTTAGGAGCAAATGATCGCCGAAGACTTCCTTACACTTGATGTAAAGCGCCATTAAAAAGTGAACAGAATATCTCCAGAGGATCATTTTGATCCAAGTGTCTGCATCCTGAATAAACACTGTTGATTAAACGTTGGTGCACCAGATGCTGTTGAGGAGTAAATGCAGAGCTGCAGAGTACAAACACGGAGGAGAAACAGTCATCTGGGTTCTGTATTCTCACACAGCGCTGTGACTCATTAGCTGTGTGCTTCATTGTTTTTTTGGGGGGGGGGGGGAGTAACACATTTCTACATTTTTTTCCCTCTCCTTTTTACGGTTCGTCCACAAATAACTTGTTCAGAGTGGCCCCTGCTTTCGAATTGACCCCCTTCTCTGCATCGTATGACATCATTTCCCTATTGTGAGGCGATTTCTGCTTTGAATCCAAAAGGAAAGTGATCCTGTGCCAGAAGTTAAGGGATACCACTTCACTCCCTCCTGTAAACAATGAGAGGCCAACCTGCTATTAGCAGAAACTGTGGGCATGCTGGGTGGGAAAAAGGCTCTTTTTTGTTGTGTATATGGAGAGTCAAACAAATTGTTCTGAGTGACCAAATCTTTAACGTGTTTATCGTATATGTGAGTGGTGTGGTTTTGTAGAACTGCAATAAGTTATGAAATGTAGCAAAGAAGGGGCAAAGAAAGCAAGCGAGAGAGTTATTGATCATAATTAAAAAAAATGTCAGACTAAAACGCTAAAAGCTTTAGCAACAACAAAAGGCATTCTTTCAGCCAGAGGAGGCCGCCGTTCGCTTAAAGTGGGTTTTTTCCTGTGAAGACGTGAAGTTTATTTTGAAAAGACCGTATTTATCCGACACGTGTTGCCAGATAAATGCATGAAAAATCAGGAGCAACTTTTGAGTAAGATATCATACGAACCGTTGAATGAGGATTCAGTGGAGTCAGTGCAAAAACATTTAATTTGTATGCATGAAGGAGCTTATACTGATCTGTTCTCCAAAATGAAATTTATCACTTTATTTTATTTGATGCATTTGAGAGCAAAGTTGAGCAGGATGGTAATGCATGATGTATCAATTTGAAGATAGGACCCCCCCCCCCCAGACAGGAACAGTTCAAGGAAATATAAATGAAGTGAAGATGGATACACTTACAGGCAGGCTGGGGTCAGGGTTGAGGAACAGATACAGGAAGGGAGTCCAAACAAATCCAGTGAACAAGGCTGGTGAGCCAGTCAAGAACAGTTAACAGGCAACAAGGGAGAAACAGGAACAGATCAGGTACGGGTTCATGCTAAGGTTTGGGTTAAGAAAGCAAACAGATGAGCAACATTGCAACCATGACACTTCTAGCAGGAAGGGAGCAGAAAATGGCCGCTTAAATACCTGCAGAGCTGGTGAGGGGAGGGGGAGCAGGTGAGCAGGTGGGCGGGGGAAAGTCAGGTGACTGGGACCGGAGGGAAAAGAGGTTATTGCAGGGCGGGAGGGCGGGAGGGCGTGGCATGGATGTGAGGAGGAGGTGGGGAAAAGTCAGAGGGCATCTGGTGGACAGGAGGAGTATGGCAGTGACGGGGTTAGAGGAAGTGGGAACGCGGCCGGAGGGAAAACGGCCTCGGGGATTATACGTCTTTTGAACTGCTTAGATTTGAAAGCAGAATCTTCTCCCTTGGGGCTCATAAAGGGGAAGATGTTGGACCAGTCCAATACATTATGGTGGAGAAGTAACTAAAACACATTCAATACATTAAAAGAGTCCCAAAATCAATAAAACGTAGCTGTGCCAGATTATTCCAGTACTGTGATGTCTGAAGAGATGCCTCCATTATATCAGTAATATTAATACTGATCACGATGTTTCAGCATTCGCTGCTTTATAATTCACAGTGAAATGAGTCCAAAGGGGAGTGAAAGAGCTAAATTGATAGAAATGTAAAAGTTTGTTTGTGAAAAGATGGATTTGATGAGATTCGTTTCGTTGCCCTGTGACTCTCCGCCCAGAAAGTAAAGGCCAGATCACCTCTGGACCTTGTATTTATCTGGACGTCAGGAGGCTTTTGGCTGAAGCAGTCCAGCTCCTCAAGGGTAAAAGATCTGAGCCGGAGCTGGAAACCAGGTCTGACGGTCGGTTTTAGCTTCATAATTGATTATAAGATGATGCCTCTTAAAGCTCAATTTGAGTAATTGCCAGTGCAATAAAATCTAAATAGGATTTAAGTAATTCTATACCTCATCCACTTTTAAATGTGTTGCAAATTGGTATGTACTCATTTTCATACTTTCATCATTCCAAAAAATGTATGCCAGCTGGATTTTTACCTCATTTGGATGAGAAATTATAAATACCTTTTTGTTGTTATTGTTACTTAACGCGATTGAAGGAGAAACACTGTCGAAAATTGGTTTATGTTACGGGTCTGAGATCTGACAGCATTCATGGTGTGGAGTTTCCATGTCCACACACACACACACACACACACACACACACACACACACACACATCTCAAAAGCACAGGACCGGGGACTTAAGTGGCAAACACTCTGCAGGCCTGCCCAATTTTCAAGGCGATTTCCTAACTTGAAAAAGAGCGGGCTGTGAATAATTGTGGTGCTCTTCATGCTTGTGATAATAATGTTATTCTAACGGGGTGAAAGTGGTACAAATAGTGGAAAAAAACACTTAAGAAAAAAAAAAAGAAAGAAAAAGAGACGTTAGGACGACCACACATTCTAACTTACTGCCAAATTACTCATCTATTATGGGGTTTCATTTACTCTGACAATTAAAGCAAAGTAAGTGCTTCAGTAACACCCGTTTCTCTCTCTCACACACACACACACACACACACACACACACACACACACACACACACACACACACACACACACACCAAGTGGTGATGAATATTAGTGAGTTTTGAGTCATTCATCTACTGCTTTCTAAAAACCCCAAAACTAGTCAAATTGTAAGGAACGCATGAAACAATGTGTTCTCCTCTAACTTACGTTGCATGTTAGCAGCTTCCTGGTTTGTAAAGTTATTTTACAAAGTCAATGAGCTCATCATTAGTGGCTGTGTCATATGTGTTACCATTACACAAAATTGCACTGCATTTGCCATCGTAAGCAATAAGTCATGAATCTAACCTGTATTTATAGTAGACTAAGCATCCAAACGGGGATTATTTTGCCACCTAAATAAACATTTTCCTTTTCCTACTGCATTGTAGTCCTACTAGTTCTACCCTGCAATACATGAGCAAGGCTTCTCCCTGTTTCCTTGTCCTCTATGGATCATCAACCCGTGAGGGAGCTGACTTTTTATCTGGTAAATTTAGCCTCTATTACTGAAACCACTAACTCATCTATTCGCTCGCTATCTATTGACCAGGTGTGTTAAACCACTCCACAGGGTTATCTACACTACACACATCATTCACAACTAAAAACTTATGCTGTGTATGCTGTTTGCTAAACACTGCCATTGCAAGATCACACTCAATTCTCAATCAACGTGCACCCAGAATGCACCTGTGAAAACACCTGTAACCAATTAGATCACTGCTTGAACACTAGAAATAGGATTCTGACTTCGAGGGCAGGATGGACTGTAATTCTAATAGTATTCTGTTGACAGTACAATACTGTAACTATGTTCATGTCATCGATGAGCAGACAAGTATTGAGATTAAACACATTGCATTTGGGTTCATAGTCTATATTTACAGCACGCTGCAAAGGAAGATGACAGACACTCCACATACTGGTGTTTTATTCTGCTCATCAGTGTGCTGTCGGCATGTGGAAAGAACTATTTATTTGCTGTTTCTGTGTCAAGTTGTGATGCAAAAATATGACTTTTACATTTTTGAATGAAGTGATGTAAGATATTTTATATTTAGTTTATATGTTTTGGGTTTTTGTGTTTCGACAAAGGGGACAGATATTGTGTTTAAGACCCTTTCATGTGGTCCTCATTTTGAATCGGCCAGAGATGACTTTTTTACAGTTTGACAGTGGCTGGCTAAAAGGACGGAAAGATTGACAGGCGTTTCACATCTGAAGATACTACAAGACAAAACGAGGATAAAGAGTCGGCAGGTTTGCTGTTAGTTATGAAGTAGAGTCACAAGGTGAACGATATAGAAGTGACGATGTATTTCAAACCGATTCATATTGGAATCAAACATATATTAATGTCCGGTTTAAGAAATCTCCTGCAAACTCATCTTCTCATCAAGTGATCCCACTCCAAGGTTTAAGACGCACCTCACATCTTCTGATTATTGTGTGCAAGCTTTATATCGTAAGAGTATATCAGGAAATCGTTACTGTAGATTCTGGCTGTGTGTCTGCAGAATGTAAAATTGGTTCAAAATCCATTGAATCGAATGAGTAAATAACCGTGTTTTACTTTGTGTTTGTGTGAGCGGCTGGGCGGGTGAGTGTACCTTTTGTGTGAGGCCGGGAGAGAGGAAGCATGTGTGTACGCTTTCAATGTTTTGTCTGTGGTTTGTGTGCCCAGACTGATCTCTCATCCTGTCTGCGTACGTACGCTGTGTGTGTGTGTGTGTGTGTGTGTGTGTGTGTGTGTGTGTGTGTGTGTGGTGTGTGTGTGTGTGTGTGTGTGTGTGTGTGTGTACGTAATACCTCAGAGAGTGCTCCACCGGCTGTCTGTGTATGAACTGAATAATGCATCAGGAGATTCCCTTCCTCTCACCCTCCTATATCAATCCTTACCCGAGTCGGCTTCACTCATCTTAACCTCCAAATCTCTCAATCATTCGCTTGTTTTTTTTCTAATATTCACCTAGTTACATGACCTTTGTTCCGTGCCTCATCCTCCACCGTCAGTCTACATCACCCCCCCCCCCCCCCCCTCTGCTCCTCCCCCGTCCCTCTATCACTCAGCCCCTCCCCAAGCCTACTCATGCGTAAGGTAGTGGGGTGAAAATGCTGTGCTCTCAGCGCAGCCCCTCTGCACGCAATAGTGCCGGGATCGTGTGAGAAGGCCGGCAGACACGATGCAGCCCCACATGGCTGATGTCGTGGAGCCACGGAAGAGAGGAACGGCGCAGAGGGGAGGGGTGTAAAATCCCCACTGTGTCCCCGTTACCCACGACAAGGGGTCTCGGCTCAGCCGGAACCATGGCAACATTTCACACTGATGAGATTTTTTCACTGCCATCGTCAGGGTCAATCAGGCGGGTCAAGGTGGAATGGCTGCCGCTCACGCAATGCCATTCTTAAAAGGAGGGGGGGGGGGACACAGCGTGACCAAGAAAAACAAACAAAGCCGAGTGGCTTTCCATTCATTTAGGAGGACTCCTAATGGAATCTGTAGCACAGAGATCCCTGGGTAATATTTCCTTTAAACACATTGATTTAAAGTGGTGATTACCGCCGAGGCTGATGGGAGGAGTGGGTTCCAAATCACACCCATCACTCATTCTCTTTTGATTTTTTTTTTCTTCTTAGGCCTCAGTCCTCAAAGGCCAGCCGGCCAGCCCGCTCCCCCCCCCCCCCCTCGGGTCCCCCGCAGTCGCGCTCTCCACACCTCTGCCGATGCCGAGGTCTCATTTCAGGGGCAGGTCGTAATGAAGCCCTCGCCTTCTGATGTATGTTCCTCCGGGGCAGCGGGCCATGTGGGCCCGGCCGCCGAGCAAGCGAAGGCCTCTCCATTACAGACGGGTTAACGTCTTGTGTCAAGCTTCGGGCCGCCGTGGCTGCAGTTGTGATAACAATGTAATGACTTTCTACCTCTGATTACCAAAGGACTCAGAAACATGCAGGATCAAAGTAAATAAAACAGAGTAGCACCTTTGGCTGGAATAATAAACCCCTTTAGAAGTGGTGCATGCTGGGAGGATTACTCATATTTTTTCATCTAATTAGGACAATACATCATTTACATTTCACGTGGTGGAATGGGGCCAAATGAAGAGGCCCGGGTTACTCAACATGGGGTAAAGCTCATGAGGAGCCAAGGAAAATGAATTGAATACAGGAAATATACCGAGTATGTTCAATTATTTGTCTTTAACAAAAACATGACCATTTTGATAATGGATGCATGTAATTGTAGCTCACATCATGAGTAATATAAGACAGGAAATCAGTCAAATTCTATCGCAGTTTCTTCTTTAAATAGACAACTGAATAGGGAGAGTGTGTCATTCTGTTTGGATATTGGGTTCTAGGTGTGTGTGTGTGTGTGTGTGTGTGTGTGTGTGTGTGTACATCAGAGGATGCAGGTGTCTGTGTGTGTGTGGTCCCTATAGCGGAGGTGCTGGCGGTATGGAGTGGGGGGGGCGCTTTGAGTGAGGAGGGCTCTTGGAGAACCATCACTCGCAGGGTTAATATCTGTTTCCCATCTTTTCCAAGTGGCTCTTGAGGAACTGCGAGTTTCCCCCATTCCATTTTCAAAAAGGGGGAAAGGAGGAAAAAGAAAAGCCCACTCTTATGAAATTACAAGCACTTGAAAAGATCTAATGTGGCCTTAATTGTCTCGCTGCATTTGACAATGGGGTGCGTAGGGGAAGCCGTGGGGTTGGAGGGGGGGGGGGGGGGGGGGGGGTTCTCAAGCATGTTTCAAATTACAATGGGGACTTCTACAGAAAATGGGCTCGGCTACGTTGTGCGTCTTTGTTGTCTTGAACAGGAGGAGGAGGTGCAAGGCTGGGGTGAGGCACTTTTTATTTCATAAAAGAAATACCTTGAATGACAAGCTTGAATCTGGAGTTGAATGTGGCCTCATCGCACGGTGTCAATCTGCAAGCTTTGTGAATGAATAGATATTTTCTTGCAGCCCAGCTGGAAAACATCCGAGGCTATTGAAGGAAGAACATCGAGCATTGGATGGGTGGATGCATGGGTCAAAGAAATGTGTGACACAGTTTTCATCCTCCTTCTTTACTCCCGACAGTCAATGCTGGTTTCTTTAAACCATGACCACAACCGTTTCCTCACCTCAACCAAGTGGTTTGTGTGTCTAAACATGAAACTGTAAACAGTGGATGCAGCTCGGAAATGGGATTAAGTTGGTATTAAATCTGAACACAATAGATCCACTTTAGCCCGGGTGAAGGGTTTGTATCAATTTGGTTGTGAACTGGGGTCGCAGGTTGCATTATGACCATAAATTGTGCGCAGTTCAGGCTGATCAGACTGAATAAATCTAAAGAGATTAAGCTATCCAGAGGTTAAAAAAAATGTGTGTATAGATATATATATATATATTTATATAGCAAGAAAAAGAAAACAAAGATATTAAAGGTGCTATATTTGTGATTGGGAGCATTTCTGTTGCCTATCAACGGCTCCAAACATGGCCACGGTTAGCGGCTTGCAGCTAACATGGCTAACAGTGCAAACTACATCAAACTGCTGTCAGAGCCAGCAGCGTTTACCTGAGGGGGGAACCGGAAGGCGGGTACAACGCTTCTGCTACGGCGGTGGAATTGGCGTCATCAGCTGTAACCTCCACATGAGCGCAGTGCAGAATGAGCTACCCTGAGCTAGCCACCCTGGCTAGCTCAGGGTAGCTCATTCTCTGCTCAGGTAGACATCACTATATCTTCACATAGTAAATAGTTTATTGCTGCTATATAAATGCTCTGAATGTCGTATATTGCACCTTTAACAATTTAGCGGAAATGTTTGTCTTCTTTCTCATCCCGTTTATGATTTCACAACCCCTCCTGTGAACCTTCAGGGCTTCCATCAGGTTGAGAACCGTCGTGAAAACAGGTAGCAGTGCTTTATTGTAGAGCTGTAGGGAAGTGGGATGCTGCTTCCCTGTGTGAAAAAAAATGTTTGAGGCACGAATCTAAATAGTTTACGACTGTTTATCACCAGCAGAAAGAACAAATTCTTCCTCAAGCATCCTGCAGATGTCGATCTCTTGCACCTCAAACGAGTGATCTTTCTAGAGGCCAGCTCGTGGAACCCACAGAAACCGAAAAACTGGGGCGATCCCAAAAACTATGTATGGCCACCCCTGCTGCCAGATTTCTCCTTTGCCAGCTGCTCCAGCCTAATTAGCCATTTCAAGAATCACCACGCCAGAGGAGATGTGTTTCCATGTATGTGAATTTCCCTCAGCAGTCATGCACTGCAACGTGTTTCCCACCCTCCACGACTACGAATCTGCATATGGCGCACATCTGGGCCCTTCATTCATGAACATTCAGGGTACTGAGGCGGTTATCTGGTGAGAGGAACACACAAGGAAATCTGCCGGGCCTTTTCTGCTTACTGTGTGACCGGCTAGATGTTGACAGAGAGACGGTTTGAGAAATAAATGTGTCTGCGACCCCCTCAGGGCTCAATCAGATTGGTATACACAAGTGCTTTTGGTATTTCCCTGTTTAACTGTGAGAAGTATCTCCACAGCATCTTGCAGCACGAGCTGAAACAACGAGAACTGTTTGTACCGTTTCATTATTTGAAATCAAAGACCAGCCTTTGGTTTACAGCTTACAAAAATAAAGAGACAGATGCACAGACACACACACACACACACACACACACACACACACACACACACACACACACACACACACACTCACACACAAATGCAAACAAAATCATCTAATTGGATTAGGGCAGCTCTTTGGGCTGATTCACTGACCATGGAGGCCTTGTCCACTGATAAGTAGGGATCTAACCAGCGCTGGTTGTCTGTACACTGACCTCCACAGTCGCTGAGTGTCCACTGACACCTGACACAGCCAGCTTATTCTCCCCACTGGAGCCTAATGTCTGCTGATGGCGGAGACCACCATCCCCTCTTTAGTTTGGGTGCAGTGGGCCGCGTACACATAGGCCAAGCAAGTCTGTCACCCTCCATCCACCCACCTCTCATTAGGACGAGACAACCTGTTTCTGTGCAGATGATTATGCTATGCGGGTGGCGGCTCAGGGGTTTCCCACTCGCTGTGTCTCCCTGGATGATAATATCATAATTTGGCCCGGGGCTGTGCTAAAATACCCTCAAAAGTCTGGTTCGGGTTGGATTTATACAAGCATTTAACATTGTGTGGCTTTGAGAACAATTTAGAAAAAATTACACCCCACTGTTAGCGGTCTTAAGTTGTGGTTTTCCCCCATTACATAGAGCATGTGCACGGCAAGAGCATGTAGCAGCATGAAACCTGCAAGACATTAATAGTATGCACGGCAGCAAATTTGGCAGGGAGGTGGCTTACTCAAGAGACCCCACCAACAGCGCTGCAGAAGTTCCCAGGCTTTAGAACAAACCTGTAGCAAACCGAGTTAACAGGTTTTTAAAAACGGATTAGATGCAGAAATCTGCGATCAATTAAGTGCTCTATTGCTTTCTAAGGGCTCAGATGGAAGGATGGAAATATCATGAATCAACTTTCAGTGAAATCATCGGGAAAAAAAGGCTGCGGAAGAATTGATCAAAAATGTGTTTTTGTATACAAACGTCATCAAAGTGGAACAAAGCTCACTTTACTGAAGATCATCAAGCACAGTTCACCCACTTCACACAAACTGTCACTCAGACGACTTGCTCCAGAGGGACATGTGCGCTATAGCACGAGCTAGCTTTAGCACAGCAGTTGGTATCAAAATACACTATAATTTAACATGTCAAAGTTGTATTACATAAATAGAGCAGTTACTTCTGCAGCAAATTACACATGCAACTGTAAAAACGATTTAGCGACAAGTAGCCCCGCTCTCCCCCTACTTTAAGTACATTTGACATTTAATACTTATGTAGTTTTACTTTAGTATAATTTAGGACTTTTACTAACATGCATTTTACACTGTTATTTTATTTAAGTATACGATCTGAGAACTTCTTCCACCATCTGCCGATCCCTCTGCCTCCTTCAGTCTACAGCGGAGGCAGAAAGTCAGAAGCGGCTCCGGTTGTTTGTCGCTCTGCTCACAGCGAAGAGTGATGATCAAGTGTGACGCTCCCCAGAACCGCAGCCAAGAAGAGGGGCTCTCCCACACAAAGAGAAACCAGCCGATGGAGGGACTCGCCATCACCGAAGGCTTCCGCCTACAAGAGCACCAAGAAAGTGTGCAGGGCTGTACGGAAAGACCTGCAGAAGAAGTTCTGTGATACTATTACAGGACTCAAGTTATTGACGCAGCCATGGTCCAGTCGTTGCTGGCCCACATCACCAAGCTGTCTGCTAAGCCTGCAAAGAAGGAGGGCGCCCTGGGCTGTTGGGCATGTCTGATCCCAGGCCCAATTGTAAAAAGAAGATGTTGAAGAAGAAGATAAGAGTAGTCTTTGAGTGCACTGCTACATATCAGGGAACATCACTAAATGAGCAGTTACTCCTGACCTCACCTACACACTCATTGGTGTCCTGTTAAGATTCAGAGAGCAGCCAGTGGCACTTATGGCAGATATAGAGTCCATGTTTCACCAGCTGAAGGTCCCGGAGGAAGATGCAAAGCTGCTCCAGCTTCTGTGGTGATCTGAATGGCAATGTGGAAGAGTTTAGGATGAAGGTTCAAACTATTTGGTGCCACGTCTTCACCTAGTTGTGCTTCCTATGCCCTAAAAAGAACTGCAGAAATTTTTTTATTTATAAATGTATCTTTAGCCACTCTAAAGTGTTACATACAACACACTTATATATCCGCTTATAATCACTTTCTACAACGGTAATGAATGCATTGCATTGGAGTTATAATTGTTATCAGATTTATATTTTATGATGCTTAAGGGTTCCATGTCATGTCTAGAAATCTGGAGAAATAGGAAATTAATGTTTTTGCGGTGTACAAACGTAACCAGCAGTAATGTTTATCAGCTGCCTGGTGTTTGCCTCAGGAGTTGGTACAAATAAAAAAAAATCATCAAATATATTCAAGTGCAACAAGTCGATCTTATAAAAGCGATGAAACGTAATCGATTTCAGCTTTATCAGACGTGTATGGCAGCACAGCACAGGACGCCGTTAGTTGGATCAGTGGGAACAAACAGTGAGTGAATTAAAACTTCACAGAGTAAATGCTCAGTCCTACTACATGTCAACATCAAATGTTCAGAGTATTTTGTTGTTAGAAAAGGAAATCAATCATGTTTCCCCCTTTTTTTCCCCCCTCCCCTCACACACATAGCTCACCAACTAAATGCTACGCGATCGATCTCTTTTACTGCACATGCTCATCCCATCCAATTATGGTTGGAAAAAGTGTGTGTGTGTGTGTGTGTGTGTGTGTGTGTGTGTGTGTGTGTGTGTGTGTGTGAGGGGGGGGGGGGGGGGGGTGATGCTCATTATGATGGGTGGAGAAGTTTTCTCTCTATTCCTCTCCTTCACTTTTTGACAGACGCTATAATTCACGACGTGAGCGGAGGATTGGTGCGTGTTAAATGCCGAGCACAGCCTACGCTCTCATTCGACTTAGCTGGTGGTCCGTCTGAATTATGGTGAAGGAAATGTTTCGTGCATGTGTGTGTGTGTGTTTTTAACTTTTAAAGGGACAGAAAGAACCACTCTCGTCAGATCCTGAAAGCATCCATTACGTCCTGCCTCATGTGCCGTCTATGAGCACCACATGTTGCTGGTCAACAGCAAGAAAAATATGACTTTCTAAATCACTTGTGGCAGGTTTACGGTGCACTTCCCTCGCTGCGTGTCTGTGCTGCTCTCGCTGTGTCTGCTCTTGCACAAACACACACATAAACACATTTATAAAAATCACACACGTGCATATGCAGCGGCCATCATTCAAGGAGATAGACGGACTGTAGACGGCGGGGGGACAACATTGTTGTGTGATTGGATTCATGAAAGTGATCTCACGCACTCGCGCTCGCGGTTTAAGTCTTTACGTCATGTATGAAGCTTTCAACGGTAAAAAAATGAACGGCGCATTTCTATCGCCGTGTATTTCAAATGCGCTCTATAAATTATCCATACACTGTATTGAAACACTTTGTAAATGAAGACTGGAATTATGTGAGTGAGAAATAGTCTGATCCTTTATTTAAAGCACAAGTTTGGTGATGTGCTCCACGTTTCTTTAGTCGACAAATCACGTAAAAAAAAGTCCAAAACCAACAGAGATTTGATGAAAAGTCTCTTTTCTCTGTGCCGTAGAACTCCATCAAAAACACATAAATAAGCCACACCGTTGAACTTAATGACATGTTCCCTGACTTAAGTATTAGCTCATTTTCAGTCAATCACACACCAGCCTGCTGCTGTAAATACTACAGTTTAAAAAGGTCAAATAGTCTCCAACAGGTTGGCTGCTTACTCAGGGCCAAGTGTAAGGAAATTATGCAATGTGTTGTCATGCAGCGGTTTGTATGATATCCTACGCAAAGTTATTTGCACGGAAAAAATATTTTTTGGCCAATTTCCTACAAAAGCCAGCCACACAAGTACCTTTCTGCTCGTTTCATGTCTTCACAGAAATAAAGTCAGTTAGGTTGAGGCAACAAACGTACTTAGGTTCAGATAAAGATCGTAGTTTGGGTTAGAATAACGACGGGAGTGTCGTTACTAAAAGTTATGACAAATAAATTAACATTGACTTCTCGTTTCACAACTGCGGTCTCCTGGGTGACAGATCTGTACATTTATCTTCCCTTCCCAAATTCTATGATTAATGATGTATTTGTGTATTTTCATCAGATTTATAGGAGTAGGGATCTTGATTTTAGTAGTAATATTGCCTCTGAATTTTAGTTTTTATACTAAGCAAGGATAAAAACCTTATTTTTTTTCCTTCATTGCTTTGCCATTTTCTCTGGAATGGTAATATAGTTGAATTTACTTTCAATAAAACATATTTCTTAACATCTTACCTTTCAAAGGACACTAGATATATGCATATAAGCCTTATGGTTGAGGAGCTATTCCGTATTCATTTTGGGTTTGTTTTTATAGGCGTTTGTTCCGAGGGCTGTTCCCTTTTACCCATTTGAGTTGCTTTCTGTTCAAACTAAGGACATTTACACACCGCTGTGTATATAGTTGCAGCTTCCATGGTTCCTCTAGCCAAGAGCTTTAGCTGGCTTCACTGTTCCTTAGAGAGAATTCTCTGTTCCCCACAGAATAAGTAAAAAATGTGTGAGTAAGACCTCAAAATTGGAGCCAGCCCTGCTCATTAAACCAAAGAATAAAAGTTAAATAGAACTGATAATTGTTTTGTTCAATGTTTTGAATCAATCATATATTCATAGATCAATCATAGATTCTGTTTGAATGGTCCTTGTTGAAAGAGTCCATCATGCAACAGATCAATATGGGTTTTAAATGTCTGTCACCATGTGTTCCAACAAGAAAACAGACCCAGAAGAACAATAGGCAATTTTGTCTGTTGCCAATCATTTGGGGCTCTTGTTGATGTTTCTGCCTGGTGCCTTGCTAGGATACACAACACAACCACCATAGTCTGTATATAAGAAGTGGACGCAGTCATCGTGACGTCACCCATTGGTTTATGGACTGCCATGGATGGATAGCCTTGAGTTTGACGTTTTGTCCGTCGCCATCTTGGATTACGGTTGTCGCCATCTTGACGTTTTCGCAACCAATGAATGGAAGTGACCACGTTTGGATGTCGGAGGACTAACGTGGAGACGGCATACATGGCTCTGGTAGGGTAACGACCTGTCAATCACAAGGTAGCCCCGCCCTAAAGCATACTCCACTGTATGGTCTATTTTATTCAAAACGGGAGACTTGAAACTAGTGATTGAAACCACAAACTCATGTTTACAATGTTTACTGAGGTAATAAATCAAGTGAGAAATAGAGTCATTTTAGACTAGACTTCTATACAACCAGAGGAGTCGCCCCCTGCTGGTCAGTAGATAGAATGCAAGTTCAAGACACTTCCACGTTGGCTTCACTCTTCAGAACCGGAGGTCGCCGCCTGATAACCACTGGCTGATGACCATTTTCAGTGGATTCTTCACGCTTCCATATCACAGATAGACATTTGATCTATTGTTAATATATGAATATATTCATAGAGCAGCATTGAAGGTGATATATACAAGTTTGGGAGCATTTAGATTGCCTCTGAACGGCTCTCAACATGGCGACACAGCAAGCGGTGCAAACAGCGCTAACAACACAAACTACAACAAAAGTGCTGCCATTACAACACACAGAGAGGGAGAGGGACATTACTTCTCTGTATCTTTAAACAGCTAGTAGTTGTTGCTATATTAATGTTTTGAATATTGTGGATTGCATCAAGTTACGCTGGTCATTGGACACTCAAAGACAAATTAGTCACTGATGGATTTGTTGTTTGTAAGATATTAATTCACTGCTTTCTAATCCCCAATCATGCACACACAGTTGTCACGGCACAGAGACCCAAATGCAGACAATCGAGGAGACAGTAGGATAACCTCAGTATTTGAATGAAATGTAGCTCACAGTTGACACGAGTCCAGGTAGGTAGTTTGTCCGGCAGGCAGGTGACACACGCAAACAGGTGGCTGGTAATAAAACCTCTTCACAGCAACGATGACGAACTGACGGCGAACAAAGGAACTGAACCGGTGAGTGTAGTGAACGAGGGATTGGGGAAGTGGGGACAGGTGAGCGGGAGGTCTGGTGGCTGCAGCGCTAACGAGGGACAGGTGAAGCTAATCAGTTCTGAGCAAACAGAATAAAACAGAAACACTAAACATGAATGAAAGACAGGAAAAAAAAAACATGGAGCAGGGCAGATTCATCTGATTTATCCATTTTTTCTCTCCATAGGCTGAGGTTGCCTGAGGTTGCTGTTTGGAGAGAAAGGAAAGTTTGCCGCTGTATTTGTACCCTACTACTCAAAGAAGGGTGCTTCAAACAGCTGTGAGTTCAATCCGTCAATGAGTGGGAGGGTGTCCCACCACAAGAGCATCCCGATGCCTTGCTCAGTGGCCCTTTGCAGGGACAGTGCTAGCTCACAGCTGAAGTGCACCAGTGGGTTTGAGAGATCAGACAGGCAGCTCCTTTGTTCACCCCTCGGTTTCTTAAGATCAACCTGCTCCACTGAAGGAAAGTATTTTCTAGCAAATAGTTCAAATCCATAGTTTGTCATCTCTGTAATAATTACATTTCCATTGAGAGCCAGAATCCGGGTTTCTAGAGCTTCTCAGAAAGGATAAATATCTAAGGCCCTGATTATGAAGTAATGAAAACTTCATAAAGATAAGTAACACTTAATAACAAATTGAGTAGTTATGGATGGAGAGTAACTGTGCTCATATCAGGAACAATAGCCAACATATTTCCACCGAACATGAACTGGAAAATAAAACTGCGATGGAGAGCAAATGACTAAAAGGTGGATCGGTAAAAGAGACAATGTTTCCCAGCTGAGTAATGTAAGTGGCAGATGAATTGAAAACAAAATCCCATCCACTAAAATCGCCAAATTCACTTACGGATTTCAGCTTTAACCTATTGGATCCCTGGAGCTGTTTTGAAGGGAGTGAACAGGAAAGCAAACAGTATTAATCCTCAAAAAGTTCAAAATATCTTCCTGTCATAACAAAGGATCGAGCCCTTGTTCTGCGTAAAGTCTGCAAAAAAATATTAAGTGCAGATGTGAAGGAAGATGGAGGCATAAACACTGGGCCCTGTCTTTTCTAAATGTTTAAAAATGAGCCCTAATGCAGAAGGGCTGTGGGTATTTGCCCAGCTGTTGGATAAATAAGCAGAGAGATTCAAAGGCTGGATAACCTCCGCCAATGCCCATCAAACCAAACAGATGAGAGAGTAGTAATCTGCTCCATTCTCAAATGGGACAACACTGACTCCAATTAGCCTTCAGTCCCAGATCGACAGGGGGAGGCGGGTGGGGGGGGGGGGGGGGAGATGTGAAAAAGAAATGGAAAAAGAAAGACTTCCATTTTACTGGATGAATCAAAAGATAACTATAACAGAATACACTTTATTATGTTTGGCTAAAGCTACAGATCACAGAGAACGACCACATCACCTGATGGAGAGAGAAGACAATGACATGATGGAACAACGGTGTTCCTGTGAAGCCGGGTAGGTCTTTATTCACTGTTACAACCGTTAAAAAGCAAAAGCAGCATGTGTGGACCTGCAGTGGCTTGTTCTAACGCTAGTTAAATGATGCGCTAACGTACTCCGCTAATGTTAGCGCCACAGGTTTTTTTTTACGGAGAAACGTAACGTTTTAGAAACTTCCAACATCTACGGGTAACGAGTTTCACTGTTAGACAACGTTTATCCACGCCTAGCTCCAAATCCACAAAACCAGCCTGGAAATGATGGAACGAGAGTCTGTGGAGCAGAGCCAGATAGCTGTCAGAAAATGGTCGGAGCCGGCCGATGCTACGCTATGATTGGCCAGTCTGCGTTTGAGGGGGGGGGGGGGCAGGACTTAGCAAGGGGTCAATGAGATCAATTAATCAAAGTAAATCTGCTGTTTTCTCTACAAACACTGCCGTCACACTCCGTCCACCTCGGCCTGCCGCACCACGGAGCGTCCTGCGCCGCGATGGCACGCTCTCCTCGGCTAGCAGATGAGCGACTGCGCCCTCTTTTCACATTCGGAGGCTTTTGATGTGCAGAAATAATTGGCGGCGGGTTCCCTCCGGAGACCTATAGATACATCTTTCAAGAGGTTTCCAGAGACGTTTTCACTACCGTTGAGCTCGTTCCGCGCTAGATTGGAGGGGACGGAGTGCACAGAGCGGTAATTAAAGCGAGGTGGAAGGAGTGAGCTGACATTCATCAGGGCTGAGGGGGGGGGGGGGGGGGGGGGGGGGGGAGCTGATGCCGAGCTCAGCGCCAAACCAACGCTCTAATTCTCCATCTCTAGTTATTTTCTTCCCTCTGAAGTTTGTTTTGTCACGGTACGGCCAATTCTTTAGCCCAATCTCATACTTCCACATGTAATCCTCACTATTGATTGTACAAATACAATTTTCAAAGTTATTATGTAATTAAATGTGTGTTTTGCTGCTGGAAACTTCAAAGGGCTGGCTGTTTCTGAAGGCATTGCTTGCCACTGATGTAATAATTTCCCTGGGATATTTAAAATAAACACATTAGGCCTGGAGGAATTCAAAACTTGTCTCGGGCTATAATGCCTGGCCTTTTGATTGGCATGAGGCGTGGAATGCCACTTTTCAGTGGAAACCAATGGTCGCCTTCAACAGCCCGCGTTTCCAAGCTCCCATGCAGTGTAAATTATAGGATAATAGGGTGCAGGCGATTGCAGACTCTGTTTATTCAATCCATTTCTTCACACAAGTTCCCATTGCCTTTTTCCTTCTCTCGGCAGTGTGTGCGGTGGTCCTCTGATCCTGCTGACCCTCGCCATGTGTTTTCACTTTCGGCTCTGATCTCAGCTCAGCGACCAGCGGGGAACCAAATACAAATTGAACAGTAACCATTCACAGGCGAGTCTTTTTCATACCACCGTTAAACCCGCTTTGTCTTCACCCAGGAGGAGCTAGAGATAGATGTCCCCCAGTTTTGGTCACGGTGCTTTGAGCCCCCCCCCCCCCCCCACCCCTCGCATGCCATCAGGTCTTCTTGTAGACATCCAACTAACAACGCGGTTTGCTGCACTTCACAGCACATTTGACATCTTTTAAATCACATCATTCCCCTGAAAGAATCGACAGGCCACGAAAACAAAAGCGAAAAATGAAAACCTTTAAGTGAGCATGGACTTTTTGTCAAAGCATCTAGACTGACAAGCCGAGCCCGAGGCCCAGAGAAAACACGACGGAGAGGAACAAATCGCCAGTGTTTGGGTGGTGTGCTTTTTATTATTTCAGTTAAGGTGAAGTTTTCATTAGTCCCATAAGCCCCCACCCCCCTTTTGAAAGCGAACCCTTTTTCTGTGAAACTCGCTGGACAGCAGCCGCTCGCAAGTGGCAGGGTATGTTTGTTCAGCTTTTATTGGGAGATGTGGTTTGAAGAAGTTAAAAAGAACCCTTTTGTTGTTCTTGAGGTTCATATTTTCTCTGGAGCTGCTCCACGTGCACTGTTTGTCCCCCCCACCCCACCCCCCCTCCCACCTCCCTTCCACCACCGACCAAAAATGAAAAGGGTAAAACCTGAATGTAATAACTCACCTAAAGTGAAGACAAACTCTCACAAGACTCCACGGATAATCTCTCGGATGAGATATAAATCAAGCGGGGTGAAAACCATGAGCTGCGTGCTTTTATCGAAGGCGACTGCCAGCGTTCGTGTTTAGACAGTTTAGCTTCACGCTCTAAATGCCCGGCTGAAGACTTAGCGAACGATTTAGTGACCTAACATGAAGTAAGCCCAGACTTAAACCAAAGCCGCGATGTTTGATCGATTGATACGGTACCGATAACATCCACGGCATCGCCGTGGTATCAATCGCACCGGGACGCCGCGACCGAGTGCGCTAAACATACAGCTCCTACATATTTGCAAGGTGATTTTCGATAATCTTTCCTCCACCAGGATTCTCCCTCGGAGTCTCTTTATTAGAGTAAAAACACATTCATCACATGTTTCGCATTAAAGCTTCACGCACGCAGCCCCAACCCCTTGTATCTTGTAAACTCTGCTTCGTTTACTTAGCCTGGCTTTCATTGTGGCCATTTTGCACGGTTTACCTTTGTTTAGTTTATTAACCCAGGGGGTTACTTAACCTAAACATCGCAGCTGAAGGCCTTGGCTTTGGGTTTCAACATCTCTGAACAAAAAAAGACGCGGCTGAAAGTGACAAGCGGGTGAGGATGACGGGGTTTTATGATCCGGGCTCACAAATGGTTATATGGTTGTCAAGTGGGAATGTGATAGAAATGTTCCTTTTATTTGGACTCAGTTTGCACAAATTAGATATCAGATTTCACCTTTAAGGTCAACTTATTCAAATTTGTGAACCCAACTCCCTCTTTTGATTGGGACAGTGATTCTGTCTGAAACTCTAATATTCTATCTTGCATCTATATCCCGGGCTTTATCGGCTTTATCGGCACATGTCTGAAACTCCCAGAGGACGTTTATTAAACAAATAAAGACTCAGAGCAGCGTCACAGAAGAAGGAAAAGCCTAAAAAAAAAAGAAGAAAAGTCGAGTGAGACTGTCCTCATTTGCTAAACCAAAAATATCCCCGTGCTCCACGGCTGATGGCTGCCGCTCGGTTCCCATGCTCCAGCATTGTGTCTCCCCCAGCTGCAGCCAGGGGAAAATGGGGGAAGGACACACACTCACGGGTGGTCCGCCCCACATGGTCCCACACTCTGCGGTTTTGCGCCCTCCATCTGATAGCGGTGGCTCTCAGCTGGGGTGCGCACAGCTCACGTTCTCCGTGTGCCATTTTTTTTTTTTTTACGGCAACAATCTCAGGAGGATGGCTGGAACTGTTTACCGAGCAATATCTTCATCGGAGCGGCTCACGGCGCAGCTGGCTTCCCCTACAACAACTCTGACTTCTCTCCACCAAAAGGACGGTGTAGAAATTCTTCTGCGAGTTTGTGAAGGACTTTTACTATCAATCAGATAGATAATGGTTCTTAGCAATTACAACTTTTTGTCTTTTTTTACCCACTTACGCCTGCATGCCGCCTTTCAAATAATACATCTAGTAATCGACACTTTCATCTACTTTTATCGCGCTCAGTTGAGTGAGCATTAACTACTTGTGCTGCACCGTAACCATTACTCTGCGCACATTTGGCTTAAAGAGACTCTCACACGCCCTTGCTATGGGGGTGAAATCGATCAATTCTCAGCCAGAAGGTTTTGCAATGTTCACACTAATCACGCTGAAATATTCCAATTCGTGAAACGCCACCCGGTCTCGTTAGTCAGTGAGGGGGCTGTTAGATCATTTAGGTTGAAGTGGATTTATCCTCGAGCCCACAAATACCACATTTTATTGACTTTCATGCGCTGGCAATCTGATCTGAAGTACAGGAGCACAATTAGCTTCATAATAACATTTTATGGAAATAATCGATATGGAGCGGAGCAGATATTGGTCGGGGCTTCGAGTGTGGTCCTCTGTGCACTTCAGACAGTTTTTAGTTCTCGACAAAGTTCCCATGAGCAGAGAAGCCAGCATGTTGCAATCATCTTTCAGCCCAACCACACACATGGGAGGAATGACATCATAGAAAAAAGGGGCCTTATGACGGCTGAATATTGCCGACATTTTGTCACTAAAACTCTGTCTTATTGCAGGTCACTTGGACCATAAACGTCTTGGTAAAATATTGATTTCCTGTTTTTAAATTCCATAAACTTAAAAAGACATTTGTATAGATTTGAATGTACAGTTTAGACGCAACAATGTTGCAAAATTGTAAAATGTCAGTGCTGATTTTACATAGGCTACCATCATTTTTTGCTTTTATTCATATTTAATTCAAAGTGATGCTTCTGTTGCTTCTAAATTCATATTGGTGTGTTGTATACCAGGTTTAAACTTGAGTGGAGTGGGTTAGATCCAGGTCAACTTCCCATCAAAGTAAGTGTCTAAAAACTCTTACCGATATTCTCTCATGGGAGAATATGATCTACAGCTATGCTGAAGGAGCTGGAATGCAAAACAATTGAGAAAATCCAGATGCAACTGTAATTTGGCCAAGTGTTTTCCCATTGAGCGTGTGTGTGTGTGTGTGTGTGTGTGTGTGTGTGTGTGTGTGTGTGTGTGTGTGTGTAAAGCAGATGGATGTTTATGAAATTCCTCTACTTCAGAAGCTGTTTTTCAAAAACATGTCTGCGAGAGACTTGCTCAACAATGAGCTCCAGAAGTGATTCATTCTGCACCGCGACAGCGTTGTAGAGGGAAACGTCTCGGAGCCAGAAGACGACGCTGTCGACGGCGTTTTCCAGCGAGTTCGCCACGAGACACGAGTCTTGTGATTGAGCTCATGAACGACTAAAGAGACGGTCAAATCAGCATTCCAGTTCTTTTTATCTAAACTCCAATGGTGATGGATGGTTTAGCAACATGTACGAACAAGTTGTACAAATGTCTTGAGCCCTACAGGAGCATCAGGGACCATCCAGAATCCAATACAACACGTGTTGTAGAGCAACACAGCGGGGCTGCACGCCTCCCCATGAGGACAGTGAAAGCATCACCACACATGTTAAATCTGCAGACGACACACACATTAATTGCGATCGTCATGTGGCGAGACGGTTAATTGTACGGAGCAGCAGTAATCACAGCCTTACAAATACAAATGGGAAGTACCACGTTTAGAACCGGACTGATCTGAATTGCAGGACAAGACAAAAAAAAAAAAACACGTCTGTCACTGATTTTACCTCGTACTTCAATTAGGCCTGCAACATATAGGATGTAATTATTGTTTTGTGTGATAAAAAAACGTCCACACACATGCACATGGTGAATCAAATGCTATAACAACATGTCTAAGTCCCACAGAGTCTGATATAAATTAAGGGGTTTTATTAACAATTATCATGTTTGTAAATAGTAATTTCCTTTTCCTCCTACAGCTTCATCTAACGCATCACTACAAAGACAACCACTAATTAAAGGGGCATGCTGAGTGTGCTTCTTAAACCATCAAATAGAATCGCAGCAGCGAACGAAGGCCCCGCACTCGCTGACAGCCTAATAAATATCTTCAGCCATGAAAGATGAAATGTTGGCATTGTTAGTGGCAGATTTCCATTTCAAACAATACTGCTTGGATTCATTTTCACTGCCCCCACTCCAGTCAACTCTTCAATGATAGGCGCAGTATAAATGCAATGCGACGGAATACGGCGGTAACAGCTGATAGTGTAGCGGCCACCCAAAGGTAAACGCTGTCAGCTCTGTCAGCACTGCTGCCAGTGTTAGCGCCGTTAGCGCCGTTAGCACCGTTAGCTATGTTGAGAGCCCTGCGGAGGCAACAAAAAATGGTCTGCAAATTTAGCACCTTCAAATTTTGGTTCCAAAACAACATCTAGAAAAATTACAACTTTTCTTGCAAAATAAGAAATAATAAAAAACTGGGCTTCAGGTACTTCAGGTACTGTAGGTACTTTAGGTACTTCAGGTACTGTAGGTACTTTAGGTACCGTGAGAAACTGAAGTGTTTGGTTGACAATGTGTTAGAACTTAACCGACTGAATTCTACATCTGATAATATTTAACTTTTTTCCCCCAAAATTGGTATTCATCATTTGGGAATATATAACTCCTGATTTCCGTGTGCAGCCCGGACACCATGAGAACTCTGAAGGGTATCGGTTTCCTTCGTCTATTTAATGTCTTATCATACTTGAACTCTCAGCAGTGATTTTTCGATGACGCGCAGGCTGAAAGGTGAATTGTGAGATGTGAAGGGGAAAGTGGCAACTAGCTCCTCTTTCATGTTGAAAAAGAGTCTGCAGTTATCACTTATATCTGTCCACAGTCTTTAATTCACAGGCACAAAAGCCCTTCACATGTGGCTTCACAGTATGTGGGCTTATGACGTGATCAGAGTACATCACAGGGTCGTGAACTCTTCATTTTTGTCACATCTTCCCTTGTGTTTCTTTGAATTTAGAAAAAAAGTCACACTGTATAACAATATCACATGTGCAGCATATTCTGTGCCTGTTTGTTCCAAAAAACGTCAAAAGCAAAGATTCCGCCACGACGACGTTACATTATTTTTACTGTGACGTCGGTAAATAGCGGTGTTGTAGTCAAGACCACCTAAAACCGAGACCAAGTCATGAGCCAGAACAGAGTGCATCGAGACCGATAGTAGACCAAGACTGAGGGGTTGAGATCACGTCAAGACCAGAACAGTGCGAGTCCCACTGCATGACGATAAAATGTGGAACGTGTAAACTATAGTCACTCCTCAAACTCATCTGAAAGATCCACATTCCTGCAAAAACATCCAACGTCTGGAACCGAGACAAGAACAATTCCGGGACGAGACCTTCAAAACGTTGCCTTGAGACCGGTCTCAAGACCAAGACTGATCTCAAGCTCTACAACACTGGTAAGATACTGTAGATAAATAGTAAATGATCTGCACAATTTGCAGTAGCTGCATTATTTGGAAAGAAAGTTAGACTTGCACTTATTCACAGTCACAAAAAAAGTCAGCGTGCTCCATGTAGCATGCTCACAGAAACAATGCTAACATGCTGAGTGAGGTTTAGCAATAAGTGTTGGATCACCAAAGTTTCTACAAAACATCCTGAGGGGGACATGAACGTCTGTACCAAATTTCGTTGCAATCCATCCGACAGCTGACGAGACATTTCGCTCAAAAACCACAAATGTGAATCTCTGCGGTGGCACGAAAAAGACAGCGAATCACGTCGTTTGCATTCTTTCTTCCGGGAACCAGAGATGCAACGTTTCGTGCCAATCCGTAGCAGATGTCGTGATATTTCACTGGGTAAGTGAAACATTTTCACCTGCATGGTGGCACCAGAGAATAAGTCAGGGGATCATCGGAGTCATTGGGATGCATCCTCTGGGGATCATGAATTTCTGTCAATGCATCTGCTACTTGAGTCTGGGCCAATCGGAACCATACCTAAAGCCACGGCGACAAAAATAAACTAACGTACGTACCTTTACGTAAACATGAATTATGCATGTGTATTTGTGTGTGTGTGTGTGTGTGTGTGTGTGTGTGCGGGGCCGACGTCAGTTGTGTGTGTTTGTCAGAGAAAGCTTTGTTTCTCGGCATGTGTGGGGCGGGCGTGTCCGATTTCAAAGCGCGGCGAGTGAAACCCTAAACTCGGGGAAAAAGCTGACAAAACATAGCGATCCCAGGTGGTTAATGGGCCGGGAGAAATGACCAGTTGACCAGCACCATAGAGGACCCCATTCTGATGTGCCCTCTCCGCCGGCTGACCCCCCCATCTGTTAGATATTACACCTAGAAAACTCTTCCGTTTGTCCAACGCATGTAACAGATGGGTGGTCTTGCGATAACTGGGCACAAGCCTGCAGTCGCTGAATGACACCTTTCCTTGTGTTGGGAGGCTCCCGGTACGGTCAGGCGGGCGACTCTGACAAACCCGCTCATTACTGCGTCGATGCCACTTTGATGCCAAGTCGCTGGAAGGATCTTTTTTTTTTTTTTTTTTATCTTCTTTCAAACTAACACTGCGACTCTTTAATCACCTCGTCTCGCCCAGATGCCTCGGGAGGACACGCACAAAAAAAGAAAAAGAAAGAAAGAGTACGTCTTGATTGAGAAAGAAATCAGCGCTCGGGGAGACGACGTGAGAAAGTCCCAGGTGTCAGGGGTGAGAGGTTGAAGGTCCCGGTAGTGTGGGTGGTTCTGATGAAGCCCTGTTAGCAGTTAATGAGCGCTGAACAGACACAGTGATCACCCCTTGTAATTTGCGGGGGGCTAATCGCTGAATATTCCCTTTGACAAGAGAGATTACACGCAGAGCCCTAGGCCGGACAATGGAGACTTGCCATGTAATGTCTCCACTATAGACTCCGGACACAAAAAAAAAAGGGTGGATCAGAGCCCAACAGAGAGGATTTAGGGGAGGGGGTGGGGGTGGGGGGGAGGCAGGGGGGTGGGTTGGTGTGACACCGGCCAAGAGGTACCACCTTTGGGACAATGTGAAGATGGGGAGGGGGTGGTGGACAGGGGGGGGGGCAGGGAGACATAGCGGGACAAAGCTCAGCATCACATAGGTCAGCACCATTATGATTGGCTCTAATGGTAGAAAAGGATTTCTCTGTTTACTTTGAGTTCAACAGAGAATTATCACCCAACTCTGCAGCTCTGTTAACTCACCTCACTACGCACTAACTACTCAATATGCATACGTTCAACTTATACTTTAGCGTGAATGAGTAGTAGTATGAATCTTTTTAGGACGCATTTAGCTGTAATAACCAAGTCGCTTCCTGAGCGCGTCCATTGACGTGTGACCATGTGACCAGGCGATGATTTGTGAGATTCATGAAGTCTAAACTAATTAGAAATATCAAGCCCAGCAAAGTGGAATCTTACAGAGCTGTCAGACATTGTCTGCTGCATTGTGGGACATTTATACCAGCGCATAGTGTCTAGTGTTCGCATATTGCAATATTTCATCGGTATGCAATTTGAGTGCTATTGTTTTCATAGCCACATTAATGAATCACATACACTCACATGCGGTTTAAAAGAATAAAGCTAAAACAAGCCGTCAGATGTTACTGCAGACCAAAAACACAGTGTGAATGTTGGGACTTGCATTCACTAGATTACCACAAACACAACTCTAAATGAATGCTGATATTTCTCTGTAAATATGCCGGATGTGTTTGCTTATTAGTACGGTGATATTTCAGCGTTTTGTTTACAGCCTTTGTCTTTGGCTGCCCCCTGAAGTGGCCCAAAAAAAATATGTTAATGCTTATATTTTTCACATTTTCACGAAATATTGTTGCTTTCTAAGTGTCTATCAAGACATTGCTCCACGAATGTGATGTTGGCTCTGTGAGGAAAAACCCGAGGGGGAGGACCGGAGGGCCGAGGCCTCAATGCATCGAGCACATGGAGGACTCATAACTCAATGAGGCAGAACTCGCTTTAGTGGTTTTCAGTGACTTAGATGACTTTTACAGAGGCAGAATGATTCCACACGAAGAGAAGCATATACTCCTACATGTGTGAATGCACCATATATACTTACCTCGGTGGTCCGTGTCGTGTACATTACATTTAGAGAGGGTTTGATGTGACGGTCAGCTTTAGGTTCAGCCGTTAAATGAGCTAACTTCTATGCCCTGTTTCTTATTATTTGCAGATAGGAAAGGCTCAACATGTTATAGACATACATTTGCAATGTTGAGATACATATAATGATGTCAGAAAAGGTCCTTATTGGTACCATAATGTGCAGTCCTGTTGTTGATAGAGGGAGGGTTACAGAAACTGGATCACCACCAGTGCAGAATTCAGGCCAGGTCACATCAGAAAGTGATAGTTTTAAGTGAACTTCTGTATGGTGAGCTAATGGCTAACGTGTTAGCATCTTTCTATTTCCTCTACACTGCGCCGTTTCTTCCCCCCTCTGGCATTTAGTTTTCAGGTTTGTACATAATTTCATTCAATAAAAAGAGGAAGATAAATGCTTTCTGAGATAGCCAACTAATTTTGCAAGCTAGTAAGCTCTTTAAGGGGAATATAAATGCACACACTTTATTCAAGAGACATCGACTCTGGTGTCTTTTTTTTGGAGCAGGTTAGATTCTAACAGAGGTGGGTTAAATAATAATGGACGCACAACACAAAGCTAATAAGCTACGATGTTTCCCTTCGTTTCCAACCATCTAACTTTCTGCTCCTGGAAAGGTCAGCCCTGTCAACACGACTTGCTTTTATGGTCCAAAGTTAATCTCCACGCAAATACATTTGCATGGATTTACTTTGCCCCCCGCGAGCTTATTCCATTGAAATTAATTTCAATTTTTGCACAACGTCTCGCCGTTTTAAATGCTTTAAGAGGTCTGAACGCTCTCAGCGGGGAGCACTTCCAGGAAAGTGAGGGGCAACATGTGACAGAGGTCAGGCTGAAGGAGGTTAAGCCAGACGCCATATTCTTATGAATCAGAGGAAGGAGAAATGCAAACCCACAAATGCTGTTTCTGTAACATGCATCCTGTTCCGCGTTGTCTACACCGATCAGTTACTCATTCCTTGTCTCCTCCTTTGTTTTCTTCCTCCTCTTCGCCGTCCCTCGTGTCAGTTACATTCGAGACGTGTGGCTTTTTGTTTTGCCAAAACATCCTTTGGCTTTGGCATGGATGTCGAAACCAAAAGGATGCATGCAACATGTTGTAGGCTACAAGTCTGCAAAGACAGACAGGGATCCCCCCCCCCCCCCCCTCGCTGTGCTTTAGAAGCCTGCGAGGACCACCAAAGATGTCAGCATCTAACTCACATTAACTACGATCTCGAGGACGATCCAATTCGTCTCACGTCGATTGCTTGTTTCTGCTCCTCCGTTAATGTTTGCCGTGCGCTTACATTCTAACACTATTTCCCGCAGAACTTCACATGCACTAAAAAAAGAGCTTGAATCCCAGAGGCTCAGCGACGGTCATGGGAATCTGAGGCTGCACATCTAACGCAAACTCCCAGTGGCAGTCTGATGGGGAGCCCTCCGGCTCCGAACATGCACGGCGTAATTTGTGAAGTTGCGGGGGCCGCGTCACTTCAGAGGGAAAATGCTACTCCGTCTCACGCATTGGGCGAGGGAGGGCGAGGAGGGGATTCACATGCTGCAGACGTAAAAGGTGAAGATCCTGTGCCTTGATTTAACAGCTGAAGTTTTGAAAGCCCAGTGCGTATAAAAGCCCTGCCATCAACACATATAATCTCTTAGCTGAGCCCATTGAAAGCTGGGTCCCAGGGGTTAATTCTCCCATCACTCCATGTTTGAATCAACTCCTGACTCACATTGAGATGAAAGCCACCGAGTCCCAGGACCGAGCCCGGACTCCGAAGGGCCCGCTGATTCTGGACGACTGGAGCGGATTATTGCATGTTCGTCTCGTCGGACCTCCATCGGGACAGGGAAACTGAAAAGAAAAACAATAATTAGAGATAATTGCTTGTGTCCAAACACGGGCGTTAAAGCCCTCCTCCCTCCCATCTCCTTTCGTAGTATGTGAGGTGGAATGAAAGGGACACCCCCCTGTTTTGACAGCTGGGCAGGCGAACATAATTTGTGACAGCTGAACTGAAACGTCTTTAACCGCAGGGACAGACACAGAGAGAGAGAAAAGCTTTCGGGCTGAGAGAGAGAGAGAGAGAGGGAGAGAGAGAGAGAGAGAGAGAGAGAGAGAGAGAGAGAGAGAGAGGGAAGATCACAAGGAGAGGTCCTGCCCGAAAGAAAAGGAAGAAGATGGAAAAGAAGGAAAAGAGACAGAGAAATTGGGGAGAAGGGGTTGCCGTGTAGAGGGGTGGGATCTCAGCAGAAAAGGATGAGGGAGGTTAAAGGGGGGGAATTAGTCACACACCATAAACTTTGAAGAGAGGTAGAATTTAAAATAACCCACACACACAAAAAGAAGAAGAAGTGACTGGACAAGACAAGAGACGGCTTAACATCAAATGCATGCAAGTGGAAATGAGGAGAATATTCAAAACAGCAGAGCTCGGCCGAACATGGTGTCATGCCAGGTTTGACACATTGGGTTAATTTGCTGCTCCCTGGAGATGACCCTTGAACTGTGGTGAACACAGGGTCAAATTGAGCTCAAAGTGAGACAGCCAAAATCATGTTAGTCTGAGGAGCCGGGTCACGGGTCAGCGCTGAGATTCTCGGTATATAGGCCAAAACAAGGACCATATGTGGACGGAAACGCATTTCGAAACAAAAATAAGTCATGGGTTTTCCGTCCTCACTCCCTTTTTTTTTTTTTTTTCGAACATCTCGACCCACCGCAGACTTTTCTGCCCCTAATTCAATAAAGTCGTAAATACCACCGCAGCAGCAAATTGACATAATGTTGGCCGCATGCCCTTTTAAATTGTCAGTGACAGAAGTTTTCCCAGAGGTGAAACATTAATACAAACACAGGATTTCTTTTCCCAAAATACCCAGCTCCCAAATTCTCCCGTGTTTACTTTTCTCCTTGCTCCTAATTTCTGTTAGTGTGAAATGTTATACTTACTGCTGCATTCACTGACAGGGGGAGGAACGGAGACCATGCGAGCCGGGAGAGAAAACCCCTTCTGGGGCATCGCTCAGCCAAATAAGTGAGTCTCTGTCCCTTCAGCTTCACTTCATACGAGCAGCAAAGCTGCTTTCAACCATCTGGGGAGTTTGAGTAAATCACTTATTAATCACCATTCAAACAGTAAATAAACCCACCATCAATAATTCCTCACTATTTGCTTTGTGTTGCAGGTTCTTTCCCTGCTGCATCAAATAGTAATGAGACGTGATTTCACATCACATTTAATACAAGCAGATTTATCTTCTGTAAATTCTTTCCCACCACTTTCTATCTGGAGTTGAAAATGAACTGATTTCAAAACATGCTTCTTTCTGCTCAATACATAATTGTCGTTATGTTTATTACACTTTTTCAGCTTTATATTATAACACAGAGAGAGGCTAAGAGACAAGACATTAAAACTATTAAACAAGAAATTATTGAGATTTAAAAATTGTAAATATATATATTTAAATGTAATCTAGAAGCACAACTGCTGTAGCCACAATGAGTAGACTATATATAATACAAGCATGGGTATGAATAAAGTACATATGTATATAATATACACACACTATACAGTAATACTACAACACTATGAACTATATAAACGAGAGAAATGGAAGAGAATACTATGATAGAGCGTGTAATACAATAACTTAAAATACAATACTAACATGGTGATACAGCATCATTATAGTGATATCATTCATTTAATGCAATGTAAAGTAAACAGATGTTGGTACTTTTTAATACTCCCATGTAATAATATCCGGTTGTATATCATTGGGAACACGATGCAGTTGTATTGATTTAAAGTGCTTTTGATTCACAGTGAATGTATTTACTGCTATTTGAACATTTATGTTTTTGCAAATTATTGGTTTCCGAAGGAGTCAAATGTGGATTAAAAAAGTGGTTCCATGTGTTACTTTAGACAAAACTTTGAAGTTACATTTTACTTGATTTAATCCCCGTCAGTGTGAATTATTAAAGCACAAATGTAATTGTATCTTTAGACAGAAAAACACAATTGGTGATGAATATAATTTCCATAAATTAACATCATATCAAACTGCATTTTGCTTTTACATTTTTAGTTTATCTATTTACGTGTTTTATTGATGCCACAAATCTGACATTGTGTTCCAGTGTGATCTGAAGTTTGTGCAGAATGTCACACATTTAAATAAATAGCAGCTAAATAGTCAAAGTCCAGAACAGACAGAGAGTTCCAAAGTTTAGTCGAAGAGGAACTTGAGTGACATTCTTGTTTTTGCTTTTCTTGGTTTTTAATGTTTTCGCTTTGTGCACTTTAATTGCGGCTTGGATAAAATAAAAATGATTGCTCTGTAGCTCTTTACTTTGATTTTACACGTCCAACCCTGAAGGTTCTCTGTGCCATACAAACATCTGAAATCTACTGTATAACGTCCCACATGAAAAGCCTCATGCTCGTTAAAGTAATACGCAATTCTCACGAGAACCAAAGCCCCTTATCAAGTTCAAAATGAAATGCTGTTCACGGATGTAATCGTCTCAGAACTCTTTTTCCACATGACATGTCACAAAAGCTCTGACCCCTGACAGAAGACACATGTAATTGCACTCAGAACGCGGCGAAATCCACTGCGGTCGCCGTCGTAACACGTGTATTAGTTAAAGTTATTCCCAATAACGCGGCGGAGGAAGCTGACCTCGCTCTGCTCCCCGTGAACGAGCTGAACACCTGCTCCCCCGAGGTGAGCCGGGGAGGGAGTTCAGGCCGTTAAACGTAGAGAGGGGAAAGTTATTAGAAAGAGTGAGAGGTTGGGGGGGGGGGGGGGGGATGGAGATGTCTTTATCATGGCTTATAGTCACTAAAAAGAAGAGAAAATGACTTGATTGTAGCTGAGAGCTTTGCCACGTTAGCTCTGGAAAACAGGGGCAAAGTGTGTGTGTGTGCGTGCGTGCGTGCGTGCGTGCGTGCGTGTGTGTGTGTGTGTGTGTGTGTGTGTTGTGTGTGAGTGTGTGTGCAGCTCAGCTCCGTACGAGGATGAGTATGTAAATGGGTTATTATGCTGAGGAGGTCTGCAAATCATTTCCTGTGGGCAGATTATTTATCGGATCCCCTCGAGGTTTAGACGCTCCTTTTTGCAAACTTGTCTGCTTGTGTGTGTACTTCTGTGTGTGTGTGTGTGTGTGTGTGTGTGTGTGTGAGAGGAAATCAAGAAGAAGAGCGACAAAAAGAAACAAGATTAAACAAGTTTGTTTTGATCTTAAGGATTAAAAAAGCAGCTGATCCTTTGACCAGCAGCAGAAGAAGAAGCTCTACAAAACAAAAGAGAGGACTTTAATGTGAAAGTGATCCTCTGGGGTGCATGCAAGTTCACTGCATGTGTGTGTGTGTGTGTGTGTGTCTGCAACCAGCAACCCCCCCCTTCCTGCCTACCTTTCCATGCACAGACCTGCTCGCTGGGTGGTGACACTGCTGGCGAGAGAACTGAAAACTGCCAACGACAAAAGCTGGAACAACAGGAAGATAATTCAGATTTGATTGGTTTCACGTGTTCTTCATAAACAACAAAGTTCCCCTGTGCCTCCAGCGTGTTTTCCTGCAAACGTGGAATCCATTTGTCCCCCCGTCATCATGCCCTGCAGTTGCACAGGCTCTTACGTAGCAACACACACACACACACACACACACACACACAGTGAAATGAAAGCAGAGCGAGCCCACCACTGTGGCACTGGGATCTTTTGATATATATACGGTCAGGAACTTATTTTGAAAACAGCCACTTTCAAGCTGCTAAAAATAATCACGAGGGACTCGGAGAGGAATATGTGAATGAGGCTCACCAGATCTGCCTCCTCCCGTCAAAATAATGTCCCGACAGGAAGCTTGTGTCCTTTAATGTCACTTCAGTGAAACGCTTTCCTCAAACAGAGCCAGTTCCAATCAAAGGGTCGGTCCACTGAAATACAAGAAAACATGTGTTCTCTTTTTAACCTCTGGTGTCAAGCAATGAGCAAAGTTTCATTTTGTTAAGAAGTTTGAGATGTCTGTCTTTGAGATTCCTAGTAACGGAGCTTTTTTTTGTGGGATTCATATTAATGGAAAAAAAAGGAGAAACTTTTTTTTTTTTTTTACAGAATGTGTCTTTGGACAGTTTTCCTTAAACAGGTGGTTCCCAACCTGGGGGGCGGGACCCCTATGAAGGGTCATGAGATGATCAAACTAGGTACAAAATAAAAAAAACCCATTAATGAATCATTTCAGCTTTACAAAACCACATTTAATTAGAAACTTCTCTCCAATTTTTTGCTTTTTTTTGTTTTGTTAAAACTATAGCTTTGCCTCTTTATGCCTCAAAACAAAATTCTTCAAATGAAACAATCTGAGAAGAGATAATCACTCTTTGACAGACCAACATATACACATGCAACCTGTGACAAGAGCTCACAAGCACTTTGTATTACGGGGTCAAACACATAACCCATCTGAGAACAGCTGCTCCAGTGAGGAGAGGTAAGTTATTCTCTTTTGGGAAATTTGGGTAGACTGACCCTTTAATTTAAGATAAGTTGCATAATTCAAATAATAAAACACATTGCTTACATTTCACTTAATAAGTCAGCAATTCATGCAAAACAAACAAGTGGCTCCTTAACAAGCAGAAGCCTAAAAACTAACTCTGTGCAGCTAAACTTTATTTAAAATTATATCTGAGAAAGTTTCCAAACATAGCAAATATGTCAGACAATAGATATTTGTATACATTATTTAAATTTTAAGAAATACTGCAGACAGAAAAAAAAACATGGTGTGTTTGGGATTTGAAGACTCGACTCAGACAGTGTGAAATAAGATGATTTAATGTCACTAAAATTGGAAGAAAAAGGGTAAATTGTGCATTAAAAGGTTACTTTAATACATCTGTGCATGCTAATTGGAAGGTTGCACAACTGCGGAAACAAATCTTACTCTGAACCTTTTCTTTTGTGACTTTTTTTTTTCCACCCTGTCGACCATAAAATGTTGCCGCTTTTTTTTGTTTTGATATTCGCACACAATCAGCTCAAGTCACAGTCTAAAGTCTCCCGTCTTATTAGCATGCACCATATGGGGAGAGCTGTGGTGTAACATTGCAAACACAATGGCCCGGTCCACTCCACAGCCAGCATGCGGAGCAAGGTCAGCGCTCATTTACTTTAGTCTAATCATGATTTCCAGGGATTATCTGACCCTTTGGTATTTTTTGATTTCAAAAGGGGAGAAAAAAAAAAAATGCCATCTCAGATGTAGTTTCCAAATCCGTCCACAAATGCTTAGCTGGGAGCACATGTGGTTTAGCGGGAGGGCCTCCGGGCTCAGGCCCTCCTGCACAATCAAACCACTTTAGTGGCCTCACAATGCACGCTCATCCTGCAAAACACGTGACAAAAAAACACAGACCGAGCGAGTAAGAGTCGGTCCAGTCCAGCAGAGTTACACAAAGACAGACAAAAAAAGCACCTGTTGCCTTATAGAGAGAGAGCTTTAGTGCTATAAACTAAACTGGTGCACGTTTTGTGTTTTAATTTGCACGAGGACATATTGTCGCCTGCCTAACATTGTTTGTGCATATTCAATGTTGTTGCTGTTTCTCTTTTAAATTAAAGGCGCTCCAGCTGGAAATAATAAAGCGGGTTTCCTTATTATTAACCACACAACTTACTGCTAATAACATTATTCATAACCTTGAAACTCATATCGGGACTCACGTTCTCGTGGGACTTTGTGGGCGACTGTTTTCCCCGCGCTTGTTATCGTTCAACATGTTCCGTAATACTTCCATAAATCGTCTCCGATGCTGCAGAATGGTGAAATAATGGGCCCTGTCGGCCACCCGCGTTTTACTGTGCTGTAAAAATAATGAAAGTCATATTGCGCTGCGGTTTTTTTTTTTTTTTTTTTTTTTTTTTAAATCTGCAGGAAAGCGGCACAAGTTTGAAGGAGGTCCTGAGATGTTTTTTAAATTGCTATGATTTTTTTTTTTTTTTTTGGAAAGTTGCTTTCAGTGCGCGTGCTTTTTTTTGAGGGGGGGTTGTTGGCAGGGGGGGATATATTTTAGTTATGGAGTGAATATTTACCGAGCCGAGTACAGTGACATGTCATCATCTCTCCTCCAAATAAAAAAGTAAAAAAGTATTAACTCAGACGAAACGTTTCTTCGCTGCTGCTGACATCCAGTTTGTGATTCGTGAAGCATCAACGATAACAACACGGACCACGAGCTCTTTATACTAAAGTCACACATGTCAAAAATATATTCGCCTCAACTGTGAATCTACATTCCTGTCACCGTGAGAGCAGAACTGCAAGTTTGAACCACACACATAAATAAACAAAGTCAAACTCTTTTCCCCCAAAAAACTCACAATTAAATCAAGAAATCATTTAATTCAATTACATTAAATATCAATAAATGCTTAACCATATGTAGCAATAGTTGTTTTTTTAACGTGTTGATCGACTTGGTCCGGCTGTAGCTGCACACAGACGTGTTTCTGTGCTTTATCTTTATACAAACTATTCATTCATCTACTTATTCATCCGAATTTATTATTGATTGTATTTCATCTACGGGTCCAAATGAAGATTGCCATCCACAGACCGTCACTCCAGAAGAAGAAAGTACGAAACGAAGACGTCAATTAGCTGATTAATAATTAACAAAGATTGTTTGAGCATAAAAGGGCAATTCAAGCCTAAATAAGTTGTTTTTTATTCAACAAAATAAATCTAAAAAAAGATGACTAAAACGGGAGGATAACAGTTAGTTGCGATGCAAGATATTAATGAAAAATCCCAAATTGATTTTAAGAAGCAGCAGCGAGGAACAGGACAGTTTCAAGCCTCGATTTAATGAAGAAAATATTGTTTTATTCATAGTCAACGGCATTTTCTATGTCATTTTGTTGTTAACATTACACCTGTTGTTACGGTTGTTATACATGTCACTGTAGGCCTCCCTGATCACCTGACCCGGTGAGTAAAGGTGTATTGATTTCCTCAGTGTTTCTGCCCCCGTGTGGTGCAGAAACACTTGTGTTGATCCTGCAAACGCAACAGACAGTGAACGCCTCAGCAAACTAGTTTAGCGGAATGATCCTGCAGGAAGTAAAGGGCAAGTAAACAGAACACTTCAGCTTCATCTGAGTGGATTACTGGCTTTATTATTACCTATTATTATTAGTAGTAATAGTAGTAATTTGAGTTATTTAGACATTTGCTCATGTTGAGGGGATCTTTCTTTGACTTTCATGGTTTCTTTAAACGCCACACACAAACATGACAACAATTACACATAAATGGTAAATGACCATTATGACTTTTTCCTGTTTTGATGTTTATTTTTCTCCCAGCATAAAAAAAAACAACCTTTTTCAAAGTATCTCTTCTAAATTGTCCCCATGTTTGTTTCATGTCGTCCACATTCCCTCTGCCCACATGTAATGTGCGTGTACTGTACAGTGGTTTCTGCAGATATTGAGAGACAACAAGCACTGCATAAATATGTGTTTTTTTTATGCTGAATATAAATTTAGTATCTCTAAGTTTCCAGAACTTTAGAGCCCTCAGATAGAGCATGCGTTTGTCCATAAATCTCAATTTCAACGAGGTTTCCTTCCAGAGAGCTTCATCTTGGTGGATTTCATGACTTCATACATAATTGTGATGGTAAGCCGTGCACGATAACAGCTGTGAGAGGGACTTTCCTGCTGCGGAATGACACACCAGGAGCAGTTCACGTCACATTGTGTTTGTTAAAGGAAGGGTAGATGTCTTCGTATGCAGGTGGAGGAGAACAGGTGGCGTCGTCACATCCTCTTTCAGGAGTCTTCTCAATCCTGCAAGGAATTACGCGACATATTAGTGTGGATTTAAGATAAGAGCTGGCTAATATCCAAACGTTTACTGACCCAATTGGTTATGCTCGAAGTGCACGTTAGGAAGCCGATTGCCCTTTAAAGGAAAACACTGAGCTTCAGCAATTTCTCCCCTTGATCGTTCCTCTATTTGGCATTAACCAGTGGAAACAGACCGAAACGGGTCAGAAGTTGTGACAACATAAGTGAGAGCTGGTGAGCAGAGCATGTGTTCATATGATCAGGGCAGCAGTTTATAGTTATCCTAGGTTAACTGTATTATTCCTGCTGTCTGCTTTTATTAACGTGAATTACTTTCCTGGAAACCTGCTGGGAGTAATCGTCTAGAAACAATAAAAGAAAAGTGAAAACTTGCCGCTAATGGAATGCAGCTTTGTGTCCGTCCGAGGCTATTTGATTGGATTTCAAATAAATGGGATATTGCAGAAACTTTATGACAATACACAGTGTTGTGTTTCCCCCCCCCCAGCACAGGTGGGGAAATATGATGATTAGCTTTTCCTTTACATAGCACATACGCGTTATGAAATGCCTTTGATGTGACGTTATATTGTTGATTCTTCACCGTTCAGGCCACATTTTGATGATAAGACTCCAGCTAGAAAGACTAGAGTGAGTTTCAACACAGCTGAGGGGGATTCAGTGAGAAGTTGGGGATCTATTTTGGTCCTCATTTCAGTAACACACAACCTATTTTACATTTATGAAAAGCCAAAGAGAGTCTTACAACCGATTCGTTCTGTTACTTTAGTCACATTGTAAAGAATAGTTCATTACTCGCTGAATATCAGTGTGTTTACTGTCACAGATTCATTGCGCCATAATTGTCTGAGGGAGTATTGACGACCAAAAACACTTTGGGTGGAAAGTGATCTTGCGGTTAATAAGAAATGAACTCTGGCACGCTCTGTTTTAATGAGTGCTGGGAGAAGTTTTTAAACGCACTCAAATCTGACTAAAGATTAACTCTCTTGTGCGTGCATGCGCCCCGTCCTCATGGCAACAGCAGGTCTAAGTGATGAAGAACCCCAGCAGGAAGAAAACTTCCTTAAAAAAAAAAAAAAAAAAGGTTGGAGCAATGTCCGTCACGTAAACCCTGCTCCCTACCTGCTTCTTCTGCGGTCTGTTTCTGCGCAGTGAACCCAGCTCTCTTCTTCTTCTGTGAATGCTTCGTCCTCCACACGACGGGTCACATGGACGCCACTCAGAGGGCCGCCAGGCTGGAGCTCACCGGCCTGGCGCACTTCCTGGGTTACAAAGTCATACTGGGGTGGGAAACACAGCACTGCTGTGCCGTTATACAACAGGGTCGGTTGATTTACGGTACTCAACGTAAAAGAACGTCCCGTTGAAGTTTGCTCCATCACCAGCACTTCTTTGTCCCGCTCTCTGCAGGGCCAGATGATCCCAAGCTTGCAGACGGTGGTGAGCACGAAAGTGCCTCCGACGGAGATCAGGACGGGGCCCAGCATTTGGGTCCACTCAAAGTTGGGCCTGGCTCGGTAGTGATGCCAGCCCATGGCGGTGAAGGTGACCCCCACGAGGGTCAGGAACAGTCCCGAGAACAGCAGGACGGCTCCGGTCTTCTCATCGCCCAGCAACTCGGTTGACTGACGACGGCGTGGACCAGGTGTAACCACCCGGGTCGGGTCATCAGGCGGCGCGCTGAGGATTGCGGTCGGATTTCCAGCTCTGTCGGCCTCCATTACGGGCCTCTGCACCGCCACGTTAGTCCAGAAAACACTTCGGTCCACGAGTCCCCACGAGCCTCTCACAGTGAAGTCAAACCGAACGAACACTGAGTAACTCTACAGACACTTTACCGGCCGAGAGCACAAAGTTATAGGTTAACCCGACTGCACTTGAGCCGCGTTGGCCAAAACAACAGAGCAGCAGTGTCACCATGTTCACAACGGCAAACTTCTCTTTCTCAGCATGTGTGAATGAACTCATGTGGACAACAAGATTACTTTTGAATGCACAAAGTGGTGCTGGGTTGGTGCATTGGGGCCAGAAAAAAGTCAGTTTGAACAAAATTAGGGAACGATTCTAATGTAGTAAACATGCTTCTACACGAAAAAACACAAGCATGCAGTCAAATGATTGGAACTGTATTTACAATAGGCCCTATATGATTCATATTTTAGTCAGACATGCCACCAGTCCCAAGAGAGCATAACGTGAGGCAGTAAGACCATGAGAGGAGGTTTGGTGTGTTTAAGGTCCGTCTGAGAGGCAGGGAAAATCGGAAGAAAAGGGAGATTCCGGCACGCATGGAACGTGATCCGAAATCCACCTTGTCACATGTCATTTCACACAGACACGTCTCCCATCTGCGCTGAGCCGCTATATGCATAACTCATCAGCGACGGCTCATGCTGCAGTAGTTGAACAATCGGTCTCGCATGTTAAGTGGAAGGGGGCTTAAAAACACATCACGCCATACGTGTTAAAGTCAGAGGCTAAATGAGCTGCACACAAAGTGGAAACGCCGCGCATAACACGCAGGGCGACCCGGCGACACGTCACCGAGTGCGTCTGCTAGTGCTGCCTGTTCTCTCAATGTACGGCCAGCCTTACTCTCCATTAGTTTAATTCTCCTCTCATGGTTGTGTGGACAAAGCTGCATTTGTGCGAGACGTCTTCCTCCATAGGCTGCAGCAGAGAAGACAGTGTGTGTGTGTGTGTGTGTGTGTGTGTGTGTGTGCAACAGTAATTCAAATATAAAAAAAACCCCACCTATGTTCATGAATTCTTAATTCCGAAATGCAAACACGGTGACATGCAAACATGTTTTTCAGTTGAATTTCAGAGCAGTCTGCTCTTCTCCCAGTGGACAGCTTGCATTCGCCTACATAAGAGCAGCGCCGCGCTGCATTGCGTGTAATCACAAAGCAGGATCGTGCGCACGAGTCGTCTTCAGAGGGAAACGAGCGACTTTCAAACACACAATGCCAGTGGCCTGATCAAACCCAACGTGTGTGTGTGTGTGTGTGTGTGTGTGTGTGTGTGTGTGTGTGTGTGTGTGTGTGTGTGTCCTTGAATGCGTGTGCCCGTCCGTCTTTGTTGTTTACCGAGGCCTCAGCTCATTTCACTTGGCATTAATGAACAAAGCAGCAGATACCTACACAAAGAATGCATGCGAGTGCAATGTTTAAAGAGCCCCCCAGAATTTAAGCTGCGCAGATTCTTTCAATTAGCAAAACTCCAAATATTTACGGACTGAACATTTCCTCTCTGGACGGAAGGGGAGTTCTGTGCGTGTGTGTGTGTGTGTGTGTGTGTGTGTGTGTGTGTGTGTGTGTGTGTGTGTGTGTCCTGTTGACTCACACTGGGGTGTATTGATCCCCTGGGTTTATGCTTCATTTCACTTGAGCTCTGCCACCATCCTTTGAAGACGCGTCTGTCCAACGTCTCTACTGTCTCTTCTATCAGAGGAGATCAGAGGCGCTGCATGTCAACTATCCGGTACAGGTTAGTGGAACACTGTTCAGCATTAAATAAAGATGACGCCACTTCATAGCATCGCAATTTAAAAAGGATTAAGATGCCGACAGACTTGGAGAATCCTAACTCCTAACACGTCCCTCTATTTCCTTCATGCACCAAAGCTTCAAAGCTGCACATTGGGCCTCAAAATTCACCTCTATTCTAGACCTGGTGGAGCCTGAAGCTTTTAGGTGTGTAGAAAAGGAACCAAGTCCTTGTCCTTGTCTCTTCTCACTCTGTGTGAACGGTGTCCTTGTCTCTTCTCACTCTGTGTGAACGGTGTCCTTGTCACTCTGTCCTTTACTTGCTTTGGCAGCAATGTCCTCTGGGATGCATATTCTTCAGGTATGTCTGCAATCCACTTAATGTAATGATTCCAATGTGCCATACTATCATTTTACTGTATCTGTTGCATGTCATTTAGTTCTGATGGAGGAATCCCAATGTTTCTTTTCTGAAGTTTCTTCCATTTTGCCAAATTAAAGTTTTTTGAGAGTTGAGATCTCGGTGAAAATGATAACGTAATGTACAGATTGTAAAGCCCTTTTCGAGCAAACGTGTGATTTGAGATATCGGGGCTGTATGAATGTAATCACTGTACTTGAAAACAGCCAAGATGATGAAGAATTTCCCTCTATATTCTATGTCTTTTATGCACAAATATATATATATTTATTATAAAGAACTTGTGTGTTCCTCAATCACATTCGCTGGGAAGCGATACAGTTTCAATGGCAGATTGTGCTGGGCCAATGAAGACGGGCCAAAGGATCACTGCAGGAATTAAGACGTGACCATTTCTCAGTGCTCCCCTCCCCCAAAACACACACACACACACACACACACGCTTACCATGACAAATAGCCTGTGACATGCCTCTGTGAACATGGCACGGAAGGGTCCACTCCCTCTCCCCAGGGCTGATAAGAGTCTGCCAGTAGATGGGAGTCTGAGTGTCTCCTCACTGGGTCTGAAGTTCACCTTTCTAGCAGTGGCGAGGAAACATCTACAGGGAAAGCACAGCAGTTATTCTGTGATGACATGTTACACAACGACAGGCCCTTTTCACGGCAGCCATTTTGCATTGTCAATGCACGTTAGACAACACAGGTGTAATCCACAGCGTCAATAATTATGGTCCCGTTCCATTTAGAGTGGGCCCGGGCCCTGGTATTGTGTTTGCTGACACACTAAATGGAATGGGGCCTTCATTAATTTGATCAATTACAGCTGTGTTTACCCTGCTACGACGTGTCAAAAGGGCAGATTGGGAACGAGATAAAAATGTGCAAGTATTTCTTTTGTCGTTTCGAGCCAATCATTGTTACCCAGCAGCTGGTTTTCCACATCTAGCTCTACAGTCACAATCAAATAAAGGCAGAAACACACACATTTAGTAGGATGAAGCAGTCCTTTTGTAGTGATACATTCCATGTCATTTAAAATTTAAAAAAAAAGGAATTGTATTCATGTTTTTATTGCCAGACGGCGTTCAGCTTGCTGAGTGGAAAATGTGAAAGATGCCTTTGAATGCGAGTCTGACATGTTCGGGGCTTGAGTTATTCTAAAGAGGTCGCCTGGGTTTTGGAGTGAACAGGAGTAGCGGAGGAGAAGAATCCACATTAATGCAATAAACTTACACCATCCGTGTTTGTTCAGATGGTTTTCCTCGCGGAGAAGAGGGAGATCAAATGGCCACATCAATTCTAAATTGTCCATGAAGGTCACTGATGTGGGGCTCGCTCTCTGGATTGTAGAATAACTCAACTCTATGGCTCCAGTGGGCCTTTGGACAAACATGACTGTGATGGTGGACAACAAAGACTTAATGCTCCCTCTGCTCCGACCGTTTCACGGAGATGATTCTGACGTTCAGACTCCCTCAATCGATACCAGACACAGGCGGCTCGACCGTCCCAGCACCCAGAATTCCCTCCGTTTTTAAAGGAACAATGTGCATTTTTTTTAGCATTAAGAGCGATATATATTGGCAGAAATGGAATATTATATTAATAAGTATGTTTTCTTTAGCGTATACTCATCTTAAAACTAAGAATGGTTGTGTTTTCATTAGCTTATAGGGGCCTTTTATATCTACATATGTTGGAACGCTATGTTTCTACAGTGGCCCAGAAGGGACAAACCAAACACTGGCTCTAAATAGGGCCATTCTCGCTACACAATGCACCTTTAAGTAATTTGACATTTTGGAAAAAATACTATTTGTTTTAGTTATAGGAGAAGATTGTTGAGTGGTATCGATCTTCTCATTTAACTCCCCTTAATGTACTTTTATTTTGAACTGAGCAAAATCTGGTAAATTCTGGGATGGCTGAGTCTTCCAGGAGATTATGTGCAGGACTACTTCTTTGCTGGGAGCAGTGACTTCCTGGAGTGTTGTCATCACTCTGAGGTTGCTAAGCGACCAGTGGAGATACACTGCGCCCGGTAAAGTCCTGCACTTAATCCCACCTCAACGTGTCATTTTTACATCACTTGTTCAAACAGTGATGTAACGTTAGCTCTAGTAATGCATTGAAGAAGACATGAAACGATTGATTTAGACCATAAACGCAAGTTTACAATGTTTACATTAGAGTCATTTACTCATAGACTTCTATGCAACCAGAGGAGTCGCCCCCTGCTGGTCAGTCGAGAGAATGCAGGTTCAAGACACTTCCGCATTGGCTTCCTTTCTTTAATTAAAGCTGGCGGCTGGTTCCAAGATTGAGTAGCAACACAAACACTTTGGTTTTTGTATGTACTGATCAAACAAGTTATAACCTGTTCATTAATGAGCGTTAGAGGTGCTGTTAGGCAGATTTTATAATCTTAAAATCTGAGTCAGGCTAGCTGTTTCAAAGTCTATCTTTAAACTGAGCTTAGCTAACTCGCTGTGGCTTCGTATTTAGCAAACGAATGAGAGCGCTGTCAATCTTCTAATCCAACTTTTGGCAAAACAGTAAATAATGCCGAGTTGTGTAAAAAAAACCAACTTGACCACACAAGAGTCTCCACATTTTGGACAGGACTTCTGCTCACATATCTCACTTCGGCCCGTCAGAGAATAACATCACACACACAAGAGACCCTAAGATCTCTTCCTCTTCGTCTGAGTGAGGCGGACGGGGAAAAGTCGAGTCAACACTGATGGCTCCCACATGTGGCTGTGAAAAGGCTGCTCAGACGGAGTGTTTCAAACAGAGAGGAGGAGGAGGTCTTCAGGCAGAGGGACACAAGGCTCGACCGAGTGTGTAAATATGCACAAGGTGTTGATGCGGTGCCGAGCGCGTACGCACAGTCATGCATACATCCTCCTAAGCAAAGTGCTGCAGGAGGTTCTCACAGTGAGAACGGTATATTAGTAACACGTGTGGTGTGATCCTCAAGCTTTGTTTTCACGCCCTATCATCCTGCATGTATGGATTATGGTCATTTAGAAATAACAGATTTTACTGCTTTCCTCCTGTAGCATTGCAACTTCTGACTTGTCAGCGTAGAGGATTTAAAGGGCCAGTTCCCCTCTAGACACGCTACATCTGTCAATTCAGGTCACGTCAGTGGGATTTCCAAATGTCTCAATCTTTCCACTGACAACAAATTTCCACCAAAAAGCACTCCAGCCAAGCAGAAGGAATAAAGTGTTCAAACGAGCTTTGCAGATCAAAGCGTAGGGGTTGTTCTTTGTTACATTGCACAGTAGCAAACTCCATGCAATGATCTCAAAAGCTCATACAGTCACACAGAAACGGTCTGTTTGCTTATTTTTTTAAACAGCTTTCCTAAAAAAAAAATAGCTGACATGCCCAATCTGACATTGATCAACCGTGTTTAACTCATGTCACGTGTAGTTTAGCATGCTAACATCGGCTAGTTAGCGCTTAAGACGGGACACAACTGCAGCAGATGGGAATTTCATTGGTTTTGGAATATAAAAGTGAAAGTATTTGACAAATTGGGCAAAATTACGTGACCCAGCTTGGGCCCAAACTCTGCCCGCCAGAAGAAATAAGTTGCGCCGCGTTCGGTTGACAATTGCCCCAAATATACCGGACTGTTCACGGCTGCCGACACCGCCATCATCAGGCGGTTTTAAATGTAATACAAGCGAAACGTCTCCAGTTTGATTGCAGCATGTGTCTACCCCTGTTTCCTGTCTACCTCGGAACTGTCAAAAAGAACCGTCCAAAAGTAATAATGCTGCAAAAATATTTTTTACAAAAAATATTGTTCTAATCCAACTAGAGGATCTTGAGATACTTTGCTGGATGAGTCCTGCTGGTGCCGATAAGAGGATCAGGAGATCCCCGGGCTCCATCTCTGGGGACCATGAATATCTGTGCAAAAATTTAAATAAAAAAAAAAAAGATTACATGACTGAATCTCTTACTTTATCTTCATGACGCGGCTAAAAGAAACCACACGGAACACGCTTAGTCATTTTAATATATTTGTATATATTCATATATTACACATTTAATACAGGCACAATGAAAAATCATAAAGTAGAGACAAAAAGTGGCTGAGATAATTGGTAAAAATGTACAATTTATGAGAATCATTTACATAATTTTGCACTCTTTAAACTCTGTTCAAAACAACATATAAAGAAATAAAGGTGAAAGTGACCCTTGGAAGTTAATTTTGTAAGTTTTTTGAGAGACAGCAAGAACCAGCTTGCTAATACTGAACACGATTACTGAGTCTGTGAACTCTTTTTCTTTAATGCACTCGTCTCATCCGACTAGAAACCCCCGACGCAATTATTTAAGAGAAAACACAGAGCGACATTTCTGACTGTACAAATGTCTGAAGATACAATTTTTAGGATTCTATGTAAACTCATTCATTTTCAAATACCTTCAAAGATTTGGCTGATTAAAAGTCCAGAGCGAGATACAAAAATGTAGGTTCATCAAACACAACTTAAACGGACAACTCCATCATCCGTTTGAGATTAATGTCTGCCTCGAGATTATTATCAAAGTCTTAAAACCAAAATCATAGAAAACATTTAAAACTGGAGACAATCCCCGTCGCCAGATATGATGAATGAAACCAAAGAAATGATCAAGTGAGACATGAATCAAGTATGGATACGGAGTTTTAAATCACCTGCAGACCAGTCAGTTAAAAACGACAACGAGTGACTTTCTAGAGCACAGCGGACAGTCAAAAACAAGCCTGACGAGGAAAGTTAACGTTTCTTAAAAATGGTATCTGAGAGGTCAGTTGGCCACACGATGCACAGCGTCTGAAACATCACAGCTTCCAGGCAACTAACTAGTCTCCAGACACGTCACATACCAGCATCATTAACCAATTTAAGGATCCTTACATGGTTGAGGTCAATGGGTAAAAAAAAAAAGAAAGAAAGAAAGACATGAAACTACTCCGTCAAGAAGTACAACAGCTTCTACAGCAGCAGCCTTCGTTAGTAAAAGACAAGAATGAAGCACCGAGAGTCAAACATTGTCCGTCCATCCATCCGCTTCCTACACCCCCCGCTTATGCTGCTTATAGTTGCAAGAGGCTTATCCCAGCATGCACTGGGTGAGAGGCAGGGCAGGCCGGTATTCTATCACAGGGCAATGGCAGTGCTGCGTCACAATGTTTAACCACGGTCGACGACGCCGGATTACTCGGCATCGTGGCGGTTTGCGATAAGGCGTGTCCGTCGCTAGTCGGGCCTCGTTGTGCTACTTGCTCACCGACGTCGTCCGCAGTGAGCGAACGAGAGGTTCAGGTCGACCGACGAGCGTCGGACAGAAAGGAAAAAGAAAGGCGAGATAGAAAAGAGTCCGATGGTCAAACTCACTCGCAGAAGGCAAACGTGACTCATTCATTCTTTTTGGAAGACAGTCGGGTTGTAAAAAGAGGAGACGTGTTCCCTTCAACATCCAAATAAAAAAGGAGTAAAAAACTAAACTGGCACTTTGTTGGCGCTATTCTTAATAATTGTGCTGTAGTATACAAAAGAAGAAAAAAAAAAAAAAGTTAGATTCAGGCACATTTCTCCATTAACGGGGCACAAAAGTGAGATTTAAAAAAAAAAAAAAACACTGCCAGTTTTACAAAAAAAAGGCTGCAAGTTAAATTTGGGGTAATGTCCCTTGATTCTCTCTTTTTTTTCCTAAACATTTGACAAAATGTTTTACAGTCAAGAATGCTGAGATTTCTTTCATAAAGTATACAAATTAAAGGCTTAAAATCTTTAAAAGCACAAGCCATGACGGAGATAATAAACGGGGATTAACAAGTTCAAATCTAAAAGAGAGAGAGACCACACTGATCACGGACCCCGTGAGGGGTGACAGTTTAAAAAACACAACGCTCCATGCATTTGACCACAGAGAAATGTAGCTTGAATCTGGAAACCCAAATGTGGGTCAAACATCGCCGCACTTTAGTTGCCTGTTGATCCACGCTATAAGAGGAGGCACTGAGGTCACACTTCTTTTTTTTTTTTGCATTAGTTTGAAAGCACTTCGATGTTATTGTTGTTATAAGAGATGAAGCTCGTGCCGCATCCATGTGCGCGTACTGTTTAAGACAGATTCTACCTTCATTGCACATGATGAATAAAAAGACAAGGAGAGAGAGAAAAAAAAAAGAGAGAAAGACCAGTAAACAAAACGGATTTCAGCGCCGAGTCCGAGCTGGTTGAGCAGAATGATCAGTGTTAATATTTACAGTTCAGAGGAAGGAACCCTTTCTTCTCTTCCACGCAGACGTTTTATATTCCATATAGGCTCTTGAAAGATGAATATAAGAGGAAGAAGAGCATCTGAAAGATTGTTAGTGCACGTTTTTTTTTTTTTTTATGATTTCAAATACAATATAGATTTATATCTAATCCATAAATTGTTTCTGACTATACAAAAGTGAATTGATCAGAAAGCATTATTAAATTTCATATCTACACATTTCCTGAAAGCTCATCTTAGTCTTCTTTTTCTTTTATTAAACAGTGTTCAATACTCAGTGCTGTTTTATTGTAGTGAGATTCTCGCCTCCCGGGCAAAAGCTCAGATGGATCCAGAGGTTCAGGAAGCCTCGTCAAGTCGCCAACGTTTGAGTCAAACATGATTAGTTTGTCTTTTCTGGAGAGCGGTGGGTCACCTCAGCAATCTGCCATGTACCGTCCTAAAGGACAGAACGGAAGACGTGAGCCGTTTGAAGCATTAACTGCAGCAGCATCAGGTGTGTGTGTGTGTGTGTGTGTGTGTGTGTGTGTGTGTGAGACCCAGCGTTCTACCTACCTGTGGCAAATCTCTTCTTGTTGAGAGAAAGCCTGTATCCGGGCCCCTGCAGCTCCATGTCCACTCCTGACAGGGTGCTGCCCTCACTCATGAACTGCACTGCTAGAGTGGTGGGGTTCGACGGTCCGTCTGACAGCTCAAACTTGGCCCTCAAGGACCCGGCGCCTGGTGTCAAACACAAACGAAATGCACTCACTTAGAAATACGCCCGTTTTCATTTCTTTGTAGAACATCTTAAGAAAAAGTTTCTCCTCATTTTTCGTGCGTTTCCCTTCTAAACACGTGTCAATTACTTCCGAAACAACCTTTAGAAACAAACTGTGTCTAATCGCAAACAAAGAAGAGAAGAAGACGATTTACCTTCGTTGTCAGACTTTTCTGAGATGTCGCTCAGCTTCCACAGACACTTATTCTGCTCTGGATTCCTAAAATAAGAGAAAGAAATAAGCTTCTGCTGTCGAACTAAGATTTCATACTTTTTATGCTCCTGCAGATATATAGACATATATATATATATATATATTGTATATATATATATAGACACAACGAGCACCACATTTTACCAGATGGAGTTGGGCAGAGACTGCATGTTGGTGACTCCCCCGTCGACGGGCACTAGGATCTGAATGTTGGAGAGCGGACCAGGAGAGGCCATGGACTCCGGGTTGTAGCGGTAGTCCACCCGCAGGTCTGACGTGCTCGGGGTGCACTTCCAGTACACGGCCAGGTTGAGAGGAGTGGAATGGATCCCATCGGACTGCACCTGAGCACAGCATGTTGGAACGAAGCCGCTTTGAGTTTCAGCAAAAAACCCACTAAAGGCAGTCGGAACGGTCACAGTGCTTCTGATGCAATGAGGTTGGAGTGTTGTGACGATTGTGCGTTTTTTTCATAAATTCTTTGTACGGTGCTTGGATTTAGTAGGTGAAGCATCCACACTATTATTTCATATGCACAACGACTTAAATATAAACTAATGTCATCATGTAAATGAGCCAGTTTGAAGCTATAAAACCAGCCTTCATGGGGCTCGTTTCAAAGATGATGTCATCCAGCGGTGGCATTTTGCGTGTGAGGCTGCAGGGTTTTAGGGCCAGGCAGTACAGTATATAGCTGAGGCTCAAACCAGACTACAGCATGGTTCGAGAGCAGTAAATTCAATCATAAAGCCGGCTAGTGACCGCAAATGAATTCAATTCCACAGATTGTGAGGATGTGTGGCAGGCACAGACGACGATTTGATTATTTTAAGAATTTAACAGACTAAAGCTGCTTAGTGCTGGAGGATCAAATACAGCATTATGACTTCTCACATAAACAAAAACATTCGGCGCTAATTCAAATTCCCTGATCTTCTTTTTTTTTTCTTTGCTTCTTCCTGAGACTTGTCTGGAGTGTGAAGCACTTGGGGGAACACGTTGTTTTCTAGAAAGCATTCTTTGCCCACAGTTATCTGATCTGGATTACGCTCTCGACTGGACTTTGGCTGACCTGACCTGGTATTTTAGGATGTCCACATTATAATAGGAAGCTGTAGGATTCTGCTCTGAAGATTTCCTGAGGTAGGACGTCAGCGCTGGCATGTTGAACCAGAAGTCCTTGGAATTTGAATCACTTTGGGAAGGATCACTAGATAGAAAGTAAAAACAGTCAGACACACACACACACACACACACACACACACACACACACACACACACACACACACACACACACACACACACACACACACACACACACACACACACACACACACACTCATGCACAAGGAATAATCAGAGGCTCAATTATTCATTGCTCTTCCTGGCTTTGTGTGCAAAGCTCCAATAGCTTGGAAAGAATGACCCTGTTATATCCAACCAGCTACTAAATCATGAATTCCATTTGATTCAATTAGTCCAACCATGTGGTCTTGGGATAACAGAGAGGGAGAAGAAGAAACATCCAAAAGATGTCATTTTTCCTTTACTTTTTAAGAAAGAATATGAACGTGTCAAATGGAATTTGTTTCAAAAAAGTCGTAGTTTTAGAGATGTTACCAACAAAAGTTAAAAGCATATTGAAACCTAGACGGAAAACACCTTTGACTGAGACTGAAGAGGTGAGAGGCTGCATGATGCACTCTAAATGAAACAGATGTTATATGAAGTGGGAGCTTCTCTGCCGTTAAGTATTTCAGAAGAGACATGGGCTGTTGAGAACCTGGCTGTTGAAAGTCTGCTGGAAAATACTTGCCTGACAGCTTAATGATGGGTTTATGTCAGATTACTAATTGAATTTCCTCCCACTGACGCAGACAACGTTTCCTCCATTCTCACCCGAATCATCGCGAATCCAAATCCCGCTTTCACCTAACCGCCGACAACTTATCGGCTCGTCGTCTCTGCACAAGTCTCCGGGCGGCTCACCTGTACAGCAGCTGTTGGTTGGGCAAGATCTGCTCCAACCTGCCGGTGTTCTTCAGTTTGAAGGTGAGCACGGCCGGGGAGGGGTTGGTGGTGAACACCTTGATGATGCCCATGGGGAACGAGAAGGTCATGTCTCCTGTGATCTTCACAATGCACCTGTGGAACGCAGCCAGAAACATGTCGAGGGGATAGCGAACACAGCGGCTTTAGGTTGCAGGTGTTACACATCTCCATCCCCCCCCTTTGAATACATATATATCTGAATATACATCTGTATGCTTTTATAGTCTAATATAAATCAAGTTCCTTCATTCGGTTGGGGTTGGCCTAAGCTGCGGTGGTAACGGCCCACAGCGGGCCTCAGCCTCGCACCGTGTCTCCGCTGCATTGCTTATGAAATGTTCCATTTACTAATCCCCGCAAAAATAAGCCTTTTGCACAGCAGCAATTTAACAGCAGTTAACCAATAAACGGCTGTATGTTTTCTCTGCCCCAGACGATAATCTGCCCCGCGTAGGTTATCCACTCTGAAAGAATGGTGTCAGACTAATGCAAAAACATTCCACACATGCAGACCAAAAAAGTCTGAGCGTAGCACCACCAACTGCAATACTCATAACGTCATACGTGTTGTAGTTTAAGATCAAATATGGACAAAAATGTGTATGCGTGCAGGTCCACGTCGGGGGCCCTTTGAGCAGCAGGAGGTCATGTGAGACTCACTTAGTGGGATCAGCTCCTTTGAAGTAAGCATTAACCGATTCTGTGAAGGCCACGGCAATGGGCAAAGCATCCAGGGATGCCAATGTCACCGGGCTGGGACCGCGAGACGTCCCTGAGAAAGAGAAAGGCACAGAGTTTGAGGTCTTGTTGACTCAGCTGCGGACCAGACTCCTACAACAGCGGGGGGGGGGGGTCCAAAGCTCACATCTGAATTAGGAAGACTCGATCATGCAAAGATGCATTGTGTAATTTAGAACGTTTGTATTATTGCATTTCATAGAGTCAGTCCATTCACACGTTGCAAATCAGTGCAGTGTTATTTTTCAAATAAAAGAAAAATAAGCACACCTTTTTTTTCTTTTCTTTTTTTGTTTAAGAGTAGATCATGCTCCAGCTGCTTTAGTTCAAATTAAGTAATACTAGACAGGCAGAGTTACCTCAGACAGCGGATTAAAATTAAAGTCAACAAAAAGACGTACCATTCACGACGTCATTATTTATGCGATCAAATCTTTGTGATGTTAGGAGCTCACGGTGCTGAAAGGGTGAATGTGGGGAGCAAACGGAGAAATGCGATCACTGCAAAGCAAGATGAGCAGCTGTCCATCCAGCCCGTCAGACAGACCGGTGTTAGTTTGAGTTAAATACAGAGGAGAGTCCTCTTGCATGAACTTCCACCGTACCTGCTGGTGTTTCACACCGCTTCTCAAAGGTAGGCAGCTTCGCTATGAACACATCTTCCTCTTTACGCCAAATTAAAAAAGGCGGAGAAGAGGAGGAGATAAAAAAAAACAGAGCCAGAGAGCACACATGTGAGGGAGAGGTGATGCCGAGCACAGTCCTGCAAGTCCTACATGTGTTTGTGGCAGGTGAGCCCTGAGCTGACGAGGCTGATGTGAGTGCACAGAGATGGAGGACGAGCTAACGGGCCCTAATGAGGACATGAGGTGAAATGTATGAAGGGTGGAGGTGATGACCGGGGGGGGGAAAGGAGGAAACGAGAGTTCGGGAGAAGGCAGACTCACTTTGGCTTAGCAGAAAGAAAGGAGAGAGGGAGAGCAGCTCTGGCTCTGGGGAGGAGAGGAGGAGAGCAAAGGTGTGCTCAGCTCCTGTAAGCAGAGGAGTCAAGGAAGGAAGGAAGGAAGGAAGGAAGGAAGGAGTGAGAGAGAGGAGGAAACACAGCACATTGTGTTGCAGAGACAAAAAGGTTATGTGGCAAGTCGGTGAAGAGTTGAAGAAAAAAGGAGACGAAACACAGTTGAGTAATGAGTGACGGAGGAGGCTTACCAACGGTGGGGGTGTTACCGGCGCTGAGCGAGGCATTCGAGGACAAGGAGGAGGAGCTCTCCGCCCGGGCGAGAGGCGCAGCGGGAGGAGGGCTGGCGTTGGACGTCTTGGGTGGGCTGAACGGCCGTACCTGAGGGAAGCGGGTCACAAAGGTTAACCGAAATGCGACTTTGTTGCGTTGCGCGTATTCTGCGGCGGAATGTTTGCTGCAAGCGCTCACAATCTCATTGATCCCTGTGAGTTTCCCCGTGGGGAGCTTGGGCCTGGAGGAGGGTCGAGGTGGGGGCACCAGCGCTCCGGCTGTCAGCGGGGTCGTCGGTCGGTTTGGTGCTGGCACTAAAAACGGGGGAAACAAGTTTTACTGGTTAGTGGCAGTAAACGGAGCGGGCGTCGGGGACAAACAAACCACGTATACACCGTGCTTCATTGACGTAAACCATCATGCATTGAGACCTCTAGTTTGAAAACCATAATAGCAAAACAGGTACAACATAGAAGTAAAAGACATTCCAAAATGAATGTCATAAAAAGAAACTCAAAAAACAAACATGTTGCAAACCAGGCAGTGAGTTAGAGAAGCTGAAGTCTGAAAAATAAGAAAAACAAACCAAAAAAAACAACAGAATTGTCAACTTCAAATACGAAACAAATGCACAAAATGAAAACGTACAGTTAAAATAAAACAAAATATAAAACTCCAAACCTCAGGCATAAGTCTCTAGCATCGGTAATAATGTTACCATTGAATATTTTGCTTGACGGAGCAGCTGCCATCGCCCTATCAGTAATCCCAGAGAAGACGTCAGAGAAACAGGGGATGCCCTCTTCTCCGCCGCCCGGCGCCTTGCAGGAGGCCTCGGCGGACTCATCGGAGAGGAAGCGACACGACCTGCCGGAGCCGGACTGAGGCCGCCTCTGGAGCTCCTTCACGGACGGCCCCGGGCCCTGACGGCGAGCCGGGGCGAAATTATCGCTGAAGGCGATCCACTGGCTCTGGGACCAGGACACGGAGGAGAAGGCGTCGCCGCTCTTTGGAGGGCTGGCGGCGGCGGCGGCGGCCGGGCTGCTGATGGGGTCGACGGGCTCGTTGGGCAGGGTGATGGGGGCGCTCTGGGCCCTCGCTGGGGCGGGCTTGAGTGCTTGGAAGGGGTTTTCAGGCGAGTCCCAGGGAGAGGATGTGGACGAGGAGAAAGAGGAGGCTTCTTTGGACTGTTGGCTCTCTGCCAGCGGAGGAGAGCGTTCCCGTTGGGTCACCGCCTCGGCTGACGGGGGGGAGGGGGGGCGATGTGATCGACAGGAGGCAATAAATATGACAAATACAGAAGTATAGAAGATCAGACATGGGGCAACACAAGCATATCAAAATATTTTACCTCGAACACATGAAACACTTTCTACCAGTTAGTACATGAGTATATGTGGTCCAAAAATATAGAGAATGTACCTGCTGGCATAAGCACTCACGCAGTGATGTCATAGCTGCAGCTTTCTAATACAATCTGGTTTCTGAACCGCCGAGTCATCGCTTTGAACCCAGATGGGTCAGCGTGATACTGATGAGTTTTACATCACTGGGTGACGTTCAAGCGACGTAACAATAGTGCGTCTGCATTCGCACACAGCTGAGTCATGTGAGGTGAATGAAGACATACATGGAGCCAAAATGGAAAACACGCAAGGACAAAAAAAAAAAAAAAAAAAAATTCCGAACAACTAGCAAGGACGGCAAATTACCTTATGTAGCTGACAAATCCTGCAAACTGGCATTTAACCAAATATGAAACAAGATAAGAGATATAATAAGAGTGATAGTTTACATTATGATGTTTTGCCCATTTAATTGCTGCACACACACAGCATACTGAGCATAGACTTACATATATACACGATATTAAATCTTCAGTTAGTGTCTACAATTGCTACATATTTTCCTTGCTCTCACAAAGACCTTAAACTACATGCAAACTCTGCATAAGCATAGTTTAGGTATAATATCTTCACAGAAATATCATGCCTTTATTAAACTAAAATGTGTCCTCTTCTCAGCAATACATGTGCAAAGCGATGACTCTGATTTTAGACACAAGTCAGCCTGAATCTCACACACGTTCACATGCATTTGAACAAAAATCTAAAATATGAATACCATGCAAAAACAGTAGTCGATGAACGCTTGGAGTTGTCCGAACGAGCGTTCATTTCGATCACTGTCTGATAATCGGGGCACACACACATTTTACCTGAGGCCTCTGGCAGAAAGACGCCTGAGTCATTCTTCAGAAAAGATGGAGATGGAGGGATTGAAAGGAAGACAGAGGCAAGGTCTAACGAGAGAAGTTCATGGAAATAAATAAAACCAATAAAACATCAACATAATTCCAACTCAGTGACATCGTAATGAAACAAAAAGAAAAACAATACGTCAAACAGATGTACAAAAACAAATCAGTAAATAAAACAAATGACAAATAGGAATGGAACAAAAAAAAAAGAAAAGAAGAATTCCACACATTTTTACAATCTTTGCTTCATTCAGTGAGAGTCTAATCGCTTTAATAGCTCACAGACCTGTTTAATGTGTCATGGGTGCATTGGGAGCTGGTAATACCGCTCCACTGTACACAGAGAGATTTAACAGGCTGTTAATTCCCATCACCGTATCTTAATCAGGGCACTCTGCGCTGCTCTTTTGACATTTAAGCCGAGACCTTTGACAGTAACGAGACAGTGTTTGACAACATACGTGCCAGCGGGCTTTATCGCCGGCCCTCTGACCTCGACGAGGCGCCAATTAACTGTGGATTACGCTTAGCCTATAGGCAATGGGTCAGCGCTAATGTCACTCTGTTTAAACACCGGTGTCATGCACGTAAAGCCGCGAGATTCACTCCATCGACGCTTAAAAGTTAAGTAAAACAAACGCTTTGTGAAACGGAAGGAGTGCGAGATTGGGAAAAATTACCGAAAAGACAAACCGGGACGGAAAAAGCTGCCGTTTTAATTCCCCAAGGTTGAATATTCCTGTTGACCTCAGGGGTCAGTTCATTTCATGAAATCAAACCCCATTTTCTTTTTCTGTACTAGCCTCTCAATGCCTTTACATTCTGTAAGTACCTCTCTATGTAGTAGTTTTATATCATTTCCGTGTTTATCCAGCAGCGGATCATTTGTACCTGTTGCAAAGCAGTAACGAGCTCCTCAGCAAGACGACCAGCTTCTTTTACTGGGAGAATAAACTACTCGCACTGTCAGATCACCGCTGCAGGTATTATTGACTGACTTCTTCACTAAAACAAGGTGAGTTGGTTTGTCCGCACTGTAAACAGACACAACAGTTCTTCTGCCAAAGCTGCATTTTGCCGTTTCCACCTGTGACCACGGGTGTCGTCAAATTAACCAGGACTGAAATCTTTAGGATTAAAACGTTAAAAGGAACTACAGAAACCTGTTATTGGTGCGACACATTTTGTCGAGGGATACTGTAGGATGAAGCAATAGATATATTTGAATATATATATATATATATATATATATATATATATATATATATATATATGTATATAAGGCTTTGGGGATTACCTGTTGATGAGGACACAGAGGAAGAGGAGCCTGCTGCCAGAGACGGGCCGAACGGGTCCAGAGACAGAAGGTCGTTGTTCGTCAGTCTGCCGGAGCAGAGAGAGAGAGAGAGAGTCGAGTCAAACTGACAGCGGCACCACTTCACTAGACGGCAGAGATGCTGTGAACATGAAGACGGCGGCGGTCGTGAGCTCCTTCATACGTACTCGTATGGTGTCGGCACTCTGGGTTTTCCCAGCTCGTCACCTGCGGGGAGAGGAAACCAAAAGAGAGAATGAAGAGCCACAGACCTGCACCGAGTGATGACAGCAAGGAAAAATGAAGAAAAAAAAACCAAAAACCAACACAAGAGGTTTCCACCGGCGGCTACTGATCAGTTTGCCAAAACTCATGTTTAAACTACATCACACCTTAAACCAATAACCATAAACTGAGGTTCTGACTGAACAAGTGAGGATCTGCCATGAAAAGCCACAGACGTCTATTTGCTGTAAGATTTAGGTTGGATAAGATATTTCACTTATTTCTGCCAAACACAGTAAAACCTTAAAATCTCACCCCAAATACTGCGACTTTAAACACGTTTTTATAGTTTTGACGGTAACACTTTAAAACAGGGGATGGAGTGATTTTGCAACTAAAGATAAAATCAGGCCTTGCCTTGTTATTGCGTGCCCCGTTCTAAAGTGTTACACTGCATTGCAAAGGATCCGTATAAGCGACCTGAAGCAGCACCAGAGGTAAGAGGAGACGACCCCGAGAGGACCCGGAAATAAAAAAAAACCCATACATGTTTGTGAATTCTTAATATGAGAACTGAGAAGTTTTGCAGCGGGAGAACGCAGTGTCAGCGGTGTTAGCGTGTGTCAGCTGGCTGCAGGGGACAGAGAGGAGGCCTGTGGCGGATGGGGAAGGCAGGGTTGTAGGCTTACTGCTGTAGAGAAAACATACTCACCAGGACCCTGAGCCTTAGAGCTTAACGTAGAAACTCCTGTGATCCCTAAGCGTGTGTAGAGTATACATCTATCAATGCAATACCTTGTGTTTTCAGCTGCAGAATGTAACTATTACAACCATTTAGTTACCTGCAAACACAATATGTGAAAGCAACTTTTGAAAAGAAGAAGAACTTTTAACTCGTATAAAAAAACCTCGTGGATTAATATTCTTTTGGACCTCATGGAGGAAGATAAATGAGCAACTGGGATATTTTCTCAAGATTCAAATTGTGCCGGCTTGCAGAAGATAATTTCTGACATGTCAAAACATAAACAGCCAATAAAGCAATTCATCTTATTGGTACCACAGGAGGGAAACATCCCTCGAGCTCACATTTACAGAAAAAGAACACTTATTTACTTTTTTTTTCTCCAGAAATGTTGGTTTTGGCTAAGTTTCTGGACTTTCTTTTGTTTTCAGACAACCTCTTTTAAAAAAAAACAACTTGTGCCAAGATAAATGTGGCGGAGAAGTCGAATGGTCCTTTTTTTTTTTTTTTTTTTTTTTACAGTCATCCAGCAACACGCAGATACAGAGAGGTCAGGCAGAGAAAAATACTCACTGGACTGGTTCCTCCGCATCTGTCCCTGAAAACAAAAACAGACATCAATTCATCAAAGACGCATGCGACCCACCACGGACTTTCAACCGCTACTTGCCAGAAGTTTGTGAGAAACAAATCGCAAGTGAGACGAAACTGATCGTTCTCCTCGCAGGGAACACAAAACAGATCAACAAAAGTGAAGCAAAGTATGTTAAGAGTCAACATGTGCAACGCTTGGAAACTCAAACTTCTATACACATCAAATGGTTTGAAGCCTTAATCCTTTGATAGTGTTTACGCAACGACGTATGAGAATTCAAATGTATAAAACTGGGAGAAAAACAAAAAAAGGGTTGAAACTGTAATATTAACTATTCCCAGAGGAAAAGGGAATTTTCCACTTCAGAGTTAAAGACAGTAAATCCCGGGGCTGCTCTCCACTCACACACATACCAGACGTTAAACCTAGGGTGAAATATTCAGCGGCGCAAAGAACCGCGCATCTAATCTAAGCGCATCGGTCAGGGACAGCGGAGAGCGTGGCCCCGACACTTCAACTGCTTCCTTTGCAGAGACTCTTTTTTTTTTTCCCCTCCTCTGGACATAAATCTGCCGCGTCACGCTGCGTAACACAAGATACTGAACGCTCTTGAGGGTCACCAACCCAATGGAAGCTTAGAGCATCAATTTCAATAAAGAATGTATTCGCACAAGGGGAAAGGTGGTGGTGGTGGTGGTGTGGGGGTGGGGGTGGGGGGGGGGGGGGGGGGGGGATTGTCAAGGGAGGAGGGGAGGAAAAGAAACAAAATGGGTTTTAAGGAACACAGCAAAAGCATTTAACCGCCGTAGAGCTGTGAGGCCAGGGTTTAGTCCCACAGGCGCTAAGCGGCAAATGGGTTCAATTACGGCTCTTGCCGGCCACACACACACGACTTCCATTGCTATTTCAATAAAGGGAACACCGCAGAGGGGGAACCAAACAGGAGGAGAAATGAAAAAGACAGAAAAATGAGCACTGAGGAGGAAAAGAGAGAGAGAGAGAGAGAGAGAGAGAGAGAGAGAGAGAGAGAGAGAAGGAAATCTCTCAATAATTCACACCAGATGATGCAACGTTCGTCATCACCTTGGACGTATGTTTTAACTTTTGGGTAAAATGTGAAATAGGAAAAAGGTGCGGAGCAGAAAAACTGAAAAGCAACTCTAATCTAATGACTTCTGGTATTTAAATGCAAATCAGAGTGAGCACACACAAACGGCGGCCTGTGTGAGTGTTTTTTTTTTTTGTTTTTTGGAGGATGAGAAAGTAATTGTGGGTTTGAGTCTCGACAACAAGCGAAACCAAAGCGCAGTGAACAAAGTCAAAAAGGTTTAACGGAGAGCATCGCTCCTCCTGAACTCTGCTACAGAAACTTTTCATTCATTTCTAGGGTGGAAAAAAAAACAACATTTGTTCAAACAAGGCAACTAACCCCATAAATAACCACAACAGAGTCCCGTCTAGGACAAGTGGGCTCCAATAAAAGCCGAAGAGTGAAAGCAAACAAAGACAGGAGCGGAAATAACAGGAGTGAGGTACAAGACGAACGGGGAGGAGAAGCCGAGGTCAGCGCCGAAGCAGAGAGACGATGCCGTGACATCCGGCTCGAACGTGAAGCGGGTGAAGCCCACCAGACCTCCTCCTCCTCCTCCGACACCGAGCGTGCCCTTTCAGCCGCGCCACGACAACATTAACAACAACAGCAGCAGCTCGGTGTGCGCACACGCTGCATGTCTGCACACGAGCGGCGGTGAGGTTTTAAAGTTTAATGGCAGAGGCTATTTTCATAGAGCGGCGGGAGAAGAGAGGGAGGCAGAGATTGAGTGATGGTGAGGGACGAGGAGCTGAATGAAGGGCTCCATGACTGAGGTCACGGATCAGACTGGGCTCTGTGTGTGTGTGTGTGTGTGTGTGTGTGTGTGTGTAGCCTGCCGGCCACTGCCGCAAAGCATTCTCTTAATATATTTTCTTATAAAAGAAAAACATCCCAAAGTTGTTTGACATGAAACTGAATTAAAGTACAGAGAAACTGTGAAATGTTAAATGTAACATATATATATATATATATATATATATATATATATATATATATATATATATATATATATATATATATATATATATATATATATATATATGTCTTTCCAATGTAAATAAATACGCTCCAAGAAAGAGTGACTAACGGCATCTACAGAGGGACAGTCCGGTTAAACGGCGTTCCCTCACTGAGGTTCCACATCCCCCTGTTGCCCTCTAGTGTTGCTGCAGCAGAGCAGGACAGCAACAGGTTTGCGTTTGGGATTCGGCGTGTTTTGTTTGGCGGCCGTACCGAGGTCGAGGGCGACAGGATGATGTTTCCGATGGAGGCTTTGAGCTCGTCGATGGTGGCCCGGTTCTGATGCGTGCCGTTGTTTGGCTGGACGGGCTTGATCTCCACGTGGAACTTCCTGGGTTCGTCTTCATCCTCCGAGTCGCTGGACGAGTAGAAGGAATTCTCTTTGGCATGTGAGCAGACGCAAAAAAAAAAAGGTTAAGGCGACAACGCATGGCTGAGGGAACAGAAACACAAATGAGTGATCGATTTCTTATAAGCTGGACTGTGAAGACAAATGCAAAGGATATTGTTTTCATTTGCTTCCGGTCGGATACAGAAACCCTCTGCATCGACTTGGGGAACATTCTACGAAAAAAGAAACAGAAAAGAGTCACGTTTAAAATCTTTGTTGCCCTTTTTAAAGTTCAAATAAATGGACGTGTATCCTTTATGAAAAACGTTTTAAAGCAGCTAAATGATACACTATTGTGAACGGCCAATGAATCCTTAAATCAGTCAGTACATGTAATATTATACACTTCAAAATAGGACAGACAGGACAATCAATTGTTGAAATTTCAACTTTATTAAATTAAGATTCGCTTTCCTTCGATTCATTTTTCTACATGTTTATAAAAAGTAATTTACAGAATGTGATCTACAAAAACAGGTCTGGATATGAATATGTATTGTGTGTGTGTGTGTGTGTGTGTGTGTGTGTGTGTGTGTGTTTCTGTTTGTATTAGCTTGCTTACAGCATTCTGGATGTCTATGGCGCCGTAGTATCCAGGGGGAGCGCCGTTGGCAGTGTTCTACAAGCACAAACAGAGAGAAACGAATGAATGAATGAGCAAATCTATAAAGCAAACATAAGGGAGGGAACACACACACACACACACACACACACACACACACAGAGAGAGAGGAGAGAGAGATGAGGATCTTTTCCACCTCCTCCTGTTTGAAATCAATATAACACACAAAGCTCAAATATCAACTCAATTATCGGTTTAGCTGGTAGTTTTGGTGAAACGTATACTCACAGCAGCTTCGACTTCTGTCGACTCCCTGAAACACAAAATCGTCACATCATGATCATCATCAAGAGAGTTTCATAACTGGTGTTGGTGGATTTAAGACGCACAAGTCTTCACTCACGTGGAGTCTGTGTCCTTGTCTTTCCTTCGTCCCGGGATGCCAAATGGTTTCCTCTTTCTGGGTTTGGCACCTAAATACAAAAAAACAAAACATTTTTCAACCATAGATTAAAAAAACAAAACAAAAAACTGATATCTAAAATAAGGGTTTCAACTTACTTTACTGTATTTGTCATAAATATTTCTGTTAAACCTGTAATTTTGTAATACGACTTACCTTCAGTTGCAATAGCTGCATTGCACTCCTCAAACTCAATGAGTCCTAATGAGAGAAAAAAAAGAAAAGCTTTTAGGTTCATTTGGCGCGGAAAGGGTCAATGACCCACTGCTGTGAATGCTGTGAATGTACATCACGCAATATTCACACACACACACACACACACACACACACACACACACACACACACACACACACACACACACACACACACACACACACACACACACACACACACACACTTTGGCAGATACACAACATGCAGTCTGGCGTGCCATACACAGTGAGTACACAAACAGGGCTAGGCTGGTCCCAGAGGGCAGACGGGGTCAATAGCGGAGTCAACTGTGTGTCTGGTGGCCCTCACGGAGATGTGACACGCCCTCCTGGGGACACAGGACACAGAGTCCTTCCTATAAAGCCCCACCTGGGACACAAGAACCACCACCATCCTAAACCGAGTCTATTAAAAAACTCACAGGAGCCTCTGAGCGAACAGCAGGTCTGAACACTAAGGTGAGATGAAACTAAAGCTCCCACGCAAAAAAAAGGTGCAAACCCTATTACAATAAGACGGAGAAGTCCGAGATCGCATGCGGTGATGTGTTTAACGTCGCACGGACAGATCTGCTGTCATGCTTGAGAGATGCCCTTCTCTCCTCCTCTCTGACATGCACAGATATGGCCAGAGAAAGAAACAAAGAACGCACCATATATATGAACCAACAAACGTAATGGATTGAACTAACAAACTGTCGCATCGATTCCAGCCAACGGTCATAAGAACAAAAGAGAAATAACATTGCTGTTGGTTATTCAGATCCATCATTCAAATGATGAGGAAAAGCAAAAAAAACAAAACAACAGAGTTCACACTTAATTTAATAATGCTCATCAATTATACACATTTACCCTCCGAGGCACTCGGACTGTCACGCTGCAAGCTTCCAGAAACATTTGTGGAGGCTTTTCAAAAGGGACGGCGCTTTAACACACACATGCTCTCAGGCACACACACACACACACACACACACACACACACACACACACACACACACACACACACACACACACACACATGCGCTGAAGGCTGTAGAGGCAGAGCATGCAATGAGTGTGCACGTCAATCAGAGAAATCCGGGAGTTTGGGCTGTTGTTGCTGTTGCGTGATGTTAATATCTATTAGAAAGGGTGACACCTCAGCTACATGACGAAGCAAACTGTGTAATATCTGCATTAGTCCACGTGATCCACACGTTCAACGATGACTTTAAAAACACACATCACGGCGCATTTTAGCCATTTAGACATTTTTGCACGACTACTTCTTCTTAAAATGCGTGACCTGGAAGACGTGTTCGCCATCAGACCAGACAGAGATATGACTAGAAAGCTTAATAGCTTGCAAGATATGAGAGAGAGAGAGAGAGAGAGAGAGAGAGAGAGAGAGAGAGAGATGGAGAGATGGAGCAGGACCCTCTGGCAATATCTCTGATACACTAACATGCCATGACCTGAAAACAACAAAGCTAATGATATTTTAACTGAAAATGTATACAGTAGCAGCAGACCAACGCGCCCCCCCCCCCCAGAGGACGGCGGTCGCGAGCGGAAATCGTCGCTTTGTTTGAGCGTGTGCAGCGCCGAGTGAAGCGCAGGGAAGCGGCGAGTCACGAGAGGCATGCATCACGCCAAGTGAAGTGGATAAAGTACACCGATGACCGATCTACTCTACTGTGCAATATCAGGGCCTCTGCACCGCCGGGCGAAAACACAAACGACAGCACGAAACGCTTGTGTGCCGCGCGCGACAGAGAGTTTAATGCCAATCAAAACAACAAACAAAAATCGCCACGCTCGGTCGTGGAGCTTCCTCTCTCCTCTGGGAGGAAGCGGCGAGGAGAGTCGGTAACGTCGGTCGTAATCAGGTTGTTGTTTTTTTTTTTTTTCTTTCTCGTAATCATTATCTCATTTGACGTCATCTTTATTTTAAATGCATTAGTTGGAGGTATTGTCAAACAAAAGCGATGAAAAAGGACCTGGGAAAAAAAAAAAGAAAAAAAAGGGGGGGGGAAATTACTGGAAAATTACACCACGGCGTTCTTTCTTCGAGCTCTGGGATGTTTAACAAATGCTGTGGGTCTACGTTAAGACCCAGGCAGAGCAGGAACTCTTTGCCGCTAGCGTCCTGCGATCGCATCTGACAATATTTATGCGCACCGACTCCAAACACCAGACGCATGAATATTACCTCAACCTGGGCAGACATTATGAACTGTTTAAACATCTCCCAAACAGACGGACGACTCTGTTTATACAGGGGAAGATGTTTCTTTTCTTTCTACTCTCTGTGAGGGAAGCATGCAGTCACGCATGAGCGGAGAATGGCTTTTTTTTTTTTTTAAATTGCATATGCTTCACATGGCACTGGGAGTGGGAGAGGGGCGGAGGGGGGTTTGCGTGTCTGGCCCACCGCCAGTTGACAGCTCAGCTGGATATCGTTGAACACTCCGAACCCCCCTGCCTCGCAGCGTGTCACTTTGGGATTGTTTCCGCAATAGAAAGTTTATTCAACCTCTCTCTCTCTAAAGGCACTGGACCGGCCATCCGTTCAGCTATTTAATCAGGGGACCGACAGGTTATTTTTCTGACAGGGCCGGGGCTGCTGCGCAATCCCTAATGAACAGCTTGATACAAAGAGGAATTTTCTGACCGTTTTTTTAGCCTCAATTAATTCTGCTGTCCAAACAAATGAAGGCCACCACTCCTCGGACGCAGCGTCTGCGTACAGGGGTCACCGTTTGTGTACACACAAACACAGCAGAGGTGAACCCTTTGTGTCTGCGACCCCCTGACGTAATGTTGCACAAGTACGGGGGACGAGCGGAGTCACTGGAGGATGTTTAAACTGCGCATCACATCGATTCATATAGGAGTAAAAGTTAAAAATAGTTAAAAAAAATAAAATAAAATCAAGCTCCAGAGCTACTACCGTTGCTGAAAGAGTATCTAACTAACAATGAAGGAGCTGCGAGTCTGTCTGTGTGTGTGTGTGTGTGAGAAAGTGGGAGGTGGGGGGGGAGAAGAGCCCAAAGGGGTCTGAGGAGTATTCCCTTGATTATTGTGGCATGGCAAAGTTTACACAAGAGTCATTGTTGAGCTCTGACCTCCTGAAAAGGTTGGTTCTGCCTGCTTAGTCTGCGAGCACAGCAAAGCCCCCCGTGTGTCACATGCTTACTGGAATGCCAAGCCTGCCTACCTTTACAGCAGATTACTATGATTGACTCTGATGGCCCTCTCTTACTTCTAATTGCCCCTCTCGATACGGCCCTCCCCGTCCCTCACAAGGCCGGAGAAGGGCAGAAGGGGTCCGCTCGCCTTGTTTATTTACTCACAAAAAAAAAAAAAAACTCAAGACAAACGTCGGTTATTAGCATTAAAACGTTTAAGACTCTTGGCTTACCTGGTCTCTCTTTGCCCGTTCCTTTGCTCTCGGCCAGTTTGTGTATTAAGCTCTCCACTGACGTGTTCTCAATGTTCCTCACAAATTCGGTGTGGACCTACAAAATACAAAAAAAAAAAAAAAAAATCATACATTTAAGAGACTTGTCTGAGAAAAAAAAAAAAAAAAAAGTGCAACAGCAGCAGAATCAGGTGAATACTTTGATCCATTTAGTTTTGAATGTACACAGCGAGTGGTTCGATTTATTCATCATTTATATTCCCTGCAATCAATTAATGAAAACGTTTATTTTGGGTCATTCACCGTGAAACAGAAAGCGTACTGGTTGCCGGCACTCTAACTTGACGGAGGTGTTTAACCGAGTGGGATTAAACTCCGTATCCCAGAATTCACCAGCAGAGACGGAACAACTCGGCTAGTAAATATTGCATATTGAGGCTCGCCAGGCTCTGAGCCCGACTAGAAGAATGAGACGGCTCTACATCTGTTGGGGAATTCTAGCCAGGTCTGTGAAGTGAAAGTAGGGCTGGGCAAAATATCAGTAATATTTCAATATCAGGATATTAGAATAGATATTGTGTTTGATTTTGGATATGATAATGTGGCATAAGTGTCGTCTTTTCCTGGTTTTAAAGGCTGCATTACAGAGATGTAATGTTCTGAACTCTCCAGACTGTTCTATTGTTTGCCTTTACCCTCTTATACACTCATTACTGATGACTATTTATAATACATCTCATTGTGTTATTGAGGCAATATAAATATCGCAGTATTTGGTTAAAAAACATTGTGATATTTGATTTTTTGCCCAGGCCAAGGTGAAAGTAAAATAAAAGTTTAGTTTGTTATTACTTGCACGGACTGAATCATGTCAGCTACATATATTACATAATGCGTTTATGTACAATTTAAAGCTGCACTAAGAGAAATCCTTTTGTTTGTTTCGTTTTTTTTTTTTTTTTTAAATCAAAGTTCATGATAAGTGTTCACCCACTTGCAATAGTCTTTTCTGTACGCGTCAATCTTTCGTTGGTGCACTAGTAAATGTTTGTGTTCATCGTAAGCGATTACATGCATGAAATGCTCATCGTTAGCTGGGGGAGCTGCAGTTCAGGGCTCAGAAACGGTCGACTTCTACGTCTTCGGTTCTGTCACATCGGACGTGTGAAGATCAGCGTCACGGGTCGAGTGTTTACCGCGACTTGTTTCGAGATACGCAGGGAGACAAACGCCGTCTGTCGCCATTAACTCTCCCCGTCACTTTGCCGTGCGTTGATATTTATCACATTTATTTTGTAAGTGGCCTCTGCGGTCCTACTGTACTTCGCTGTGAGTGATTCTATTGTGTCGGGGCGAATCATTGTTGTTGGCACTGCGCTACTGCTGATGCCCTTTGGGCGGTATCAGAGGGAGCATAGTGTTTGTTTGCTTGTTTGCTTTGGAGATGTGCATGTGGTGCTTGTGTGTGTACTGAGGGGGAAGTGAACGCGATGTATAGGCGTGTGGGGGGGGGGGAGAGAGAACAGTGGCTGACTGTGCCATCTCACCGAAACCATTTAGATGTGCGTGATACTGTAAGCGCAGAGTGGCTCCACTATCAAACAAACACACACGCAAACACATACAATATGTGTCTGCTCCCACCCACCCCACCCCACACACACACACACACACACACACACACACACACACACCCGGCCCCTGTGGCGAGGTGGAGTGCATTAGCCTTCTGTGCCCTGGCAGGAGAGGATGTTGTGGGGGGGGGGGAGGAGGGCAGAGGGGAGGTTGCTGCGGTTGAGGAAGTATGCTCAGAGCAGCACACGCGATCAGTCAGGTGCTGTTGCCCTGACGGAGGGCAGTAATGTCATCAACCTGCGTGCCCTGCTCGCCCCTCTCTCTCTCTCTCACACACACACACACACACACACACACACACACACACACACACACACCTCGTACCGTGGAGACTTTCGACCACATGCTCGAAACATGCTTCTGCCTTCAAGGGATCCTCACACACACACACACACACACACACACACACACACACACACACGCTCGCTTACAAAAACAAACACAGCACGCAACCCTAGCAGACACACCTGCCCATCATGCGAGTTTAACGACTCTCTGCTTCTACCTATTGAACATATCTATATAAGGTGTTTTATCTTTTCGTTACGCCGCTCACTTTCTCCCCTCTCATCCTCCCTAACCCTCTTATCCTTCATGCCCACTGAGCTGATGCTGGCCTCGCCTCGCCCCCCCCCGTCCTGTGCTTCAGTTTCAATGCATCGCACTTCCCTGCAATCATGTGTCTCTGGTAGTCCGACGCTCCTGGACTGACAGCAGCTCCAACACTTGACTCTGCTATTGAGAAGCAGATCCTTCGTACAGCAGTCAAACTCACTGGTAACTCCAGCGTTGACGTGGCGGGAGCGTAAGACGGCCACGTCTCCTCCGATAAAGCGGAGTCCTCGGTGGAGTCCTCGGCCGTTTCCTATTCACCTGCCGGACACTAGCAGAGCAGCAGGCCTCTTTGCAGGCGCTTTGGGCGTCAACAGAAGCCGCTAACGCAGCTACAAAGACGTCATCGCGCACAGACTTCCCACCAACGAACACTGCCAGTTATAGCAAGTAATGTTCCTGATTACATGACTGACTTTCTACCTAAATTACTAAGAAGAAGAAGAAGAAGAAAAGCTACTGAGAAATTGCTGATTATTGCTTTAACAGTCGTAGATTCACTATAATTAAATTTAAGAGCATTTTAGGACGTCTTTTGATTCAAATTTGATGCAGCAGAGCCAAAAGTTATCGCACTTTATATTTCACACATTCTGCTTCATAACCTTGCCGCCTACATTTCCCACAATTCAACTCAACCTCTCACTCAGGGATTCGGCTGTGCTACGCTAGCAGCGGCTAGCCTCAATCAGAGATGAGGATGAGCAAATATAAATATATATATATATATAAAATATATCCCCAGTATTGTATACTAATTTTGAGAATGTGTTGTAACATATGAGATTAAGCTTAAATTGTTCTAATAAATCCTTAAATCTAAACAACTTCATTCAATACAAAAAGAGAGATTTAAGAGAGACAGTAAAATATATTTGTGCCAGTGCATATTGTAATATTAGACTGAAAATAAGTGATAGTTCAGTTCATCTTATCTGCTCTGAGCACACACATCATATTCAACCATAGGAGGGTACTGCAGCTGTGTTTACGTGTGTTTGTCTCTCGTGTCTAATCTGAGCACAGCTGATACATCTGTGTCTCAGAGCTTGTCATTAAATTATTATTATCATTGAAGAAACACAGTTGGACAAAATGCAAGAATAAATAATGTGTTTTCAAAGTTAATATACAAACAGTTTCAAAGTAAACGGCAGCACAGACATGAATAAAATGGGTTGTTTGTCCAGTTTACTGTGTGTGTGTGTGTGTGTGTGTGTGTGTGTGTGTGTGTGTGTGTGTGCGCACGTCTAACTAAAACCTTACTCACAATGTTCCATATTTTAAATGCATGAACATGCAAATGTATGATTTTGCTTGTGTTTGCTTGTCAGCATGAATGCCTGTGGGCTCAGTGACTAAGCACAATGTTGCAGAGATACAAACTAGTCCTCCCTCCTTCCCTCCCTCCCTCCCTCCCTCCCTCTTGCCTGACTCTTATGCAATTATAAATCTCAAGGTCCCTCACAACCTGGTTTCAAGAGTGTTCATCAACAAAACCATAATTTCTCAGTCTGCACAGGTTCCTCTGGTCTACAATGCGGTCATTTGGCTCAGCAACAGGCAGCAGCACTGCCTCAGAAGCAGGAACTGTGGGGCTGAATAACCTGCGGTAGCCTGTCGCTACACATTCTTTCCAACTTGCCGCACGAGCTGCAGGCTGGGTGGAGGTCCCGTTAGTGGAGCGGCAGCGCCCTCTGCGGGCAGCAAGAGAACTGCAGCGGCGTCAGAACACGGAACGGGAACGGAGCAGCAGATTGTAGTTAGTCTTGACTTATTCTGTGTGGCGCTGGGGTAAGTATGATTGCTGAACAAATAAATGAAAAGGGAAATCTCTGGTTAACCTTGAATACCGATTAATACGGTCGTGAATGATGTTTGAAAGCCTTCACAGTTGGACTTGATCGAACTTGATGCCATTTCCTCAAAACCTAAACACACTCTCCCAGGAACAAAACACGCCTGTGCAGCACGTTCAGCTATCAGACGCAGCCATTTTGGCAAGTGTTTCGACTTCTGGAGGTGTTTTTAGATCGGCCGAGAGGGAGTTTTGATCAGCTTTTAATTGCTCGGCATAAAAGGCTGAATGGACCATTTCCTGGTTCTCAGTTAAACGATTAGCGAGATCAAAGACGACACTAATTGATATGACACACAGTGAACCCAATGAGCGGAGCCTCAGGTCAACAAGACACCTACTCCACCCACAGGAATGTCCGAGAGCACGTATGTGTGTGTGTGTGTGTGTGTGTGTGTGTGTGTGTGTGTGTGTGTGTGTGTGTGTGTGTGTGTGTGCGTTCACACTCACCTCTCCTATCTGGACGTGCGTTTCGTCGACGGACCGCGAGTACGACTGGATGATCTCCTTCATGTGGAGAATGTGGTTTTCTTCGATGTCTTGGAATTTCTAGGAACACAGGGCGAAGGCGGTTACGACGCGGCGATGCAACAAATGTATTCGTGCGCAAACAAATCCGCAAATCCGTGGTGTCAAGTGTCATTAAACAGGCATGAAAACATAGAGCTCAGGACAAAAAAAAGGCCGCCGAGGAAACTTCACTTCCTTATTCTGTCCCAGCCACTTCCTGTGTGTCTGTTTGGGTGGTCTATCCTGCTGACACACACACACACACACACACACACACACACAGTTCCTTCCACATTTATTCTGTTCGTGAGATACATTGACGGAGGTTCATTTTGGCTTTGAGCAGTAGTATGGTGTAGATCACAACTTAAAATGCTGCTGTTTACTTCCACTTAAGTCTGACTCTGGGGTTAACCGAGGAGAATGAGCATAAATAATCCTAAACTGGAAAATCAAAAGAGAGGATGCAGAGGGAAGATCTCACCACGAGCACACGGATAAAGAGCCACTCACTGCTGCGTCTACACTACAGGGACGTGCACACAAATGAGACTTGTCATATTCACGCACAGACACACTCGGGACAAAGAGAACACACATGCAGGAGCCGCGGTGATGTCAGAGAGCACATGTGTTCAGTGTTTAGAACTCATGTCCACATGTGCTGCGTTTGAGACGAGCCGTAGACTGTGATGTCCCGGGGAAGTAGTGCCGCAACTCCGCTTTCTCTTAGGGGGTGAGGGGGTGGGGGGGGGGGGGGAACAAAAACAAACGCTGGGCTAACTGGAACCATTTCTGGTGGCGGAGCTGCTGCGGCTCGGGAGGATATGGAGGCCAAATTCTGTTGATCTGATTTTAATTTGGAGTTTATCTAATCAGGCCTTCAGATGGATCCAATCAGGGCTTTCCACAACGATTCCGTTTCAGAGGAAAAAACACAATCTGGATATGATACAGGGCACTAAGCGTGGAACGCGCGCACACACACACACACACACACACACACACACACACACACACACACACACACACACAGGGCTGACAGAATGAAAGTGTTGCACACCACGGAGACAGACACTAGAGAGAGCTTGTGAGCGTCTACTTCCACACAGAAGAGAGAAAATCGGTCTTTTCACGATACCTGTGCAGTTTGTGCCATCTTCTGTTCAAACTCGGACTTGGCTGCGGCGTATTTCTCCACATAGGACTTGTAGGTCTCTGTGGCTTTTTTGGCTTTCACTCCGGCCTGCGGAAAGAAAGAAAGAAAGAAAAAAAAAAAAAAAACATAAAACAGACAAGATAAATGGCTATCGTCAGTTTATGCACCGTACACACTGGCGCTTTTGTTTTCCCTGGATCAACTGACAAATCAGACGAGAAACCGAGCTCCACTTAACATCTGAAGGCTGAGAAGCTTTTGAGGTTAAAGTTTCTGTATAGACTGGAGTGTTACGGCACTTCATCATGCCTTATTACCATACCACGACTACGTGTGTGTGTGTGTGTGTGTGTGTGTGTGTGTGTGTGTGTGTGTGTGTGTGTGTGTGTGTGTGTGTGTGTGTGTGTATACACGTGCCAATGTGACCTCCCACCTTGTCCACATCTCTCTGGGTGGCCCCCTCTTTGCGGAGGCGCTCCTGCTCCACAGTTTTGGCGTTGTAGATCTCCTTGGACTTCTGCAGGGCCTGCGAGGTGGTCTGGATGTTCTGCACGGCCTCCAGGGTGGACGCCACCTCTTCTTTTGTCTGACAACACACACACACACACACACACACACACACACACACACACACACACACACACACACACACACACACACACAAACGTTTGGTATGGTGACTCCGCCGCCGACAGGCTGAATAACACAGAACAACACTTGGTCCTGGACTCCCCTCGTTCATTAGGACTCAGTGATGAAATAACAGACACCAGTCAGCGTCGACAGACGTCCTTTATTGCTCTTATAAAACACCATCGCAGTCCCTCGGCTTCATGCTCCAGCATGTGACACTAAACTGTTGCACACGAGGAAGCTGTTAAAGGTATTTGGCGGCGGCTGCTATAAAAAATGCATAAGTCTCTGGATTTGTTCCATCTGTATCGCTCTTCACACTGACGTACAGCTGGAACATCGGGCATAATAATTCATACCGTGTGCAATATTACTTTTCCAACATTGTTGGAAACCTTATTACACTCAATATCATGCACAATATACAGTTCCTATTTTAGTTTCTAGTGTTATTACTTCTAATACACGTCATATTTTTATTCTTGTGTTGTAGAATACTTATGTTTTTCTTCTTCTTCTGTTGTAATCTTGGATGAATCTCTGGCACAAGAATTCCCTTCATAATAAAGTTCTATCTCATCTATGTTTGCATGTTGTCGGACATGAAAAGAGAACTGGAATCGATTAGTAACGACGGTAAGCTTGGTCGTTTGTCTTCACTCCCTTTCCTTCCTCATTCTGACACATTCACGGTCGAACATCAGTGGAGTGAGCGGAAAGGAAATCATGCACACATTCTGAGCAGCCCGCTCCAAGACGGCTGTTTGCTTTGCGTTGCTCACACCGCTTCCACCACGGCGAGCGCCGGATCTGCGAGTCAGCCGAGAAACACAGAGCGGAGAGGAAAAAAAAAAAAAGCAGGGAGTGAAGGGAAGTGACGGAGAGACACCGTGACGGCCTTTTTGTCGAGGCTGAAAGCACAGAACGCACAAACTCCCGCTGATTCCGAGCTCCTCTTTCACTTTGTGTTCTGTGGCTTCATGCGTGAGGGAGGAGCCGATGGAGTCTCAGCAGAGAGGAGACGTAGAGGAGCGAAATGTGTCAAAAAAAGAAGGGTTAGAACAACACTGCATGCTACCTTTTCTCAGGGTGGAATCAACTATTAAACGATTCCAACATCTTTCACGGGGACAATAACTGGAGTGTAAAACAACAAAGAGGCGAGGATGGATCTACATTTAAATTCATGTTCCTCAACACTGGAGCAGCAAACTACCTCATGATAATTGGTAGTTCATGGGAAGGAGTGACCGATTGGAGTTTTTTTTTTTTTGGGAGTACTGTCAAGACAACGTTAACCATTCGATTCTCCATCTCCTTACCTTTTTGTGTGCTTTGGCCTGCTCCTCCACATACTTCTGGACCTCTTTAATGAGCTCCTGTAGTTTCCTCACCAGCTCCATGTGACAGCTGGCCAGCTTCTCCGTCGAGGTCTTGAACACGTCCCACACCGGAGCAAAAGTCCTGGAGGGGGGAAAAGGACGACACTTCAGAGGGCAGGAGGCGACGGCGCCCTCTTAACATTCGCTCCGCTCAGGTTCTTCAGAAAAGTGGAAAAGGCTGTTTGCACTCACCCGAGCTGAGAAAAGTTGCCAGCTGATTTGGCAAGTTTGGTCATGGACCTGGCATAGGCTTCTTCAATAGTGCTCCTAGGACAGAGCACAAACACACACACACTCGGAGATTACATTTTAAATGATCACAGACAGCGCTTCAACTTAACCGTGTCGTACGTCAATAATGATAAAAAAGACATTTAGAGCGTGACCAAGTTTTTCCAAAGTATTTGCAACTAGGTTAAGGCTCAAAACAGGGAAAGTCGCTACACAAGTGGAGCCAAAAAACACCCACTTAGAACTCGCAGCATAAATGTTTGACCGCATGCACCGTGTGCGGGCAAACACGAGCGGCTTGGCTCGTGATTTGTTCATAAACCACAAGTCGAAGCTGACAAGAGTATGAACGCCGTAGTGTTTGGAATGCCCTGCTTCTCTCAATTTCCCTTTTTTTTTTTTTTTTTTATTCCTTCGTTCTGCAGCAAAAGTGACAGGAGTAACCAAAAAAAAAAAGAAGAAGAAGAAGAAGAAGAAGAAGAAGAGGGAAAAAGAAAAGAAAAAAAACTTGCGGCGGTGTTATAGTGGAAGCCTGAATTATGCACGACTCATTTAGCCAGCCTTTCTCTGCAGTCACGTCACGGGAGTAAGGTCAGCCAGGGGGAAACAGGACAAAATGTGCACGCGCACACACACACACACACACACACACACACACACACACACACACACACACACACACACACACACACACACAGGTGCACACGGGCCAACATCCAATGTAGCACAACAACACAGAGGATGGGACAAGCTAGAATACATGCTTACATTCACACTTCCACATCTTTGTGCAGTTTATTTTTTATAAGCATGTTTTAAAGACGGAGAAAACTCAAAAAGCTTCCTCGTGTTTATGCTTAATGAAACGTGTGTGTAGTGAGCTGCAGACTGTTGCTCTTCACAGCTCTTCTATTATACTAGACACACAAAGCCTGGTTTAAGATGACGTGATTTAAGATGATCTCAGACTGATTGTAGTTCTGAGGGCTGACTAGATTTTAACCACGCGCGGTCTTGACGGTGAAGGTTCCCTTTGGACCTTGGAGACAGTAGTTTGACCGAGATATTCTTTAACAAGACTCAAAGTTCATACTTACAAACTAGGCAAAGTCTTTGAATTTGTATATAGTATGGATGTGGGATATACAAATACAAAGCAGATTTTAGGTACATGTTGTGTGCTCACATGGGAATAGTGACACAATAAGGAATATCCAAAACAGTTCAAATACGGCTGCTTCTTTAGTGGGTTGTCGACAGACACAATCCTCCCACAATGCAATGCACAAGAGAAAGGGAGCTGCTGCTCACGGCTGGAGAAATCAAAATGAACTGCGATTGGTGCCGAGACTCAAGAAAGAGCTTTGGTGGCAAAACAATTGAGTATTAAATATGTTTTAAATCGCAATTAACTGTCTCTTTGAAAAGCAGAGTTGCCAGTGAGAGTCCAACGTTGTGGTTTTGTGTAGCACATTGTGGAGTTGTGTGAGGTGAAAGTTAACCTTAAAGTTAAGATTATTTGTAGTCTTCTTCATTTCTGGTCTAAAGATTGTTGAGTAATGCCCTCTTAGAATAAAAGAAGAACTGAAAGTGAATTATTTTTCCATCTTTCGGTGCAGATAACTGTGACAAAGCACCTGCAAGAGAATTCACAGATGTGAGTTTGTCTCTTTGAGATTTCTAATATCGTTTTTAGCCTGAAATTGATTTTTGGGAGAAGGGGCCCTGGATGACAGAGAGTCATAGACACTGGCAGGAATATGAACTCAGTGCACACAGCTGCTTTCTCCACCAGAGGGAGCCAGAGTGCCGTATTCCAGAAGAAGAAAAGAAACATACCATCAGTCCATAAACTTAATATTGTTAATATTTAAGCAAAGTGAAACGCTACAAGATGATTCATTAGATGAACGGTTTGAACAGTGACTTCTGGAGCCCAAAGCTGCAAACACAGAAACATTTGAAACAGATTTTCTTGAGGATCGAGCCACAACGTTAACATGAAACAACCTTTGCATTGTCATCATTCATCATTAATAAGACTTTCCAATCCTCGAATCCTTCGCCGAGAGTGTGAGTGACTGAGAGCAGAGGAATCCACTGAATTCCAGTGGTGGACCATCTGTCATGTGGAGGTTCTAAACACACACCTGTGACACGGTGGAGCTAATCTTTGTGGACGTGGGAAGCGTTTGAACAGAAGCTGTTATTATGGTATTGTGCAGCTGCAGACACCGACGGTGTGGTTACAGGTTTGAGCCTCTTTCACAAAGAGGTTAAGTTTGCAAAACATCCTCACTCCTCTACCACTACCTTTAGCCACAGTGTTGCACTTATTGAATATAACTGCTGTTTATTCTTCTGATAAATATGGAGAACCTCCGCAAAAGATATTCATGTTGATGTTAGAGCTAGAGCTGAAAGGATGAGCCCATTAATTGATTCGTTTATTGACAAAAGATCAATTTTGGCCACTAATTTTTACTCTTTTTTTTTTTCTAGTTTCACATCCTCAAATGTGAGGATTACTGCGTTCCATGTCATGTATTTACTCAAACTGAAAGCCTCCGTTCACGTGACGGGTGTCGAATGAAGCACAAAACCGAAAGGTGTCAGGTGAAGTGCTCTACTGGTAGAGATATACGTCTGGAGTCAGATAAGGACTTGGGTGTTACTTCCTACAGGCACAATATAAGGAACTCCCTGTGCCAACTTTGAAGTCAATTTAGACACCAGGAAACAGGTCGGACAGCTCATAACGGGTGAATGAGTCCTGCCGTCTATGTACCGAATAACATGTTAACATGTGTAGAAATGGCCGCCCTCTTCAGAACGCCATCACACCACCGGGTCTTACCTTTCTCTGATGAAGTCCGTCAACTCCTTGGAGGAAATCTGGCCATGCTTCATGTTGTGGTAGAGCACATCAAAGCCATTGTTTTTGTCACCCTGCATTTCAGAGACAGAAAAAAAAGAAAGAAAAAAGGATGCAGAGAGATCAGTCAAAGGAGGAAGCACCAAGTCAAACAAACACCCACAAAATAAACCACACACCAAATACCGAGAGGGCTTTTTCTACCAGCAGCATCCTCATCGTCTGCATAGCTCCCAGCTGCATCTGCAGCAGCCTCTGGTCAACCATGCTCATCTTTGCCATGTTCGAGAGGAACGGATATCGAGGGGTCGAGCGTACAAATAAACCGGAGCGTCTGTGTCGCCGTGACCATGCCGACAGGTGTCCAGTTGCACCGATGCTTCTGAAAGATGCAGGTAGCTGTGAATAATTTATAGGAGTGACAGAAAATGTCGGGTTTGCGTTGCAGAAAATGTCGTGGCAGCCTGCTACTCCTACTGACTTTTAATACCGGTTATTTAGATAGGAAACGATGGTTTACGTGGCAAACGGCACACGTTCATTCATGGATTCATTCAAAAGGACAATATCACAACCAAATAAAGAAAATCACTCTCTCTTATTCTATTAGTAAGCTTCTTCCTGCATCAGAAATAGGCCGGTAAATCTCACTACAGCTTATAGCGATCTATGCCGACTAGCAACAAGAAATTGAGGATATACTGTATTGATTTATTTCTCAAAACTCCCAAATATGCATACAAGTATGTGCTTCAAACATCCAGTATGGGTCGAGGTATATGCTGTACGATGTCTGTCTGAAGTCAAGCCCTGTGAGGAATCCCTCACACACAGAGTCGCATAATTAACTCTATTTATGAACGTCATGTGGCTCTTTAAAGAGAGCGACATGGCGCTGACCTCGGTGCAGTCGACAGGTCGGCGACACTATGTTGAGCAGCAATAAGTGGCCTCCACTCTCCTTCAACTGACAAAAACGCCTTCTTGTGATTATTGAGGAGATAAGGAGGAGAAACATTTGACTTCCTCCTGTTTCTTCAGTGAAGACACAGAGGCGTTCACAGAGTGACTGAGAGGACAGATAAAAAAAAGGCCGACGTCAGCATGATAACAGCAGTTCATCCTCATTCTTGTCTGAATCCGGAGGCCCAACTCCGTTTCACCTCAAACCCGAGACTTGAACCGGACGCTTCCTGGTTCCTGGAGCGATCCGCCGTCAGCAGTTTGGTTCCACAGCGTCAGAACAAAATCCTTGTTTTCCAACCAACATCGACAGAGATGAAAGGTCAGGACGTTTGTGTCACACTGAAGCTCTTTATTGACAGAGCAAACAGACGTTATAAAAGGGAAGCGTCTCTCCCCGGGCTGTAGTCCGCCCCCCCAGCGAGCGGACCACTGAGATGCACTTCCTGTAACAAAAATGTAGCAGTCACGCAAACAGCGTGACACGCAAACTACTGTGTCAAGACCAGAAGGTGAGCAACAAACCAGAACAAGACACCTGTCGCGACACCTGCGCTGCGCCGACCCACAGGGAGCGCAGAGGGAGGCGCTCGGCGACTGTCGGCCGATTCTGGGCCACAAAACGGGGGGGAGAAGTGACAAGAACGCGCACGCGGCTCCAAGCCGGAGCAGAACAGGAAGAGGCTGCATTCTGTGCAACGACTGAGCAGCTCGTGTGGAATGTGATAACAATGAATACAAAAGAAAAGAAAAAAAATAATGACAACAAACACAGGAAAGCAGCTCAGGGCGGGTTTTTTTTTTTTTTTCTTCAGCAGGTTACAATGAAGCAGTGGGCGGGAACGTGAAGACGTCAACAAACCTGAAATATCGGAGATTCATAATCAGTCTCTTATTGCTCCACCAGCTAGTTTTGCACAACAGCATCTACATGAGCAGCAGCATGGAGGGAGGGGGGAGGAAGTGATACCGGCACCGTTTCTCAACGTCCTCCTCTGGACACTCATTGATGAAAGCCTGCGTGCTCCGCGCTTAATATTCCAACCACACATTGTGAAATTCAGAAGTACTCATTGTGCTTGGATTTAGACGCTTTTCTTTAAAACTCCCAGCCCCACCCCAAAAGGGAGGACAACATGCCGAGAGGTTAGCGCGCACGTCAATCACGCTTTGTTTGAGCAAAAGAAACAGTTTGCAGCGGAGACGGGCTGTCCGACGTGGAAAAAAAAAAGAAAAAGAGTGAGCAGAAGATGAACTTAGATCCCGGCCGCTGCGTCCGCTGCACAGCACAGGCTGCAGGGGACTGAGCGTCTTTGTGTTGGTGGAGCAAAATAAAAGAAATACAGGACGTAGGTAATAGCCAGGCAACCAGACGGCTCGCGTCACGGTTGAATGTGCACTAATGCTTTTTTTTTTTGCTGGGAAGAGTGGCTTCAGTCATGAGCACGGAGGAGGGGAGCTGGGATGGAAAAAGGCAGCAGCAGCAGCAGCAGCAGCAGCAGCGATATATTATGACTTCAGGTTGTGTCGTGCTGTTTAGACTGGAGCTGGTGTGTTCAAGGTTCACGGAACTCTAAACTGGATTAATTAATTATTAAGCAAACAAAAAGCTTCTCGGAATAGATTTGACTCTCGTTTCTTCCACCTCGTTCCCCGATGACAATTTTTTTTTAAAAAGGGACAGTCCAGGACCTAGAGTTCGCTCACAACAAGAGCTGTGGATTATCTTTGAGAAACCAGGTCATCGCTGTTTATGATGAGTCATATAGTCCCATTATATGAGAGAGAAGGCAGACACACGTCTACGAACAATAGCTCCAAAAGTAGGTCGCACCAAATCTATCTAGATTGGTAAAGAGTAACAAAGAGGACAAATATGTACGTTTGACCCTTTAATCACTAATAGTTCCTATTCACGTCCATAAGCAATATTAGCACGTCAAGAGTTAAAACAACCTTATAACTTAAGTGTAAATCAGCCACACTAAAACACACCACTAGTTGATTCATCCATTAGTTGATAATCAATAAAACATTAAAGTCAGTTTTTTCAAGCAAAAGCACAAAATGTTCCCTTGTTCTGCTTCTCAAATAAGAGGATGTGCGGCTCGTCTTGGACTTGCGTGATAGTAAACCTGAAAGTCTTTTCGACGCCGTTCACACTAAACCAGTTCGCAGTTTGCAGACGTTTGTCTTCAGGAAGCTCTCTGGGAATGTTTCACTTTTCTCTTGACGTGTTTAAGGAACAAACGACTAATTCACAACGGAAACAAGAGTCTGTCTGAGCCCAGTTTGATCTTCAACACACATTATTGAAATACCCACAATCCAAAAAGGGACAGTCCATCTGGTCCCGTATATACTGACACACTGCCCGGCTTTCTCACCAGCAAACATGCTCTCATATCAATATGTTATTTGAATGAGCAAAGTTACGAGACTCAGGAGGTTGTAGAACCAAATGGCTCGGCTCAAGTCTGCGTACCGCGAAGCCACGGCCAGAAAACACACCACAGACAAACACACATTGTGTTTCTCACACACACACACACACACACACAACAATAACTGTCATTACAGGGTAGAACACACACACACACACACACACACAATAAGAACCAGTTACATGGCTGACCTGTAACCCTAGAGGACTGATAAACAAAACCGCAGAGCAGCAGTTTATCCTGTAACATCTGGCAGGCAGAGGAGGACAGGAACTCTGTCTGTGTTAAGAGTAGAAGACCAGGTTTAACATCCTGTGTGAAGGAATCAAGTGTTGATGCCTGACGGGCAGTAACGCAACCCGGGACAGAGAGAGCCGGTTCACCTTTCAATACTATACGGCCTTCTTCTTCTTCTTCTTCTTCTCACAATAACGAGGTGAGCGAAGCTCGAGTCTCTCAAGCCGTCCACTGACTAAAACATGAACAATATTCAGTCCACCATCATGTAAGACAGAGAAAAGCTGCAAGTTCTCACTTATTGAGGAGCTGGACCTGGAGCATATTATAGTAAACAGCACTGATGTCACCTATATGTCTTATATATATATGCATGTAAAAAATGATGGTAAAAAAGTAAGATTCAGGAAATAAAATAAACTTGTTTCTGCAGAAAATATAATATTGCACGTCACTGTTAATAGCTAATTAAAACATAATTTGACGTCGTCAGAGAAAGTCACTGCTGTAGGGTTAATAGTTTGTGCATGCATCCCATAATGTATCATAGCCTAAGTGCGCTCTGGGAAGTCTCGGTCGATACATTTCCACGAGCAACTCGGTTCAACGGGAAACGAGAACCGGGATGACGAGCGTCTGCAGCCGACGCGACTCCTGCAGGTAAGAGCGGCGGGAAGAAGAGTCTCACCGAGGGACTCAAGAGACGCCGAACAAGCCTCCCTCTCTCCAGACGGACCGTATGAACGAGCAAAGCATGACATCAGAGCGTCTGCCCCTCGGGTCATGTGACCGGAGAGGAGAGCTCCGGGAGGTGCGTGTGTGCACAAGCCGGGCTTTGTTGGCGGTTTGACCGTAAACATAGGGGGAACTTGACCGCGGCTTACAGTCGGGGATGTGACATCAGGTGTGTGGCTACCGGACAAACCCCGGAACAGGTTACACACACGAGCCACTTAAGACTCACAAATCAGTGGAGTCCAAACACAAGATTTCTGTTTCAAGCGAAAGTCAATGTTGACCAAAAACCTTTTCACCCTGCAAAACCTCAGCAAGAGACCTTCCTCTTAAAAAGGCAAAGATGGAGAGCAGCATATATACGGCAGCTTGTGTGAGCTGAAGGAGAACGCGTCGCCATTGTCCATCTCTTCTTCTTACTTCACGCTTTGCGGCGTGATTGAGACACTTTGCATGTCAGACGATAATCCGTGGGAGTGCGACTGTGAAATCTGCACACAGTGGAGCTGTCAGACCACACACACACACACACACACACACACACACACACACACACACACACACACACACACACACACACACACACACACACACACATTTACAATACAAACACCAGGGAGAAGAAGGCCATCCCGGGGCTGTTGGCTGCATCGACACTGTTTGCTTATCACACTGCCATCTTATTTTCCCATGATATGCTGAAGGCGAACAGACTCCGCATTAAACATAAGCTCTTCACAGTCATGAGCTTCTTGGCTGCCGAAACGACCATTTTCAGTCACTCTGTATTTTGTAAAAGCTTTGTTACAGAAAACGGAAACCGAACCCTTTGGAAGTAATCCACTGGCTGAGACACTTCAGCACATGTGGGGACGGTCGCACATTCAGACTTTCAGCAACAGGCCACACTGAGCTTGCTCACTCGTCCACATTGCGCACACGGACAAATAAAAAAGGGGAAATGGACATTTGAAACTTGCAAATAAATCTTGTGAGCGGAAATGTTGCAGCCAGTGACCAATCAAGTGCTGCCACTTAAATTTGACGGAGAGACAAGACAGACATGGCGGTGCCATGTGTGTGTGTGTGTGTGTGTGTGTGTCTGCCAATGCCTAAAGAACTCTGTTATTCATCTGAGGGGTTGGATGTCGTCTACCTCAGAGATCCTTACCAAGATCACAAGAAACCAACAGAAATGTCTCCACAGAGACTCCAGAGTGAGTGAGAGAGAGAGCACAGAGTGGAGACAGGTGTACACTGAGGCATTCTGGGCAAAAGTGAAGCCTAATGTGTGTGTGTGTGTGTGTGTGTGTGTGTGTGTGTGTGTGTGTGTGTGTGTCCGCTTGTGGTGATGATTTGTAGTCAAGTCAAAGCGAAATGGATGCATCCTCTAATGCCAAGTGTGCATTAGTGTGTGAGTGTGTGTGTGTGTGTGTGTGTGTGTGTGTGTGTCCTGCATGTTAAAAACACAGCTGATCTTTCCCCATCACTGGATTCTCTTGTGTCCCACTGCAGGGCACAAAGGGCAGATTGAAGAATCAAGAGCGTCTCGGCTCGCCTCTCTTTTCCCCCATTTAGTTAATGATGAAGTCTCCTTTCAGAGGAAAATGGCTTTGGGGGGGGGGGGGGGGGTTGACAGTTCACAGACAATTTTTCAGTGACAAAGTTTGGTTTTATCAGCCCTGTTTTATAAGCAGGAGACTCTTTGTCACCCTGGAGCTGAGGTCAAGCGAGACAAAGAAACATAATTAATTAAAAGCTGTGTTCCCCACCTGAGGGAAGACAGGGATGCATTAGGCATGGTGGCTATTTGACAGCACTTCACACTATTGCAACAGCCTAAAAAAAATACACACGTGTGAAATTCTCATTCGACACAGCAGGTTTTTATATATATATATATATATATATATATATATATATATATATATATATATATATATAAATAAATAAATAAATAAAGTATGGTTTTAGTGCAGCTAAACCAAAAGCTGTAAGGACACATGCTCAGAGATTAACAGAGCAAAGCAATAACACCTGTATTAAAAAAGATCTCCCATATATAGTCATGACATTAACCTATGGCTATAGTTAACCGACCAAAGAGACCAAAGTATTTATAACAGTTCAGATGACACAATACGAGACTATAAAAAAAACATCCAAAACATGGTTCATACCTGCAACAGTGACAAAAGCATGACCCTCGATAGCAATGTAGCAATAGCCCTAAAGACAGTTGCGTTTTTTACTTTTAATAACAGCCTGTATGGGTTTAATGTTTCGCCAAAAGTAATAATATAACGAAAAAGACAAGACAGGTTGGGAGTTAATATCGGTTCAGTAAAGGACGATGGTATTATTCAACCTGCTGTGGCTACCGTGGCCACGTCAAAACGGAAGAGAAATGACCTTTCGGGAAGTAAATACACAACACAGTACACAGCGTGGTAGTATTAATACACGCAGTACAACTTCTGACTGTATACAAATATGAGCTAAACATCCGAAACAGCGAGAGTGTGATTTCTAAAGCTGTTCTTTAACTTACTAAACATCTGGCCTCTCACTGAAACTTTGTTACGGAAGAAAAAAAAAAAATGACACCAACGGCCAAGATTGACAGCCGAGGCGTCCAATGGCATTTGTGGAACTGACCATAAACATTCCAAGGAAACCCGGGAGAGCCAATTAGCGGGGAGCAAAGGGGGGCGGAGGGGGGCTCTGTGAGGTTTCAAGTTAGATGGGTTCAGAGGCCCAAACCCCCGGGGTGGCCAAATAATAAACGCCGAGGAAGAGCAACGATGGCCGGGGAGGGTGCTGACCAGAGAGTCTGGCGGCGCCGGACGCCGCCGGTTCAAAGCCTATGTGAGCCATGACGGCTACCTCTGTACCGTGAACAACACTTGATTCCTGGCTGACATGAACATGGCAGGGAAGGGAAACACAGCAGGAGAATAATAATAAGGAATAGCAACCGGTGTAAACAGCCGTGAATAAAAAGCACCACCTACCCAGAAATTCTCTAGGAAGTAGGGCGTTATCATCTTGTTTTATTCCTCTTCGCCGCAACTCTTAAAATTGGTTTTAATGCAACTTTTACAGCGAAATTCATCCACCGTCCTCCCCCCAGTTTCTGTTGTATCTGCCTTTCCCCGTTTTCGCTCCTCTCCCCTTTCTTCTCCCTCCCCATGTAGAGACTCCACCTCCACTCTCTGCGTCTCTCCCCTCTGGTTTCTTCCCGTAGAAATGCAGCTTTTCGGAGAACGAAACAGCGCTGCCGGTGGCGGACAACAGCACCGGTGAAAACGACGGTTTGCAGTGACAGATGGAGCAAGATAAATTCAGAATAAGTCGAGAAATTAACTTTTTAATTGATTGAAACAGAAAAAAAACGGGAAACAAGAAACACGCCACACAACTGGAATATACAATTTATATAATAATGCTAAATTAAATCATACAATATGTTTAGTTAGTTAATTTAATATTCTACTGTATTGTATATATTGTGCATTTTTAAATCTAATATTTTTGCTGTTATCTTTATTGCTTTGCTTCAGAATTTCCCAGCACCTATAAATGCGTGATTAATAAAGTACCTATCTTTCTCTCTCTCTCTCTCTCCCCCTCTCTCTCTCTCTCTCTCACTCTCTCTCTCTCTCTCTCACGCAGGTGTGGTGAGTTACATTCATTATTATATTGTATAATATAACGAGTAGCCAGACGTCTAGAAACTAGAGCAACGTCAGTGTGATATGCTGCATTAGTGTTGCTGTATTATTTTCATATTTACACAGCCTCCATTATACGAGTGTGTTGCCTCTGCACAACCTTCCATGGGCCCATCCTTATCCGTGTTTGTTTGTCTGATAACTGCCATGTATCTTCAGAAATAAGAGGGGGAAACACATTGTTCCTCATACATATCTCACGTGGGGGAGGAGTAGCGTCTCAGGTTATTCCTGCAGTGGTTACAAGAAGCACTTGATACCAAGCCTTTTAAGACCGATCATGGAACATTTGATTATAATCACATACTACGCCCACGTTGTGAAACCTAAGTTGCGTGCAAAGTGAAATGCAGCACTAAAATCTAAAGCTGGAATCTGATAAACCCTGAGCGAATGTCCGAACCGATACAAGATATGACAGATGTTCTCCTCAACGTCCAAGTTTCTACCTCCTCCGTGTTTCCTTGTACGAACATACTGTACATTTGAGAACACATACGAGACAAAGGCCAAGAAATAATGTAAACAATTTATTGGAACATTGTACAGAATCAAGCAATGGTAACCAGTCACATCCACTATATCATCTTACAAATATTACAAAATTACTACAATACAATATAGATTCTTTGCATGATCCAAAATATTTGGTGGCCCCAAAAGTATTACTTTTTTTTTTTTTTTCTTTTTTAATTCAGCAGCTTATTAAAAAAAAAAAGAAAGAATTCAAACCATGTCTATCAAAATGATGTTTTTGCTTTTATTAGCAAAAAAGATGAAGGCAGATAGTCTAATCAAGTCTGAAGGCTAAATGAGAATACGGGAGTTCTTTGACTAGACATTCCTTAATATTGGTGGGCGCTTTATAAAATACAATTTTTTTTTTTTCTTCAGTAAAGCTTCGTAGAAAGTCAAACTTATACTTGCAAATTATGTTCACAACATCACCTTTGAGTCGTCACCTGTTTCTTTAGATACAGTACACTGTATATCTACTGCAAAAACACCAACACAACCTCAAAGTACTTGCTCTCAAGGCATTGTGTACACATCACACTAAATATTTACCGTAGTATGATAACAATCACTTTTGACGAAAAGTACATGAAGTATGTGCAAGTTACCATTTTATCCCCCCCCCCCTGCCTTGCAACTGTATTCACATTTGACAGCTAGCAGTGTTGCACACACACACACACACACACACACACACACACACACACACACACACACATATAAACATTGATGTAGATTAACACCCGTGGCTACCCATTTTAAATATGAAGGGCGGGAGTTTTACGAATCTTTAGTTGTTGGGAGGAGATGCGTGAAGGCGAACACGTCGGGGGAAATCATAACGAATAACGCTGAAACACAGACAACCTGAGGTAAACACGGAGAAAACACGTATTCAAGTAGTGAAACACAACGACGATGTATAGCAGCAGTCGGGTCGGAGATACAGCACGGCGATGGTGGGGATTGTAGACCTACCCTCTTTCAATGAAAGAATAACAGGACTGTTTGCATACACACACACACACACACACACACACACACACACACACACACACACACACACACACACACACACACACACACACACACACACGCAACCCCATCAAGCCATGATTACTCCTTTTTTTTTTCTTTTCTTTTTTTTTTGCATGCCAAACAGCTGGAATGTGACAGACACTTCAAAACACAAAATGATGTGGCACATACAAGGATTTGCCTCTGTATTCCATGATGCATTATATATATATCAGCGTTCAGCTCCTTAATGGTAAACCTAAGAGATCATTTCTATATTGTCGTACTGTGAAAGTGTATCGAAGACACCGACGTACTTTCACATTCTAATAGCCCCACTGCATGGAGGTACTTATTGCATTAGGTAAATACATCTTTAGCAGCAATGCTTAATGATCCGTTACAACTACAAGGTCATATTCTGAAGGGTTTGGCTACATCCTTAATTTCAAGCACTTTTAAGTGCATGTCACGTGCGTCGCAAAGGGTTAAAAATACTGCAGTTATTACTCTGGCCAGCAGAGGAAAAATGACTGGCAGGGCATTAAAAAAAAACAAAAAAAAGTAAAAAAAAAGAAGAACTAAATTAAACTCTCCAACCCATCATGGAATACATTCAGGCTATTTGTAACTTAAAGACGTACACACTTTATAAAAGATAACAGCGCAAAACAACCAGAGACAAAAACATTGTTGTAGTTTCACAGTATTTAAAAACTATACATCCAGCTATGGGGGGGGGGGGGGGGGGGGGGAGAACACTCCAGCAAGATTCGTGTGAAGTTATAAAAGTCCCAGTGTTGCGATACATACATGGCTACTATGTACTTTTTTTTCCAAAAACCCTTTAATTGAAGCTCCCCTCCCTCCCTCCCTCCCTCCCTCCCTCCCTCCCGTAATCCCCCTCCCACTATACGTCGGGCTGTGAGGGGCCACCAACATGCAAGAGATGAAAGTACCCCACAAAACACAACCACCCCGAAAACAATTAACACGGTCATCCTCCAGATCATGCTTTACGCACACGAAGCCAAACAACCAAGAAGAGAAACTTCAGTACATTGAGAAATGAACAGGTCAAACATTCGTTCAGATGGACTGCGTGGTTCTGACAGCCAGAGAGTCACAAAAATAAAACCACTCAGACGGTACTGGTGTCGTTGTGGCGTCTCCTTCATTCTCGAGGCTCAGACGCTATAAAGGATCGCAAGCATCCGAAGCTTTGCTCTGCGGCCGACGTTTGACACGTCTCCTAAATCCGGTGTGTGTGTGTGTGTGTGTGTGTGTGTGTGTGTGTGTGTGTGTGTAAACCCAGTCATGCTACGTTACGGCTGATCGCCGTAATTCTCAGGTAGAGGAAACCGAACAAAAAAAGTACTGTAAATAGATAAATCACAAAAGTCAAAGAAGAACCTCATCACGGGGCGAGGACTGCTGTCGAAAACGCGACGCACACCACTAATGCTCCACAGCTGTTCACAATGACACAAGCATGCTACCTATTCCCAGAAAAGCTGCTCTGAAAGGAAAACCTCGTGCTCTCCAGTGACATAATCAACAGCTTTTGCCCTGATAAAGAAAAAAAAAAAACGATAGCTATAGAGGTGATAATTTATACTTTAGTGATATGCAGCATTCTATAATTACCAATACGATGCTTCTCTTAGCATCAGCTGCTGTTCCTTAGCTTTAAGCCGTCCTTGTGTTTAGAGCAGGTACCTCTTGAGGAACCGTCAACTGAACTGCATTTTAAATGAACAGTCTTCTACTCTGCTGGTAGAATTCAGTCGCGTTGAGAGCGAACGCACCTTGTATCCGTCTGACATGATAATAACTGGCTCTGAAGAGCATTTTCTGCACCTTACAAACGTGCAAAACTCCTCCTCTGACCAACAAATTAAAAGATGCTTCACAGAGTTTCTGCTTCTGCTTACATTTCTTCTCAGTAGTTCAGCTAACGGAAAACAAGAACAGAAGTTTTGGGGAATAAACGGGGTGAAAAAGGGCGATCGATTTCATTATTTCTGATTAAGATGTGATAACATGAATTTTTCCTCCCATGATAAGGTTTTTCTGGCAGTCCCTTTCCCCCCACCCCCCCACCCCCTTGCCTGTGCATGGGGGCACCGGGCACTGCAGCTACCACCTCCCTCCCACCCCGCCCTTCAGGTTCGGGGAGGGGTACGCACCCCCTTCCCTCCCCTCAGCAGGCAGACCCTTCCCCCCAGTAAAGGGTAACATGTTCCCTGGGTAAAAGAGGTTCCCTATATTGTCTCCCATAGTGAATGACCTGCGCAGAGAAAGAGAGGCGTCATTAGGAAAAGGAACAAACAGCAACATCTCTCTCACATCAAATACTGAATACTGAATGTGTTTGTCTACGATATCGGAGAGAGGAAACTGACCCCAGCGACGAGGCACACCGCCGTGGAAACAGTTACACGCCGTAAAAGGTCGCCAGCCGTTCCTTCAGCGGCATGGGGAACTGATCCGAGAAGCGCATCCAGTTTTCCTCGCCCACCTGGTTCTTGAACCCGTGAAGGATCTGAAACCAAACACCAGGAGAAGTTCACACCAAGTAATGAAACGCTGCCTTTCAAAATAGATCTTGTGCGTGACGGGGTTTTATTATGATGGAGGCCGGCTCCATCATCGGCTGTAAACAAGACTATCTGGAACACGTGGTGGAGAGGAGGACACTGAAGAAACTATTATCCATATTGGATAACCAGGACCACCCTCTCCACCACCTACTGCAGGGACAGCGGAGCACTTTCTCCAACAGAATGATCCAGCTCCGCTGTCACAAGGACAGGTACAGGAGAACATTCCTGCCCTCTGCTATAAGACTGTACAATAAATCACCTCGGGCCAAATCAAATCGTTAAACCTCTGCACTACTGTTTATTTAGTTGATTTAATATTATTCTGTTCTATTCACGGTGTATATAGTGTGCATTTTTTATATAACATCTTTACTATATTATAATTGTATATATTGTGTATTGTGACATGTGTATTTTTCTTGTATTTTTCTTTTTCTTTTTTTCTTTATATATAATAAGATTTTTTACCTGTGACCTATTGCTGCTCTGTAACCTATTGCTGCTTGTAACAAAATAATTTCCCCTCGCGGGATCAATAAAGTTAGTATCTATCTATCTATCTATCTATTATCAGTGGGCTGACTGTAGACACTGTAGTCCCCCACATGTGGCCACTGGGGGGCAGACAGGGGGACTGAGTTCATCTGTGATTTTGCTCAAACTGTACTCCATTAGATTAGCTACTCCACTCGTGATGTAAATGTGTTTGAACACTGAGCGTTTCCCGCTTTTACCTTGTAGAACATGTCTCTGAGATCGTCCTTTGGATTTACCCAGGAGGCCACTGCGTCGCAGAAGAATATAAAGTCCTGTTCCAGAGAAGAGAGGTGAGGCAACATTTCAACCTGGCGACACATTGACCACGCTTGTCGTCGTGTTTCGCCGGACCTCACCTGCACTACGCCTCCCGGGTTCACACTGATCATAGTGCAGATTCCTCTGAACGCAGAGTCTTTCTCCTCGTTGTCTCTTATGTTTCGTAGAGAGGTGCACCTGACAACAGGGACGACCAGATTCACCATCAGACACATCAAAGACGAAGAAAAAAAAAACAAAGAATAAACAACTGTAGTCAAAATGAATGACTACTGTACATACCTACATGAACACACTAACTTTATATCTGTGAGATAATATAACACAAATATAGCCTATTTCCATCCTTAATACAAATGTAACGTTTAGGTGTCTTCTTATTATCATCAATGCTGGTCGTTAAAACACATTAGTCTGTATGTCTACATCCATGTGAGTGTCTATCATGACCTAAGAGGTAACCACAACAAGTCAAGCATGCACACAAAACAGATTCAAATAAAACAAACACTTTTACTTTTAACTACGTTGAGCTCTAATAACTCCACTGTTGTCTATGAAACCTCATGGATAGCACCTTGAAAATAGCATTACTTATGTTTTAGATTGACTAGAGGAGGTTGGGGTTCTTATTTGTATTCATAGTGTTTGGGACAGGCACATGCAGCTGGGTGACTACTGTATGAGAAAGGGATTTAGGAATGCTCTTTCGCATCCTTTCTCTGCTGCTGAACCAGCAGGCATGTGACAAATCTGATGCCATGCATCTTTTAGGGTTAGCGACAGTTAACAAATGACAAAGAAACTAGAAATTAAACAAATCAATGTATAAAATACATGAAGGTGCTACTGAGGCAAAAAAAAAAAGAGAAGAAAAATCACAAGTAGGACCTAAAAGAGGACAGGGTTAGTCACATGGTTGGCAATGATTACAAACTGATAAGAAAAAAGAAAACAAACTGAAAAGACTTCTCTTGAGAAGGAAAGTGAAGGAGTGAGGAGAGGAGGAGAGAGCAACAGGGGAGAGGAAGGGAGCAACAAGGAGAGAAAGCAGAGAGGAGATGAATTAAATAAAAGATTGAATAATACACACCAGGGTCTTATAAACTGCTGTAGCATGGGTGCCACCTCTTGAGGACAAACGTAACCAAGACGACCAATTGTTATTGCTAAGGTAACGGTAATCACGGTTACACACCACCAAACGCCAACCAAGACATGAGCAATGAGGAGGGGGAGGAGAAAAAAATAAAGAAAAAACAAACAACTCAGAGACATAAATCAACAGAATCTGTGTATGATAAGAAACAGAAGATTTCACTAGTGTTGATTATTACTGCCCCTTCGCTCACGGGGGGAGGAATGTAAAATATGACACTCTATTCAAAAAAACATACAACACGTTTAAGGGAGAACACATTGACAACTTTGACAGGACATTCATAGAAAAAAAAGGCAAACAATGGCATCTGCTTTCACAAATCATATGGATCGGAAAAAAAAGAAGCTATTCAAGTCTACGAGGATTTAAAGTTAGCTTGATTTAAAATGTCTCGATGTGAAGACGAGCTAACGTGCAGCATGTGTGTGTGTGTGTGTGTGTGTGTGTGTGTGAGTGGCCTAAACAAGAGCAGGTCACTTAAGAGATTTCTCCCTTAAACTCACAAAAGATATTTCTCCATAACAAACAGAAATGTGTTTTTTTTTTTTTTTTTTGTTCTTTTGAAAATAAAAAAAAAAATGACAGATTACTCCAAGCCAACTACATGGAGGGAGACTAGTATCCAGCACAGCAGAGAGGAGGGAGGACCTAAGTTTAAGAGACACAAAACTATGCAACATTCTCATTAACAAACAGGCATTTATGAACAGTCCAATGACACATGCAGAAAGCAGATGGTATGCTCATTAGAATAAAGTTCAGTGCAGGATAAGCTGATCGGAGACGGCGTGAACGGTCTCCCCAGCCACGCCCACCTGTGAAGCGACCGTGGCGTTACGTGGCTGTCCGTCTAAATTTAGTTCCAGTGACAGAGCGGCTCTCTACGACAGACATTTAGGATTTACGCCAAAAACGTCGTGATCTTGTCGAGTTGGTGTGTCGTGTTTTCAATCGACACATTGATTGAAAACACGCAACAAATGGTGACAAAGAAGCTCACTGGCCCGATGCGAACAGTAACAAATTCTTAGGAGAATCAAATGTTATGACAGTTATAATTATCATGTATCCTGCATCAAACATTGGCCATTCTTAACAACATTTAACATCTATTGGCAGATATGCATCCACATTTAAAGAACAGTAAATTAAAGCAACAAATAAACTGACGGCAAACAAACAGGAACACATCTACAGAGTCCCTAGGTTCCATTGAATTAAAGCAGGTTACACTTCACCCTTGAAAGCAGCTTTTTAAATGAGATCAAATAAATAAGAATTTCAAATCCAATTTGTAAAAACAAGAGCACAGTGTAACCTTTTTATTTGTCAAACTGCTCTGGGCTAGGTGGCCTACATTTAGTCAGACTAGGTGTTCTCTCTAGTTATTGTTCGAGTGTTTAGAACATGTCTGTGTCGTGGTAACAGCTGACTACGTGGGGCTGTGAACTCGCCTGTCTATCCCTCACACTGCCTGTGCTTTGCGTTTCGTTATGCTTCTGTATCGTATGTATACAGTCAGTCCGCATTAGTTAATCCCAAGCCTGGGCACTTACACGGCTCGCTCGATTCAAGCGTCAATACTTCCCCAGCAGGGCTCGCCCGGGGTTCAGTTTTCTTTTATCTTTTTTTACGGGCCACCACTGCCAGGTCGAAAAATCATCAGCTGAAATATTTGGCATACTTTGGAGAAACCAGTCAAACCTGTAAGGCCCACGGCTTGGGAAGGGTTCTATAGATAGAGATTAAAGGGGCGGGACGGGCGCCCTAGCGAGTGTGGCGACTCCCTGGCTGAATGGGCCTGAGTGTTTTTCGGAGCACCTCCCTGTGTGTGGTGACCTGGCTGGCTGGCTCAGCACTGCCACCGAGTGGTACCTGTGTTCTCCAGTAGAGTCTTTGGGGTATTTGGCCTGTTAATGATCTCCACCAGCTGGTGCAGCACCATGGCAATGTACGGCTGCATCTCAGACCCTACGGGCGGAGGAACGGCGGTGGAAACAAACATGTTTACTGTGGCCACTGTGAACGGTGACATGTTGCGGTAGTTTGTTGAAAAAAAAAAAAATCGAGGCACTCACCCATTTGTATAGAAATCTCTCCAATTGCCCATGTTGCATTGTTGCACACTGATATTAATTCTGGGTTTAAATTAGTACCCAGTATGGGCATGAAATCAGCTGGAAGAAGGAAAGCGAGTCAACTTAGCAACTGGCCGACAAGTAGTTTCCAAACAGTGTTTGAGAGTGAAGTGCACAGAACGTACCGATGCAGGGTTTGACGTGCTGGAAACAAGCCTTGGTTAGATCCCCCAGCAGAGCAAAGGAACTCTGACGCACTTCTGGCATTTTGTCCTGAGCAGTTTGAAGAGGACAACAACAACAACAACAAAAGAAAGAGTCAACAAAGCGAGTTACTCTCGGTTTCTCAGATAAGCGGCACGTTATTCACTTCCTTCACCTGCATGCACTGGTACATGAGGGTGAGGATGTTGCTGCGGGCCACCAGCTCCTCAATGGTGCCTCCCAAACCCTCCGCCAGGCCGCTCAGAAGATCCAAAGCCACGATCATGAAGTCTTTGTCCGGGGCTTCGTACTGGTCCGGCTGTGACTGATAAAGCTAGAGGAGGGAAGGATGGTAGAAAAGAGGATGAGAGTTGAATAACTAATAGATAATCAAATTCTAAATACTTATAAAACCTGAATTCTAGTTCTCTCTCGATCCTAAAACGACATGTTTCATCCACCGTTATTGATTAAAGGACAGTTTAACGTTACGCCTGTACGTTAAACCTGCACATCATTTACTCTACTTGGCCACTTGGGGGCAGTGCAGCAAGCTGTAAACACAACAAAGACATACTGGGCCCCATCTTACACCCAGAGCAAACACTGAGGCAGTTGTCATCTTCATGCTCACACTGGCTGCGTGAGTAGCAAATGTACTTGAACACATCTCTGTGCGCCCTGTGGGCGTGTCGGTGTTGAACAGAGGTGTGATCAGGCGCATCGTTGCTGCGCTGCTATTTTTAAAGGCAGCAGAAAGCGATTGTGACTAAGAAAAAGCAGGTCCTGTTTTCCTGCTATTTAAAAAGGGGCTCATCATTCAGAGAGTAGGATCGGCCGACATGGGCGGGGTCATAACTCTCTCTTACTGCTGGATACACACACGGTACATGTACTCCCCAGTTAAACAGGTTATCGGTGCATTTGCTCACACGGCAACCCGCTCGACGGACAGTAACAGACGATCGAGTGCCCTCCTTATCGGGAAACACAAAATGAAACTCATCAATAAGACAAGTCTAAAGCTGAGCCGAATAGGTGGAGGCTTCGAAGCTTCATTCATAATGTAGACATTAAAATAAACATGTCTATTCATTGTGTTTGAACCCAGTATTTCTGCTCAGTCGCAGATAACGATTAGGGACACACTCATGTTATACTATTTGTAGAATTAAGAGTCCAGTGGTGGCTGCGTAGGATCGTATATATGCGCTGTTCTACCGGGAAAAGTGGGGCTCGACACGCCCTAAATGCACCTTTAGACCACGCGCTATAGATCATTACAACAGGGCCCTATAGCAACCATTATATGGCTTTAAATCATTAAAACAGTGAGCTTAGAGAGAGTGTGTGTGTGTGTGTGTGTGTGTGTGTGTGTGTGTAGACACTCACCATGGCCTGAGCGAGCGTCTTCTGCACCAGGTTGACACAGCGCTGGTACACAGGCTCACAGTAGGGCAGGAAGCCGCTCTGCAGGGCCGTGGCTACAGACGACAGACACTGAGGAAGGCAGGCAGGAGGAAGACGCAGTCAGAGGCCTATTTATACACTGTTATCATCTGGGGAAGTGACTCACTGTCAACTAAACGACTTGTGCAGGCAGTAACTTCACATCAGCGAATCTCACTTCTAATAAAGGGAAGAGATCCTTGTCTTCATCTTTCAGCTGGTTCCATTTCTGGATCAGTGGAGGCATCAACATCTGGATGTATTCCTAAGAAACAACACAGAACAAAAGAGTCTTTACACAAACACAGTATGATTTATTGATTGTTTATCTTCTCAGCTTCATACCATCAGAAAGTCACACCGACCACTAGCCGACCGCACTGTGCTAACTTTACTTTCACGTGAAACTGAGTCCACGTTTCTGTTCTGCATACCGGCTTATTGAGATGATGCCCCACAGAGTCTGCAAGTGTTCCGATGGCGTCGTAAAGAATGAGCAGATTTTTGTGCTGGTACTTGCTGAAAGCGAACACCAGCGTGTCCAGGATGAATGCCAGGTAGGGAACCAGCTCTGTACAAGCCTCCTCCTCCAAAGTGGCAAAGGCACTAAAAACAAGGGAGGGAAGACAACATCATACGGGACGCGCTTTGTCACCATTACCTCCAGACGAGGGAGAATGGGTGGGTGTCACCAGTCCAGAGGAGCTGCGGGGTTCGAGCAGGACTCACCTGCACGCAGCCTCCTGCACACGCTTGTTGCTGTCCAGAATGCGTTTGAGCAGCTCCGTCATCAAAGGCTTCAGGTAAGTATCCGGAGGCTGGCTGACGACCCAGTGAGCGTAACGGCTCAGTGTCCAACAGGTGATGGAACGCACCAGGGCCTTCTTGTCAGCCAGACACAGCACGAGATGGGGAATGAGCTCCGGCAGGTACGGGATCATGCCCTGCATGCAGCCTGGAGACAGGGGGGACGAGAACAGTGTCACCTCCTCTGATTGTTGACACCCTATGTTTTGCTCTCTTCCTCCCTCTTCCCCTTCTTACCTTCAGCTATAGCCCCCAGCACGAGGATGCCAGACTCTTTCACCACCCACTCTGGATGGAAGAGCAGCTCCTTGAGAAGGGGCAGAATGTGCAGCAACAGATCGTCCCTGAACACGTTGGCCAACACGTCCAACGCTGCAGCTGAACACTTCCCTAATGTTTGGTGAAAAGTAGGGCGGGGACACACACACACACACACACACACACACACATACAGACGTAGAAGTGTGCGGACAAACATCGTACAGACGTCACAGGTACAGCAGACACAAAGAAGAGACAGGCAATCAATACGCTTCCTAGCTCGGGACGATTCATATCATCAAACGTCGGAGGGGACACAGCTGCATTCACACGGGCACTGAACTCACGCAGGTTCCAATCAGAGATCGTATCGTCGTCGTCGTCCAGCTCGTCGTCGTCGTCGTCGTCGTCCTCGATGCCGTCGCCCTCGTGCTGCTGGGCAACCGTGCGGGAGCGATGGAAGCGCGGCCGGATGTCCTGCTCGTTGTCCGGAATGGCCTCGTCCTCCTCGGTGTCCGCCTTGGTGACGGACGCACGGGGTGAAATAAAAGTCACGCAAGTTTGCTGCTACAGCGTTTTAAACAAAGAAGAATGTATAATGAAACTCACACTAAACAGCTCGACTGCCACGGGGCAATTCATCCTCCTACTCTACAGGTACAAATATTAGGCTATAGAAACTGACCTTGAGCAGGATTATGTCAATCTCAGAGTACTTCATCCCGTTGACAAGCACTGGAATGAGCCTGGAGCAGAGGGCCAAAAGGAGCAAAGATGAGAACAAAGGGCAAGGGTAGGACGGAGCCCACCAGCAATCACTCACATGTGAGTCCTGCTGCGGGGCAGTTTAATGTGACAGCGCGCTGAAAGATGTTACAACTGAGGTCAACAGTCAGGGTTCTTAATCAGAAGAGAGACATCATCCGAGTACAAGGTCTTCACTAACTTACTGGCAAGGTTGCTATGAATCAACAGTGTGTGTGTGTGTGTGTGTGTGTGTGTGTGTGTGTGTGTGTGTTTTCTTACTGGGAGAGGTGTCCACACAGCACTTCCTTACACACAGGCTGCTCCGCCAGAGTAAGCCAGAACTCACAGGCCTCCAAGGCAACATTTTCGTCCTGGTCCTGAGTCCTCAGCAGCATGTACTGAAATGAAATAACGGGGAAATTTAAAATCATACGTACTCTATATTTACAAAACACGATATTTCATTCTGAAAATGGCGATCGCAAATACACCCGTGGCCTAAAACAAGCCCGTCTGTCCACAGGGAGCCATCAGGAGCGCGTCATTTCAGAATAAGAGGGGCGATATTCTAGCTTTGTTATTATCAACACATCCAACGGCCTCCTATAGAACTATATCATCCTGTTACGACCCGGGGGGGGGGGGGGCGATCAGTCGGATCACACTCGTCACTCAATACTTTCTATGTTTCCTCCCCCCGTCTGTGACACTTATCCCAAAGCCCATTTGTGCCTCCTGAAGACGTCCTCGTTTTAAAAAGCTTAATTAATCTCCTTAAACAACTGAAACAGGAGTAAAGCTGTTTGAGTCTTGTGCGCAAGCAAGTATTTTTGGAACCCTAGTGTTTATGGGATGGACTCAACTTCAACGACACTGACTGTGTTCATCACAAGGGACATGAAGGCCAGTGCAACAGAGCGTCTTTTAGTTTCTGTGGCATTAAGGAACAAGCTGTATCGACAGACAACACTTGTTTGTAGGATCAAGTCAGTATTGTGTTTTATGGGAATTGTTGAGAATAAGACAAATATTAGAATATGTATAGTATAGAAACTCCCCATTTATCCTAGAAATGCGTGTGTTTATCCTGCTGTTCCTGCTCTCTCTTCCGTCACTCACCTCCACGATGTTGTGCATGTGTGGCAGGAGACGGTCCAGGCGGACCTCCAGCAGCATGACGAGAGCTCTGCACACATTCTTCCTCACTTCTGGCTCCTCATCTGTCGCCAGTGCAAACAGGTTCTGCAAAGGATAGAATGACGCCAGGGTCAAATATCTACGCACACTATGCACCGTGTGAAACAACGACTACAAACAATAACAATAACCACTGCGTAGCCTGAGCAACGTATTAAGCTAACACTTTATTTTAAGTTAATGTTCTGTATCTGTGCTTCTGAGTGCTAAATAGGAAAAGCACATTCAGCAATACAATCAACACATTAAGAATCAAATTTAAAAGGCCAGGAAGAAGACTACATGAAGTGAAAAGTTAAAACTCAATGTTCGTGTATCTTGTGACACAAGAAGGACAACAGAGTGCACAGACGCATCAGAGTCGGACTTGCCTCGATGAAAGGGTCGATGTGCATCATGAGAGCCTGAGTCCTGCTGATGATGAACTGATTGACGCAGGCGATGGCATGAGACCTGCAACACAACAAGCAGCGCTTCAGAACCACTCCAACACGCGTTACTCACTACGAATGCAGCTCCCGTCTTCTTCTTCTTCTCCGCTGATGTACGTCTTTTCTTCTGTCCACAGACTGACGCCTCAACTGTCCGGTTACAGAGACCTTTAGTCCGTCTTGTAAATACATTGAACGTGTGCGAAGACATCTATTTGCTTCATAAAACATACTCACTAGAAGACGATTCATTTAAGATATGTTCCAGATAGAAATGATGGCCTATTTTTCCACTTACGTTTCTATAAGTTCATATTCTTAATACAAGAATTCATATTATTACCCGATCCAGCATTGAAGGCTGGTTCGGAGGCATTTACGATACCGATATCGGTGCATCTCTAGAAAAATCAATATAATAAACTGATGTCATTCATGTATCATGAATATGTAAGGATAGTAAACAGAATGTATCACTTTTAATTGCTTTAGATCCTCCAAACCAACGATGCAGCAGTAACACATTTACTAGAAAGAGAAGGTTTAGAAATCAAGCTTGATACCTAATCTTAGGACTGCTGTGCTTAAAGAACTGCAGGAACTTGGGGATCATGATGTTCAGAGGACGATCCAGTATGTCGCTGTCCAGGATCTCAGCAGAGTCCTCGCAGATCTTCTGCAGCGCTCCAAACGCTCCCTGAGGGACAAACAACACAACAACAGAGAATGTTATGAAGCGTCCTCTGTTAGGACCCCCGACATGGAGGCAGCCTACACTGCAGCTACAGACAAGCGCGTGTGGACGAGCTTCCTGTTTACCGTCTTTTGCTTGACCATCCCAACAAAACGCTCATACATGTTTATATTTGATTGGCTCTACATTGTACAAAGGTAAGATCATAATGTGTTTACATAAGTATAGAAACATTGAGAGGATCTGGTTCTAGTTTTTTTTTTGCACAGAGCGAGAGCTCAACAATGCGTTCAGCCTCCTCCCTCATCCACGATCTTCAAAAGGATTCATCCCCTTCTGCTCTAATAACCTTCACACAGTTGGCAAGCAGTCACACACGCACACACACACACACACACACACACACACACACACACACACACACACTCTCTCTCTCTCTCTCTTAATACTAGCTGCTTGACTGATGGTTAGTATGCATGTTCACAGTATGCTGCAGCCTCCTCTGTCCCTTCACCAAAATCGCAGCCCGAGGATCTGATACGAGAAACAGAAACAGCAGCGACACGCATACGCTGTGTCTGGAATGAGTTTCCATGGAAACCGTTCCCCACGTCGCCATTCCTCTGCGATGACAGATACCGAACGGTCTCAAATGAAATGTGGAGGAAATAAGACGAGGAGACCGGGTGAAGGTCACCGCAGATATTTCCCTCGTTAGTAGACAGATTTATCAAATTTCATCTTGCAGGGCGGTGTGCAAAAAGGAACAGGACTACTTTTCGGGGGGGGCGACATAAAAACAAAAGATTTAATGGACTCCAGATTTTGCTTTTCCGAGCAAAAATAGCTCGTTCCACTCTACCAAAATGTGTGAATTGCTGCTTTTCTCCATTTAATATCGCTGCATACTGAATATGTTGGACTGTTGATCAATCAAAACACAATATCTGAAGATGTCACGCTGATTTATCGGAAGTTATGAACATTTTACATTTGATAGACACAGAGAAAAACAACCATGATCAGATTCATCAATCATGTTGGTTGCTGCCCTCAGTGGAAGTGAAAGGTTATTGAAGGACTCAAAGATTTGAGGTTAATTCATTGTTATTATGCAACACAGGGTTGCCCAACAAAATGCAGTTGGAGCCTAATTGCTACACAAGAAAGAACATGACGAACAAAACGGGAGTGCATTCCTGCAGGGAGTCATTTAAATGTTCGTCAGGAGGAATGTAAACGGCAGCAATAAAACTATTCTCTGAGCGAATAATATGGCCGACATCTTAACGCTACAAAGCTGACATCAGGGAAACGTCGTCCGTCAACTTTGACTATTTGAGCACCGAGCGTCATAAACACAGAATCCTCTTTACATGTTTCAGTCGATTCAGAAAAGCAGAATCCTTGCAGCATCAGATTTGAGCTCTGGAAGCACTAATACGCTGAAATGCAGCTCCGATGTAACTCATCCCACGTGTGGAACCGGACACAAGCCCCCCCCCCCCCCCCCCCCCCCAACGACATCAACGTGTAATGTGGGCGTTTCTGAGCCTGTGTGTCAACAGAGAAGGGCAAAGAAATGGCATTTCACTGAAGCTGAAGCGTCTAAAATGCAATCCTCCCTTCCGAGTCCTGTTATGGACGGCCATTAAATGAGAGAATGTAAGTCATGCAGATGACAGCTAGCCGGGGAGCAGAGAAGTCTGCGTTTACGCAACCAAAACAGCTCCGGCTCTGGAACGTCTGAAGAATGTCACGGTACCAACGAGCACTGAGGCGACAAAGCGCGTTCCTCATCTTCATCCTCACAACACCGTCGCGACTGACCTCCATTACTGCCATTAATCACGACCGTAAAAAAAAAACGCTCTCAGGCAAACCTATATAAAGCCACCCACCAGCGCCACACTCGGCATCCAACACACACCTGCTGCTGTCCTTTTGGTGGAGCATGTAGAGGGTGGAGCACAGTGGGGTGCCACAGGGGGGCTTTTCCTACAACTGCTGCTCTGTAACCACCAACAGGACGGGACCTGTGGGGCAGCTGTGACTGCTGATGAGACCAAGGAGAGGAGCTGGGCTTCATTTTTTTTTTTTTATTATATAAAGAAGACGAAGATGATGAGATGAAAGAGAAAAATTCCACATTAACCTTTCAGCCTATTGTACCTCAGGCAATCTGAGAGCAAACGAGACCTCTTGGCTCTTGTTTTCAGGCTTTTAGAGAATCCAGCCCGTGACTGGAGACCTTGGCCAATCACAGGTCATTTCAGAGAAGTTCTGTAATCCTATTTCTATCCTTTCTATGCAAACGTGTGGGTCTCTAAAGCCCTTTGAGATGACTCAAGGCTCTAGAGCGCCACAATATCGGTGACGCGTTTCAGAGATGGAGAGAAATGTTGCCGAGAGCTCACGATTTTACAAGAAGTTTGCAAAGAAAACAAATGAATGAGGAGGACGAGTTACTGTATGAAGCATGAAGTATGACATGAATGACTAGTACAGGTTACTGTATGAAGCATGATGTATGAAATGAATGAGGAGAACAGGAGTTACTGTATGAAGCATGATGTATGAAATGAATGAGGAGGACAGGAGTTACTGTATGAAGCATGATGTATGAAATGAATGACTAGTACAGGTTACTGTATGAAGCATGACTAGGACAGGTTACTGTATGAAGCATGATGTATGAAGGAAGACTAGTACAGGTTACTGTATGAAGCATGATGTATGAAGGAAGACTAGTACAGGTTACTGTATGAAGCATGACTAGGACAGGTTACTGTATGAAGCATGATGTATGAAGCATGACTAGTACAGGTTACTGTATGAAGCATGATGTATGAAGCATGACGAGTACAGGTTACTGTATGAAGCATGACTAGGACAGGTTACTGTATGAAGCATGATGTATGAAGCATGACTAGTACAGGTTACTGTATGAAGCATGATGTATGAAGCATGACTAGTACAGGTTACTGTATGAAGCATGACGAGTACAGGTTACTGTATGAAGCATGACGAGTACAGGTTACTGTATGAAGCATGATGTATGAAGGAAGACTAGTACAGGTTACTGTATGAAGCATGATGTATGAAGGAAGACTAGTACAGGTTACTGTATGAAGCATGACTAGTACAGGTTACTGTATGAAGCATGACTAGGACAGGTTACTGTATGAAGCATGACGAGTACAGGTTACTGTATGAAGCATGATGTATGAAGGAAGACTAGTACAGGTTACTGTATGAAGCATGACTAGGACAGGTTACTGTATGAAGCATGATGTATGAAGCATGACTAGTACAGGTTACTGTATGAAGCATGACTAGGACAGGTTACTGTATGAAGCATGACTAGGACAGGTTACTGTATGAAGCATGATGTATGAAGGAAGACTAGGACAGGTTACTGTATGAAGCATGACTAGGACAGGTTACTGTATGAAGCATGATGTATGAAGGAAGACTAGGACAGGTTACTGTATGAAGCATGATGTATGAAATGAATGAGGAGGACAGGTTACTATATGAAGCATGATGTATGAACTAGTACAGGTTACTGTATGAAGCATGATGTGTGAAATGAAGCGTGTGCTCATCTGGTGGGCGGGGCTTTGCTTTTAAATTCTTGCGTTTTTTTTAATGCCTTGCCAGAAAGCTGCTGACCCTGACGCACCACTTGAATTACAATATGCTGAAAGGTTATTATGGAATCCCCCCCCCCCCCCCCCCCCCCCCCCAATAATGCCAGAGACAAACCCCAGAATTAAGATAAAGTTCATAGCTACGCTCCCCAATTACACCGCGTATCTAGCTCTCTCTGCTCCCAACATTCAAACATATCTAAATAACAGCAGAGGTTCTCTCAGGGCACTGTTCCTCCAGAGCACGTCTAGACTGTGATCTTTGTGACATTGTCGACAGAAATTCCCACCGTGAGCAAAGCACTGGATAAAGACTCCATTGGCCCGCTAGCAGACGTGAACTCCGTGTGAGCCGGAGGATGATTCGGTACCACGGCGATGACGACCGTGTTGTATACACGCGCTGTAAATGCACAACACAGAGGACGTGTTCTATCGATCAAATGGCCCGGGGCCGACGCGCGTTTCCTCGTCGCTCGGACTACAAAGTGCACACTGTTCTGAAACCGTACACTGGCGGCCGCCAAACGTACTCCCGAAATAGAAATCAAAGTGCTGGTGGCAGTGATGGTGCGGATGGTTTAGGGGACGGTCCATGGCAACAGTCGACGCCTTCAAACGCGTATTCGGCGTGCCGTGGGTTATTCGCCGTCTCTACATTTACCCGGTGTGAGTAGACGTGACGTGCTCTGCCTGGTTTTCCCACACCGGCAGACTCTGAAATACATATGAAGTCTTTCTGAATAAAATATATGTGTTTATAAATGTGGCTTTGGTCCAAAGCAGCGTAGAACAGAAGGCCCAACACACCGCAGTAGTATCAAGGAGCAGCCTGTGAGACGAATGCCACGAGGTTACAGGCTCGCTGTAGTGAAACACGAGCTTTCCTTATTAAAGAAATATGACCGTAAGTGATATGATTGTAGCTCCACGTTTTCTAACACTGTACACTTCATGCATTATGAGACAAGCTCAGCTTCACAAAACACACGCCTGCTGTGGCCTTAGCTGGTATTTATTGCTGCATTAAATCTAAAAACATACCCTCTTGTGCAAGTTTACATCAATTCATAAGCATCATTATTGCCATTAACATTACATGAAACATTCATCACATCCATTATGCCATTTTAGAGCCACACTGGTGGCTCTGTCAACTGTAAAAGTGATAGAACACGTGACAGAAACAGCATGGAAAAGATCAATGGCATCGCAAAAGAATACCTTTGTTTACCTACCATGATGACAGAGTAGCCCAAAACAACTGAACGCTTTTAAATATATATTTTTTGCATCTTTAATCACAAGATTAGAAGAGCCCCCCCCCCTTTTTTTCTCCTTCTTTTTTCTTTCCCCTCCAGCAACAACTTAACCATCTTCACCATCAGACATTAAGAAGCTTTCCAGCCTCCAAGCTGCTTTTCAAAATCATAGTGAGCCTTTATGAGGAGCCGCTTCATTTGGTCGCCGTTAAGCCTTGTACACACATACACTTCAAGATCCTCTGCGGTAAATAGCTGACCTAAATCTCAGCTTCTGAATGAGCTTTATAGAGAGAGAGAGAGCGAGAGAGAGAGAGAGAGAGAGAGAGGCCGGCTGTGGTGCCACAAGGAGAGACATCACATCTCTTCCTTTAATTTCAGAGAGTACGGTGAAATATATGTATATTCCTGCTGCAAGGGACGAGCAATCCTGCCCGGATACACGTCGCCTAATTTGCGCGTGCTCTCCAGTGTAACGTATCCACCTTCCCTATGGGGGCTGATATCACCGGCACATGCAGCTGACAACATATTAATGACCGGCGAGTTTATGTGAGCCGACGTATGGGCGCGGCACCTGATCAGCTGATCCAACATCCACCACGAGCTACTGTATTGTGACGGAGCTACAGCAGCTGATAAGACCAAAGACTCGGCTCGATGCAATCAAGACGTGATAATAAGCAAATATATATTTTTGGATAATACAGGACTGAATAAAAAAAAAAAAAGCAACTTGCAGTATAAATCAAGAGCCACGCTGCATTGTCTTTGCTGATATGAGAGCTATTCTGGGTGACGATGTGCGCCAAGTCAGGAAACGGGGTCATAATGGTGTTCTGGTCAAAAGGACAGGAAGAGAATAAACGATTCCATGTAGAATAATCTGCAGTTGTGGCTGCGGCTCCAGCTGTGAGACTGCCTTGAGCTCATCTGGCCAGCAGGATGCGATCCAGATGCTGCTTTATAGCTGACCCAGCTCTATTCCCCCTCCACAATAAACAGATAAACAAATAAACAAACAGGCAGCGCTGTGCGCGCCCAGAGACAGGCCCGCTTACAGCCCAGAAGTGTGCCGTGCCACACCACCGCACATGTGCACACACTGAATCCTACCTCACACACAGCTGTGACAAAATAGATATTTAAGAAACCACATGATACAACAACTACATCCCCCATTATATCCACATATTGACAGGTTTAAGCTCTAAAATATACCGCCATGTAGATGCTAGTTTTTGCCAGATTAAGCTGCCTGGGGAGAGAATCACTAGAATCACAGCATGTCAAACATCATTTTAGTATCTGGACGAATCCTGACAGCTCCCTGTAGAGTGGGAAAATAATGAATACGTCCATATTTAATGCGAACTGAGTTGTCAGGACACATCTAATACATCGTATCTATGCAGGTGGTTCCTCTCATGTTCATGGTCTTTTCTACAACATAGACAAGCACTACCAGTCTGTATGGGGACGGGGGACGGGGGACGGGACATCTTTTTTTCTGCCATCATCACTACAGTGTAATGATTGAAAGAGGCCCTGACTGATGAGCAGACAGTCACCGGAGCCGACCCAGATCTCCCGTGTTTGTCCTCACCTCACACGTGTTGTAGTCCTCAGAATCCAGCAGCAGGCAGAGTTTCGGTAGGAGCCCCGGCCAGTTCTGCAGCTCTCCCTTTGAGGCGATGGTGGTGATGAGGATACCTGTGGAGAGGGACGGAGGTGCTCTCAGTCACACGGCTGTTACGGAACTACGAAGAACGCACGAGCACTGCTTACTCAACGATCGTTGTTTTGTCAGAAAGATATCATAATTCCACTTAGCAGTCATCAGAGGATCATTTTCTCTTGATATATATATCAAAAAGAAACTCCATCTCAAGTTATTTCTACGTCATGATATCAATATCTGATGTTCAATATCAGCCGGAGGTTATTTAGTATTTATGACTAATAAGTCATTTATTGAATTGGTATACTCACTCATTCCTTTAACCTGCTTTGTCTACGTCTAGTGCAAGTAATTGACATACAGCTGTAGGTTCAATGTGACAGTGTGCTGTTTCAGCAAATAATCAAATCTACAGAGAATTACAGGCGACAAATAAGGTGAGCTACACCCTGGATAAAGTGCTTTGAACAGTCCCACGCTTCAGTACGAGGCCGGATATTTTTCCTTTGTGGATATGAACACAGGAGATACGACGAGCGATCGATTAAAGCATAATCATAAAAAAAAAAGCAATCTCACTCCACCTACCTACAGTGGCCCGGATGAGGGGAGACGAGTCTCCGATGTTTTGGAGGCACTCGCTCTTGATGAATTCAGACACGCCATTGGGGAAGTTCTGATAGTGGGCTTTCACATTGTTCTTCAGTATCAGCCCACTCAGGGAGCGCGTTGGTTCGTCTGGGGGGGGGGAAAGACAGATTGTAAAACAACACAATTAAAAGATTGTGTAAGTTGGTAACCAGCTGATAACTGGACTCGTCCTTCTACTCACTTCTAAACATGTGTGCCTCGTTGCATTTGAAGTAAGAGCAACAGTGCGACAGCATCCTAAAATGCCTTAACACCACTTAACATTTCGGTCATCTACTGTGCAGCCAGTCGAGCCAAGAGAGTTGAGCGGTGCCAGGAACTAGGTTTAAAATTAGAGTGACCCATATTCAGAGTGCCACATCATCTCTGTGGCAAAGATGCCATCGGGTCACCCGAGTCACGGCCAAACAGACCCGTCTGTCAGCGGTTACATAAAAGTGACCTGTCTGACGTTCACCGCGTCCAGACCAGAACCATCGGATTGATCTAGGAACGCAGCGCGGAGGGTGAACGACGCACCGAAAACAGACAGACAGAGAGCTTACCTTCTGATTTTAACTTTGTCAAAACAAATATCAAATAGTTGTTGAAGTCTGGATACTGGTTGAGCTGCTCGAGTCTCTGGGAAACAGTGGTTGAGGAAGACAAAGGGCTAAATGTACGTACGGCATGTTAAAAGGTTAGGAGCATGTTAGCGCTGCAATCTGGTAATAACAGGGGGGGAAAAAAACAGGTTGTATTCACCTGAAGATATGTAGAAATGGCAGAAGTTCATGTGGTTAATGTGTGTGTGTGTGTGTGTGTGTGTGTGTGTGAGAGGGTGTATGGTCGTAGGGGGAGGGTCATAAATGTGTCACATGACAGGACAGAACACTGCAAGTACCCAGACAGATGGCTTATTTAGGGCTAAAACAGCAGGTCGTCTATGAGTTAATGATGCAGCGCACATGTGAAGCGTTACATAAGCAAACCATTTAAGGCTCAGCGTGCAGCCAGACAAAAGACATCAGGGCCAGCAGCATGGAGCAGGTGAGAGTAGTTGTTCTCCAAAACAAAACAAAAAAAAAGGATGTGGCGACAACAGCACAGCTTTATCGCGCATTTTACATGTTACACAGCTGTAATGACTGAATCTACCAGATGTTTAATGTTGAGTAAATTAGCTTTGTCAGAGGATTCATCTGAATCAGATATCAACTAATCCATCATTTGATTTCTCCCTCCATTGTCCTGTGACTAAAGAATTGCACCTTTTTGGACCCTGGTGCATTTATGAAAAACATACACACACACACACACACACACACGCACACACACACACGCACACGCACACGCGCACACACACACACACACACACACACACACACACACACACACACACACACATATATATCATGGTCTTTGCGCATATGCAACACCCTGACATATCTTTTGGAGACTGATGTTATGATTGTGTTTATCATAACATCATTAATAAAAATCACCATTACAGGATTATTACAATACGCAGGCTATTTTTTAACTAAGCGAGCGTCTGCTTGCTTTGGAGACAATTCACATGCAAAATGATATATAATATTAAAGTCTAAAATTAGTATTTAGCTTTTAGCTGCAACAACCCGAGTCCATTGTTAGGTTGTGGTTGATGTACAGCTGTTTGTTTTTCTGCTGGTCTTACAGCATAAAGCGAAGTGAGGGTGAACATGGAGCCTCCGTGAGACGTTTATAGACGTGATATGAACCCAGCATTAATACAGCAATCTCTAACGCTATAAATACCCAGATAGGACTAATTCTGCACGGCACGACATGCTTTGCACCTGCGTGTCGTTACCTGCTTATAACGGTAACCCACCCAGGCTAGCGCGTTAGCTACCGCTAGCCTGTTGAGTCCACCTGACAGTAACAACTAGCGAGACACACATATCACGATCCACGTCGAAAGGATACTTGCTGGACGGATCTCTGCGTGGACGTATCAGGCGACTGGGACTCTTTCAGCAGCTGTAAAATCTGTTGAAGTCCTTGCTCGTCTGGCTTCCACTCGCACTCCATCTTGCTCTGCTGCTGCTGCGGATAAAGACATAACATTATAGCTAACACAAGAGGATTTGTCTTCGAACGACTCGCCAACGGCTAACCTCTCGAGACAGACACGAGCGCGTTGACGCGACCCTGTCTGGAACACGTAAACTGTTTTTTTTTAGGTATAGAAAATTGCGTTTTTACCCGTCTCGACTTTGGCCGACCGTGTTCGAGTGTGAAGCGGACTCTCTGCTAAAATGTGACCGTCCGTCTGGGTTCTCAGACATGGGCCTGTTACAGCAGTCACATCCGTTTTCGCAACAAGCTGAAAAAAAAAAAGCTGCGGGCACAGAGCCGTATATAGAGAGAGTCGCGTCAACGGAAGTTAAAAAAAAAAAGACACTTGTTGTCACGTGATTCATAACGCCAGGAAGTACTTGGCGGGTAATTTGAATAATAAGTAATAATAGTAGTAATAATAATATTTTTTGCAAATCACTCTGAGATATATACATATATATATGTATACATATATATATATACTTTTGGATATATATTTTTATTGTACATAGTCGTTTCATATTCATACTTACATCTGTTCTACTTTGTTGTTGTCCTTGTTTTATTTATTATATTAAGTTATATAACTTGTGTACGTTGAAAGCAAAGTGAAAACCCAAATTCCGTGTATGTGAACGCATACATGGCCAATAAATCTGATTCTGATTCTGATAAATGAATTGAAACGACATGTGACGGCTCTGGGTATTACAAAAACAGAGAATTGACATTTATTTAATGTCTTTGTTTCTTTTCTTTCTCCACATTGCTCTGTTTTTAGAGAAAGTTCTACACCAGGCACGTTTTATATTATTTATTACAACATAGAAAGTGGCCTTGACTGTCGGGAGGAATGTAAAAAAACATCAACTTTACTATTTTTGTAATATGTAATTGTTGAGAATATGTCAGGCTGTGCAGCTAAAAGCTTCTGGTTGTCCAGTGTGGGTGAAATAATGATATTTCCTATGTATTATTGTCTAACGCTCCACATTATTGTTAGGACTTTATGTTTTCCCTGTTTTTGCTCCTTACACCCTGTCTGAATCTACATGGCATTTGCTTAATCTACAGATTAAGCAAATCTGATAAATTTGTCTTCTGGTTTTGACAAAAAGAGTTAATTTGAATCCAAACCTTAATATTTTCCTTCTAATATTTTGCCGAAACCTAACGAGATGTCTGTCAGAAAGCCCTGAAAGCAAACTTCTCCCATGGACAGACTGTAACCTGAAGAGTTACTGCTGTGCTGCGTTGACCTCTAGTGGTCTGGGCCTGTAATACATTCGGCTATAACGACACTGGACCTTAAGTTCATGAGTTTAATAACATAAGTGACTTCCAAAAAGATGCTGAAGAAGAAGACGGTGCTCCTTTAAATCCCCTCCTGTGGTTATTGCTCCTCAGTTTATTCACTTCACATTTTCCAGTCTTTTATATCGTTTCAACCTCTAAAAACAAATCATAAGGTAGAGTGTGTGAACATTACAAATACAAGCCTTTTTTGTGAAGCTGTCACAAAGATATGCTAAACATGCATTTCTATCTTACTTAACTTACTGAGCTCTGCATGAGAGAAAATAAAGATGCACTAAATGTTTAACATAGGCCATCATAAGTCAGCTTTAAAGAACAACAAATAATCTATGAAATGTAATTAAAACAACAAAATTCGACTTTGAATACTGCAAACTACAAGGACTCTAGGAATGCTGGTACTTAAACAAAAAAAAATGGAAAGTCATCAATCAATTATTGAACAACGGTTATTTTTCTTTCATCCTTTCTAAACATGTTACTCAAAGAAATACGACGCTGTGTTCCTGCGTCCTGTGTGCTCTCCGTGGCACACGGATGTCTTCCTGCAGCATCTTCATGTGCTGTTTTCATTGACCATGAGCTGTAATTAAAATGACATGTAGATTATTAACTCGCCCAGAGAGTTAAAGCACTGATGCAGAATGAACCAATCACGAAAACTGGAAGCACAATCAATATGACTGAATATTGGCAGAACAAAACCATGATCCCAGTGTTAGCCTTGACTCCAGCAATTTACGTCAACGTGTAATTCACATCTTTGTCAACTCGAGGCAAAAAGATTTCGGCGGTATTGATCGACAACAATATGATCCCTGTTATGTCACCCACACTCACAGGAACACTTTCGTTATCTGGTTCCGGCCGCTGCCAGTTGTTTTTGGACAGGATGCCGAAGACGACCAAGACGAAGGCCACAATGAGGAGGCCGAGGGAGTTGGCAAACTTTGCCTCCACGGGCAGCGAGCTGTAAGGTTTACCACTGATCCCATCACTATGGAGACATTAGGTTGAACACGTTAAGTCTCTTCATGTTTGAATACTGATTTATAGTGCAACATCTCATGCTTTTGTTAATGTTAATGTATGATTGCTTTGGGATTCTGGCTGTTGTCCTGTTGGACAGACATTGCGTCGCCACCTGCTGGACATCTGAGCACTCACAGGGTAAAGAACAGCTGCTCGTCGATGCCACTGATGCAGGAGGTCAGACTGAGGATCAGGATGGCTTTACCCATCCAGACGTGGACAGGTTTCAGGTTGCTGCGGAACCGCGGCGGAGAACAAGGAAGCAGGAAGCCGGCCAGACCGAGGAGCCACTACGAGCAGCAAAAAGGGGAACGGCTCAGCGTATTCTCACAGTTTCCTCAAGTGCGTCTATTAGTTCATTCCCTTATTATGGGAATTCCTCACCTGCAATGCAAACATCACCACGGTACACATGCCCACCCAGCTGTGAATAGAGTACATGTCAGGGATCTTTAAGGATCTGTGGTTGTCAAACACAGCACAGAGGCCCAGGACAGACAGGAGCAGAGCCAGCAGCATCAGGCCGGCGTGGACCAGCTTCCAGGTGTTCTTCTTCTGCTTCCAGGTGAACGGCACACGGAACAGAACCACCGCTGCACACACACACACACACACACACACAGTTGAGGAATAAATGATGCAAACAGTGCATTTATTAATAATTTGCCATCTTCTGCTTTTCCTATAAAATTGGCGAATAATGACATGATTTATTTTTTTAGTTTAAATAAAGAGTGAGATGTTATTTTCACAGACGTGTCAAGTTTGGAATTTACCGAGTTCGATGTCTGCATAGATTCATTTCAGTTTTCTAGGTATTACGATATCTAATTAAAATCATAACAGAATCTGCTACAGGCTTAATCAATTTCACTGAGAGAAAATACCTCCGAGCTCAGTCAGCCGCAGTGAAAAATAATTTCAGCTGAGACGGCCATGAGAAAATGATTTCATTTCATTAAACAAAAAAATAGATGCATTTCTGGAACTCTCTTATCATTCATGATTGTTTTAGTACAATATGTTTGAACAATGTAAAGTAGGGATAGACCCCATTATGTGTATCGGGCCCACCCCAAACAACACAAAGGCGTTCTTTTGTTAGACTCTGCTGCATGGAACACGCTCACATTTTCAATCTCCACACCTCCAGCTTGTTATGCCCTGTTACTGTAATCCATCCCTCCATTTTCCTCCTCTTACTCTGGGGCTGGGTCGCTGGGGGCGGCAGGCTTACAGGGTATTCCAGAGCTCCTCCTGGGGGGACCCTAAGACATTCCCAGCCCAGACTAGACGCATAGTCCCTCCAGCGTGTTCTGGGTCCACCACCGGGGGGCTCTTTACCGGTTGGACGTGCTCGGAAAATCTCCTAAAGGGAGGCGTCCAGGAGGGATCCTGATGAGCTCCTCGACCCTGTCTCTAAGGCTGAGTCCGGCCACCCTACGAAGGAAGCAATCTACCATTTTGCAGAAAATGCTAAATCTCAAACCCAATCCAAGGCTGCTCTGATGACATCATAGGGGTCCCGTCAGAGGAACAGGAGACATTATACTATACTGGTTTTACAGACAGAGTTGTTGTTGTCTGTGACAAGCAAACTGATCTTCAAGTGGAGGATTGGTGGAGTCCTCCTTTAAAGGGTCAGTTCCCCCCTAAAATCTAAACTATAGAATAAAATGTAAAAATGCATATTTCTCCTCTTACCTGTAGTGCTGGTTATAAATTTAGGGTGAACTGTCCCTTTAACGGCCAATATATTGTTATTGTATGGTCAGAGGTACAATAACAGCAACACCATTAATGTTCCCTCCTAGATATTGTGGTAAAAATCAATAGTCAAGGGCCCTATTGCAGTCCACCTCATTTATATCACTGAAGGCAGGCGGAATAACAGAAACGCCGCTTTGTATAATGCAATAGATCAACAGCACCAAACTGCAGCCTCCAAAACCACTGACTCATCACCTCTCTAAAACCCTTTCAACGAAAACAAAACATTAGAGCCTTCACGACCGTACTGTACCAAGTGTAAACATACTGCGATATATAGAAAACTCAACACTACAGTGCGGTCACTTACCATTGCCATACAGAACCACCAGCCCAGCCACCATGAGGACAGGATGCCAGTTGAACTGCAGATCTGAGCCGTCCCAGGAGAAGCCACCGTGCCAGAATGAGCTCCAGAAGCTCACAAAGAGCAGACAGAGCAGGCCCAGACACAGGCACGGCACGCAGGTGACCCAGAACAACACCGACGGACTCATATCTGTGAGTGTGCATCATGTCACGAGTAGAAAATAGTGAATGAAATCATAAATCCCACTGAAGTGAAAATATAGAAGTTATCAAAGGCACAATTACTGAAGAAAAGCCTGTTACATAATGAAATATACAGGTGATATTACTGGATGATTGTTACTGCTTTTAACAATACTGATGAGCAGATACTCTCTAACACTAACAAAAGCCCCAATCCTATAATGACAATCCCAGCCTAACTGGGTCCAATTCAAAGCACGTCATGAGGCCTTTAATGGAAAATTTAGCAATAGTGAATAATGCTCTACATTTGTGAAAAATTACAGCTGATTTCACAAAATACTTGAATATTGTAATTGCCTCAATTACAGACTAAAATGACTTCATGAGAAAGAGATTTTAGTCGAGTTCAAATGCGTTATAATTGAAAAGTTTAATAAATCTGAATGAGTAATTTGTAACTAATATAATAATAAGATAATAATAAGAGTGATAGTTACCTCTGGATTGAAGTGAAGGAGAAGTATGAAGACGAGTGAAATGAAAGTAGAGTAAGTACCTGTAACTTGTTCTTAAGTACAGTACTTGCATAGGTGTACTACTTCTTCCACCACTCCTCAACACACTCCTCCGAAACTAGCGTGTAAGAAACAAACTGTCCATTTCATGAGCCTCTCTCCGTCATATTCACCCTGTTTCTTTACTCTCTTTGTACCTTAAGATGGTCCCTCCCAAAAATCATAACCGCACCATCAAATCTCCCCCGTTGTTCCGCATCTCATCTCATGTCCATTCAGACACAACGGATCGTCTCAGCGTCGTGCGTCAGGAATTGTTCGGGGACGGTGAATGAGTCTGGTGGTTAAGTGGGGACGAGGTCTGGAGGCTCGTGACGAAGAACACTGAAACAATCACAAAATCAGCTTTTTGCTTGGTCATGTTGATTAGTCACAGACCCTGGATCTGGATATTTATCACAAAGCAGCCTGACTGCTACATTAAAAGTATTTATAAGACATATATATAGGATACATGGAGTTAAAAAAGAGGTAAAGTGATGTCAAACTTTAAAAAAAATCTGATCAGGCATTCAATCATATTAAACTCCACCGGATTGTTATTCATTTTAATTAAAGTGACATTTGCTTTTTCATAACTACACGATGATTCAAAGATGGCGTGTAATAAGCGTGAGCCATCACTAACATGTGTTATATGACTTCCTCTCAGCCAGATACAACATGCGGGATCACATGCATTGTTTTGCAAGGTACTATGAATTATTTCCTCTTTTCAAAACAACCATGTGGGTGAGAGGCACCTCTTAGCATGTCATCTAATATAGCACAGACCTCCAGCAGGAATAAAGCCTCCACTGTTCAGAGGGCCAGTCATGCAAAGGAGGGTGACTGTGCAACTTGTATTTTACCTTGTGATGACAAAAGGGTGATGGTTGTGTGATGATGCTAACAGAAATCCAATGAAACATTCAGTGTGTAGTTTCAACAACTTTATTCAGACCTGCTTGTGACAGACAACACAATGCAATCTACGGCGAACGCGTGGACAACGGCGGTTCGTCTACACATCGTAGAGCAGCACGGTGACCGGGGCACTCAGCGCCATGTTGTGCATGATTTGTTTGGAGCAAATGTTTTCGTCGTCTTCGTCCTCCACGAAGACGGACAGAAAGCGATCGGCGTCCCAGGGCACTTGCTGAGTCTGCGAGGCCAGCACGCGGACGCATTTGACGTCCTTCCTGAAGCTGAACTTCTTGTCTTCGGGGAGGGCGGGCGGGATCTTATCCTCGCCTCCAGACTGGGAGGCGATGAAGGCGTCGAGCTCCAGGGCCTTCTCCATGACGAACACTCGGACGTTCCTTTTGCTGTAGTTGCTCATCTGGCACGCGGTGCTGATGGTGTTTCCCATTTTGTTACGCCTGTCGTGACTGCTACGATAGGTCAGGACTGCAGGTTTTGCTCGAGGCTGTAATAAAAAAAATGGACATATGACAATTTTATGTACTAAAAAAACAACTCCCCCAGGCCAATTTACACCCCCCCCCACACATTGTAATGCTTTACTATTCATAATCTTTCAGCTTTGAATTTTTCATGTTTCTAATCATTCTTATTTTTACTCTAATCACCATTCTTTATTGCACGCTAGCCTTTCAGCAGGTCCTTAACATTCGTTTTCCACCCTTCATTTGACCTGCACATTCAATGAGCAGACCACAAAGCAGACAATTTGAATTTTTATTATCTTACAGCCATGACTGTCTTTGGAGTACAATGTAACATCATCCATTTTGTTTAACATCATGTACATTACAGCATCCACTCTGGCATTTGATAGATTTATACTGTCCATCAATGGAAATGAAGAAGACATTGGCTACAATGTTGCCACAGTTTCCATTGTTAATACATTTAAAAAAAAAGAATATATTCTTACCTGCTACTTCACCGAAGGCAAGGAGACAATAACGCGCCGTGGCTGTCCTCCTGAGCTCAGCAGTGGGTGTCTTATGGACAAAACCTGATAACATGCAAAAACCTTGATCACAAGAGGGCAGGGCAATGTACTGTATATATGCACCTGCTTCAAAAGAGCTGGGCCAATGTGGTTCATTTTAAACCTAGCGTCCCTTTTACTGGCCACCCACATTTTTGTCAGTGAAGACACATTAGGAGTTATATTCATGCCATTATAAAAGGGAAATTAATAGTATTCTCACACTCTGTTTTTATGAACAGTTTTGTCTGATCCAGGTGTTTTGCTATCCTGCAGTCCATTAATAGCTAGAAAAGTTAAATAGTTCCCTTAAACAGCTGGGCTTTCTTATTTTTATCAAAAGTTACTCAAACAGGAGTAAACGATGCATTTATTGGGGACTATTTTTAGTCGTGGAATAATACACATTTGGGGATCTAATGAGAATTTCTGGCAGCAGGATGATGTATGTGGGATCGGCTCAGAAATAAAATACAGTGCCCATGCTCTGATCTGAGGTGGAGAAGCTACATAACTCATGAGGAATAAAATGACACTTTCCTTGTTGAAAGTAATAGAAAGTGGCCTCTTTGTAATAAACTGTCGCCTGTGAGATAGAGCAGAGCCGTCATTCGCTGCACGGTTTGCATATTCAAAGCGAGGCGAGAAAGCTGCAGTAAAGATAACAGCGTTGCTGTCGGGTTCATGCCGCCTGCCTTCCCGGCGCTCATTCTCAGCACAATGAGGCCGTGGCTGCTGCTCGTGTCCCTGCTTGTCTTCGACCTGAGTCCCCCTGGAGACGGGGACTGGGCCATGGATTACTACCGTTGGTGTTTGTGCAGAAAACTGCTTCAGATGACTCCTCTAGGACTGCAGATACTTCAGACCCAAACTAAACATCACTGCATCTGGAGGAAATGTGTGTGTGTTGCCCTGCAGCACAGACTGAGGACCTCCCTCTTTTACTGGACACACATCCATGATGATAATGGACGCAGTTTGTCTCTACAGGACTATACAGAAATAATCCAGAGGAATCATATCCCAGCTCTGGTATGCTAATTTCAGTCTTAAAAAAACTGCTATAATGCTACTTTATTTCTGAACTTTATCAACAAAATGGCCTTTTCCTTATTACATACCCTGCTGATGTACTGAATTATGTTTACAACTACTGCATTCCACATCTTTAGTGAGCACATTATTAATTTTTACTGTTTTCTCTGTTGTGCTGCTCCCGGCCGTGTTGCATGAATTATCAGCATAACAGGTGGGATTGTCACAATCAAGCGTGCTCAGATTTACACTACCTAAAAGCAAGAAGCTGATCGTTGCACAAACAATAACAGCCAGGCTTCTTTTGGCGCTAATTAAACGCTGTTGATAATAAGAATATCTGACCTGCAGCATGTTCTCGCACCTGTTCGGAATATTTATGGGAGAGCGAGGAGATACTGTGAAAACTCCCTTTTCTCGAGCTTTAGGGCAGAAAGGACCTTGGAGAACTTGGAGCCCTTAGAAAGAGGAATACTAAGAATGAAAAAGCAGATTATAAATCTCATGGTTCGACAGACATAAAGGATTAAAGTTACTGAAAGAGCAACTGCAACAGTTGCAGAAATGTGAATAACTCCCTCTGAGATTTCCCAACCATTAAACCCAGATATCAATGAGTGCCGCATGGTCGACAGTGTGTGCAGTTAAGTAGTGTGCCAAAGGGAACCACATGCCATTAAAGTAGAAAGTTGCACACGGGTAGAGAAGCGCCAAAGCACTAAAAAAAGAACCATTAAAAAGTTTAAAAATGTCACGCCACGCTTTAGAAACCAGTCTGCAGCCATGCTAGCAGCTCTTTGCGGCAGCGCTTTGAGCTAAATGCTAACGTCAGCGCGTTGATACGCTCACAACAACAAAGCTACAGGTTTAATGTTCACCATTGTCCCCCTGTTAGTTCAGTCTCGCAGCATTTTAACATTTGCTAATTAGCTTACAAGCATAGCTCATCAGGTCGTCCCTCCCGCTGCCAGCGAACGGCCCGATTAAGTGCAGCTGAGGCTGATGGGAACGTGATTAGTTTTGCAGATATTTGGTCATAAACCAGAGTATTGGAGGAGCTAAAACTTTGACCTGACGATGGCGCCAGATGAAAAGCTCATCAAGCAGTTAAGCTCTGTCAGTCTGTACCAAAGTCAGTGATGGATTGGCTGAATGACATTATCGTCCCTAGAGCCGCGCTGCGGGCGTGGCTAAAAATGTTCACATGAATGAAGTAGTGTGCTTTAAATGGCAGTTTTTTTTCTTAATCTCACGGCTAATGCGTTTGACTGGGTGGCAGTTTTATAACCAACTCCATCTTCCTCTCCTTTCACTCCAGGTTGTTTCTCTCCTTCATGGAAAGAGAAAAGGAGTTCCAGCATTTCTGCTGAGGTCAGACACTCCACCGGCGCTGCATGTTATTAGTGAAGCCAGCCGTATTGCCATGGACATCATAAAAGGTCGCCCTGATTCATGGACACTGCATCATCACACGGCTGCCTCTGGCCACAATTTTCAGGCTTTCCTACTGGAGAAAACCAAGAGCTGGGCCAACGACACCATTTCTCAAATGCAGAAAATGCTGACAAAGAGATACTGCGCTGCTACAACAGTGATTATCTCCTGCTGTTTCAAAGCGGGCGAAATGAGATCGCCAATGAACATCGAGAAACCACCCAAACAACAGATTGCGCAACCACAAAGAAGACAAAAAGAGAGCGCACGGCGGGCGATGGACATTAAAGTTCACGTGAAGTACAACAGACGGGCTGCGGTCCGTCAACGTGACGTTTTCCAAGCTGCTGCTCTGCACTCTGGCAGCTCTGCGACGAAAACCTCAAATATATCACAGTCAGAGAGGAATTCAGCCAGAGCTATGAAGAAAAATGAACATTTGAACTTGTTGCTAAAAAGAACTCAGAAGCAGCATCCTTTAACAGCTGCGTCTAGTGAGTATGATAACGATGATGATGGATTTCATGTCGAGAGGCGACTCTTGTTGGTACCCAGAGAGAAGACGGGATCCATAAACAGGCCGCAGTCCAAGATAAAGGCCACTCAGGACGGTAATAAAGTGGATTTCAATGTGGAGATAATCACACGAAGAGCAGAGTCGCAACGCCAAGAGGGAGAAAGTGAAACACAACGATCGCAAACAAATACTGATGCAAATGGGAACCACAAAAGATTAGCACACGTCCTCCAGGCAGACTTTACACATAAGACAGATGATAACGATGTTGATACCAAACAAGTGCTTACTGAGGCGGGAGAAGAAGTCTTAATCATGTTATTCCTTCCAGACACAGAGAGGGAGACACAAACAGACCCATCATCGTGTCTGAACACAGACACTGGGTGGGAAACAGTCAAAACTCCCATAAAGTTGCTGTATGACCCCCGACCCCTGACTAAAGTTTTAAAGGAGAGCTTTTTTAGTGAACCGGGGCGCTTGAAAGAAAGTCTGTTTTCATTAGAAATGTATGTGCTGGTTAGAACAGAGAGAATAGATTTAAAACCAGCAGAGAGAAGAGCTAAAGTAACTACAGCGCCTGTTTATACCGAGAAACAGGTCAAAGAAACAGAAGAGACAACAGCGCAGACAGAGACTAATAATTCGTCTCGTGAAAATATGGGCATAAATCATACTGAACAAGAGGGAAATGTGACATCAGAAGAATCAGTCACAACTTCACCTCCCTCACTCCAGATGACGGAGCGAGAAACTGCAGAAACAGAGCGCACGGCAGAGACAACTACAGTAAACACGCAGATAAAAGAGACAACATCAAGTACGGAAGTCTTCAATCAAGGAGGCACACACAAAGCAGACGGACTGCCGAGCACAGAGACCCCAAGGACAGCAAAAACCGAGACTGGCGGTTTTTATGCTGGTTTTATAAAATGGAAAACTGGGAATGAAGACGCTCCGATTGAAAAGTCCTTCTCAGGCCTCAGGATGAGACAGAACGTCCCGGCAGAGACAATCAAACCTCATGAAGAGACAAACAGGCCAGAATCGGACAGGAAAGTATTCCAAAATGATCCAAAAGTGAACTCATTTACAGTTGCAAAACCTTTACCAACAATCCAGGAACAAGCTACAGACACGCTTCAAAAAGTAAGTCAAGCCGCACTGGCAGACCTCTATGAGAATCCTGGTCAAATTAAAGGAATGGTTTGTGATTTTGGGGAAACACACTGGCCAGAGTGTAAGATGTGATAATTGAGACCGCTCTCATATCTGTCCGTTAAGTGCAAGGCTACGGCTAACATTCGCTTAGCTTAGCTTAGCATAGCTTAGCACAAAGAGTGGAAACAGCCAGCGCAGTTCACTAATTACCATTTGATATCCTAATTGTTTAATCTCTATGAAAAACAAAGTGTAGAAACGTCTTGGCCAGACACAGTAACTTCCTCTGGTCTCTGCTGCTCAGATCCAAGACATGGTTTGGCACACAACCCCCCCCCCCCCCCCAATAAAACGTGTTAACGAGTGAGCTTTTAGAGGGGCTGGTTGCTGGATTTGTCCTGTTTGCCAAACTAAACTAAGCTAAGCTAATTGGCTGCTGTCAGAAGCCTTACATTTAACGGACAGGCATCAATCAATTCTTCTCAGTCTCAATCAGAGTGAATAATTGCATTTCCCAAAATGTTGAGCTTTTTGCTTTAAGGTAGATTAAGTGTTTTATAAAAAAAAAAAAAAGATGGAAATTGGGGTTTAATTACACAGAAATGTGCAAAATATAAAGCAGAGCTGAATCTATCATGAGGGGGAATCTGAAGGGAGTTAAAACTGATAATGCACGGATGAGAAAACAATGTAATCCAACAAGGGAAATAGGCAAATTATTGGAAATGCTTTTTTTACCCAATAAATTATTGATCTTAGAGAGCAAAAAGTGTTGCATTGCAAATAATGAGCCCCCAGATAAATTACATTATTAGTCCAAATCCTCGTTGACTAATTCAAAAAGTGAATGTTCCGTAAGATGAAATGAGTCCCGTTCCACTGTTCATATTCAGCAGTGAATGTACTGATGATGAACGTTCTCCTCCACAGATCAGGGATGACAACACGCTGCTCTGCAGAGGTTTAATACATCGCACTGAGGCTGGGCGGAAACACTGCGCCGAGAGATCAAAGACGTTTTCCACGGGTGCGCTTAAGGATACGGGAGAGCAGGAGAAGGAGCACATCAGAGACCAGGACGTCGATCTCCTCAATGATGACGAATACGAGCATTTCTATTATTTCGATGGCGTGCTGAGAAGAGTGGGGAATCATTTTTACCCCTATTACAAGAGACAAAGGCGGCAAAAAAGGAGCCCCGGTAACACAGAGAAGAGTGCTCTCAGAGTGAGGAACAAAGGAGACACTCGGGAAAATGTCCTCAGTTATATCCGACGTCTCACTTCAGAGAATAAAGCCAGTCGCTTCAAATGATCCGCCACTGAAGATGATGGAATACACACGGCGACTGGAGGACCTGAACCTTGCAAAAAAATAAAAAATAAATCAAAAATGCATCACAAAGAGACACATTTAAGCACCGACAATGCTGATGTCACATTCTTAGGCCAGTAAATGAAATGCAATATTGTGACTGGAGAGGTGAGTCTGCCATGTTAGGATGTCAAGAAGAGACACACTTCCTGACAGGACAGCTGGATATGATTGTAATCTTCTGCTTTGACAAAAACATGGTAGCTTTAATAGATATTTTGATGCAGCATTCATAAAGCGTTATACTTGTACTGTACGGTTAAGGCTCCATCCTCACTTTATTGATTATTGGACACCTCTTGGCTGTACTCAAGTCCACATTACTGCATAACTTAATATAATATTTATGTAACAGATAATGACCCTTCTGACCCGAGAGGATTCAGAATTCTGTCTTGAGGAATTAGCACATTTGTGCTTCTCTTCCTCCATCTTGTGATGCACAGATATGTATATTTAACAATAAGAGAAGTTATGTGGCAATAAGAGAAGTTATGTGGCAGAGCAATGGTTGACACCATTTGATCTGCACAACCCAGAGATTCATTTCTCAACGTAACCGTTTTTTTTCCCCCGAAACAAATCAAAAGACGCTCATCTGTACAAAACATTTATTTGAAATTGACATTAAAAACAGCTTTGATGTATTTTGCATAATTTATATCTGAAATCCATGACAAGCAAACAATAACTGAGGGGGAAATGGCTTAGCGGCAACGCTGGACAGAACGTTTCTTTACACGAGAGGAAGTTAATTGAACAGCTTAGGACTTATAAGATATGTAAAAGTAAAAACACAGAAACTATTTTAGAAGACATCCACATGAACACAGAGTGAACTAAACATGCATGCTGCTGCTTTAAAGAGGAACCTTAGAAGAAACAAGACTAAGAGTTCACCAACACTTTAAAAAAGGAGTTAAAAAGGGAGAATGTTCCGTGACAGAGGGGTGTTGAGACCCCTAGAAATTGATGCCGGCTGTATTTTCATTGTCTGTCAATAGATGGCAGTGCCAGCACTGTAGCATCACTCTTCAGCAATAATATATAACTCTGTAACTCTTTACTTTATACATGCTGCAGAACAAAAATGGGCAAAATCGAGTTTAAAAAATGTCACAACCTCGACAGCCGACTACTCCGGTCGGTCGGTGCTGCCGCTGCTCTGAATGACGTCACACCTCACTATATTCATGTCAGTTTGTTAATAGAGCTGCATATACACACACACACACACACACACACACACACATATAGACGTTGTGAGGCGTCGGTGCTCTCTGGACCTTCGTATGTACATGTGACAGAATGAGGAAGGGAAAAACACATTTGAGCTTCTTCTTTAAAATCCAGAAAAAAAAAAATAGTTTCCTTCATCTTGTCTGAGTCTAACCGAAGACGAAAACAATCCGTGTCCGCCGCGTCACCGCTGACATGTACGGGGGGGACAGGGGGGACAGGGGGGGACTCAGCAGGTCAGTTCTCATTTGTTCTAAGATTGGACGTCGCCTCAACTCCAATTTGAAATGACACACTCTGCGTTTAGCATCGTGAAGGCTTCCACACTCCGCCGACTGTGGCCTCTGGAGAGGAAATGGCACATGTAACATCGACACATTGACAGTGTGGACCAGAGCGCTACACTTAACACGGCGAGCAGGGACAGAGTTGGACTGAGCGCTACGCGGAGCTTCAATCGCACCTTTGAAAAAGTTGGATGTCAGTCGTTTTTTTTTGTTTTTTTTGCCCTGAAGCTGAACGGTATGTTTTCCAGGGTCGTTTCTTTTGAAAAAGAAAAACGGTATAAATATTCAAAAGTTAATTATTATTCATTACAATAAATACGTCAATAAATAAAATGACCTTTGAAGTTCTCCAAGTCTACATGGAAACGTTATGGAAACAGCTGTTCCAACAGAAACAGCTGGTGAAATTCCTTCTACGATGTCGTGTGCGGAGCAACACTGAGCAAATAAAAGGCCGGACGACACGGACCGAAAGCGGTTCTCCAACGTCACCCGATTGTTCAAAAAGCTATTTTTGAATCGCTACGCTCTATGAACATAATGACATCAGGATCCCTAAATAAATGTAGATGATCAAATGGCACTGAAGAGGCAAAACGTATGATTAGTAAAGCTTACCGTTCCATATTCTTAAATCTACAAAAAACAACAAATATAGCATGATTTTAGTTTGAAAATCCTACATGTGCCAGAGGTCAGTGCATCAAAGAGGCACAGTATTAGTGACATAGCTAATGCCACTCCTACAAACCAGTGTATATCCTTGTCTCCAGGTAGTGTTTTGTGAGGGCCAGATGTGTGACACACACACACACACACACACACACTCAAACAAACACACGCCCGGAGACGTTTCAGTATTTGGACGCATGTTGCTCCATTAGAGCCTAAAGCATGCAGTCATTTCTGCCTGTGGAAGCGGACACCTTCGCGTTCATCTGCTCTTTTTCTTTCTTTTTTTAAGCACAAGTTCATTGTTGTCTTTGGCGGAGGTGTTGTTCAAATTTGACCACGAGACTCTTTCTTCATTTTTCGGTGTCACACCCTCCGCATGTGGCGAGTAGTCAACGTCTTCAGAGCTCTGATAAATACGGCTCGACTTTCCCCTTTTTGTGTTTTTCTTCTTTTTTTTTTTTTTTTAAAAACTACTGGCTTTTTTTTGAGTACATGGCTGGTCAGCCACAAAGAGGTAAGCCTGTTCGTGAGACACAATGTCCACCGACAGTGTCTGTGTGCTTTGAATTTGTTTTCTTGCATTAAGTACTTTGTGGTTACTTCGTCACTTCAGCTTTCAGGGTGCGTATGCGTGCTTGTAGTAGCCTTTCTGCAGCGCCGCAGAGGCGATGCTCTCAGCCGAGCGCCGCTGGTCCATACTCAGCAAAGCCTCCAGCAGGTCGTTGATGTCCGCTTTCAGTCCCTGCCGCTGCATCCAGTTCTTCAGCAGTTCATACACTTTGTCAGTGGGGGCGCCGTTCTCCGCGATCCGAATGTGGTTGTCGCTGACCCCGATCATTCTGAAGAACTTGTTGTGGATCCGCACGTCCAGGTACACGTCGAACAAATCGAAGCTCTTCTTTAGGGATTTTTCTGACCCTTTAAAAAGAGAAAACATGTTTTGATTGAGAGACACAAAAAGGCAGATGAGCTGCAGAAACACAGAAACCCTGTGTGAGCAAACTGAAGCTGTTTATCTTGATTGTCACTTCGCCCATTTTCCTTCAGGGGAGGCACACATTTGAACACTTGAATACACGATCAAATAAATCTGTTAAGCCATGTCCTCTTTAATTTAGCATGAGAAAAAAGCAGCACCAAAAAAAGGCAGCGTGTCCCAACCCCCGAAAGGCTAAGCTACTGCCTGACTGTCATGAGATCGTTAATCTATCAAGCAGATAATGTGAGCTCTTGAGGAGATCCTGTTTATTTCACTGCCTGTTAGCTCAAATCAAGTGGCATTAAAAGTGGTCGAGGGGAAACCTCCCCCCTCCCACTGCTGGAATCGGAAGTCTTACCTTGTAGAGGCACCAATCGATGCTGCAGAGGATCATCCTACAACAATGAAAAACACAAACGTAAGCGATGGTGGCACCGGTGGCTGAAACACAAATGATTTGAATGTGTGAGAACCGCACCATGTCTGCAGGTGGCAGTCGGAGGGCAGCGGGGCTCTGCTGCGGGGTGTTCGTGGGGTTGTTATCGGGGGAGGCGGCGGTGGGCAGGGCCGACAGGCTAGTCTGAGAAGAACTCGTGGTGTTGGGCAAACTGTCTCCTAGACCCCGGTCCTCATCTTCGAGCGGAGGGGAGGCCTTGGTCATCCCGGTCTCCTGCAGCAGGGGCCGTGACTCCGGGCGGGACTCCTCGCCCTCCAGACCCGCGTTCTGATTATTCTGTCGCTCCTCGGCCGTGGCTCCACTCTCATCCTGACCACAAAAAAACCAAAAAAACAGCGGAGGATGGAGATTCTGTATCTTAACTGTGCCTGCTACACAACAATAACTAATATTATAAAGCCGTTAAAAAGGTGGGTGAAGTCAAACACAACAACTTACGATAGGAATCTTCACAATTTCACTGGAATCACAATGGCTCTTTGAACCTGTTGAACAGCAGACAAACAGCATTAAGAATACAACACTTAATAAGCAAAGCGGCAATGCAAAGGCGCACTCGACGTCAACTCACATGGTACTTCACATGAACGCTGCTTGATTACGAACCACCACAAAACCAGCGCAATAACGATGAAGATGATGACGGCCAGCGAAATGCAGATGGGCGAAACTGGAAAAAAAGAAATCAGTGAGGATGAACAATCGAGCAGGAAAACAACCTTCGACGTGAAGCAGAAGGCTGTGCGTGAAGCGGCGGCGGTTACCGATGTCTGCTGCTGAAGTGGGGGTCGGCGTGGGGAGGGCTGACGAGGTTTCCGTCGGGGACAGATCCCGTTTGCGACACTCGGTGTTAGAGAACGGGGTGCACTTCTTCACCTCCTCCTCCCCCGATTTACACCTGTGAGTTTGTGGAACAAAAATGTATTTGCATTAATAATAAAACATACAATAAAAAATAACTTCATAACCCTTTGAGCTTCAAGCTGGTCCTCAAGACCAAAGCCCCCTTATGACCACAGGAACTCTACCCAGACACTAGAAACCTTTTGAGGAACTCTTGTTTCAAGGGTCCAAATTAAGTTCTGGACATTTTAACCCTAAAAAAGGTCCGGTGCTACAGGAAGGACTTTCTAAAAGTACAGGAATTTTTGGGGCGGGGGTTTGCGAGACAGAGAGAGAGAGAGAGACAGAGAGAGAGACAGAGAGAGAGACAGAGAGAAAGATAGAGAGACAGAGAGAGATAGAGAGACAGAGAGAGAGAGAGAGACAGAGACAGAGAGAGACAGAGATAGAGAGACAGAGAGAGAGAGCCAGAGAGAGAGAGACAGAGAAAAAGAGACAGAGATAGAGAGAGAGACAGAGAGACAGACAGAGACAGAGGGAGAAATCAGTTATGTACTGATTGTTTCACGGCCTTTGTTAATACTATGCAGCAGTAAATGTTGCAGTGAGACAAAACCCAAGAAAGACCTTTTGAGTTCCTTGAAAAGTAATCCTGCGACTAACACTACCAGGAAGTTCACGGTAGTAACGCTACTTGTTTTCTGCTGGTCTGGGACTGAATTTGAATTAAGCGAGGATAAATCAAATTAGCTAGCCGTTAAAGATGGAAACTCAACAATACCGTGGCTGCTTAAGAATTAGCCCATTATCCTAGAATTACATTCAAAATGCGATAATATTGCAATAATATTGATACATAAGACGTAGAGGAGGCTTACTTGGCACAGCGTTTGCAGACTTCGCAGGCCTGATCTGGGACACAGAAGGTACCCGGTCTGCACTGGCAGCTGGTGTCTGTGGTCGTGGTGCAGGATGCCGTCTGAATCTCATCTGTGGAGAAGACAGTTGAGAGAAGAGACAAAGACGTGAGCTTGTTTGTCATCAAAATGCATGTTAGACAACGATGCGTGGACAGACGGGAGTCTTTCAAAGAAGCGATGGCGCTTTCACTCGCTGATCGAACGTTGTGAAGCGTGTGCAGACCGAGCTGCATCAGCAGACTCATAATAAACTTGTGATCTATTTAAGCGAGAGAGAAGGAGAAGCACGTCTCAGGTAATTCGTTGGCCTTTAGAAATTATGCGGTCGTTTTTTGTTTTTTTTGCAAAGTTAGACGTATGACTTCCTGTTAGATAGAATTTGCCTCATTTTAACAGGATAATGAGGATGGAGAATCTGGTTCATTTATTAAATTGAGACATGAAAAGGCCATAACTCCCCCCCCCCCCCCCGGCCTTTAAGACGAGATCAAAATGAATACAATCCACCTCCATGAGGTGACCCTTCACAAAGATTTGATCAGCACGCTTGCCGATTAAGGAAAAATTACAGCGGCCATTTTGTTCCAAAATAATGTTTTTAAGATTGCATTCAGACAATTCAGCTCCTTTTGTAGCAAATTATGAAGTAAAAAAAAAGAAGAAGATTGAAGTAGGTTTTTAGATATTCATATCTAGAGCTAATGTATGACCCGATTCAGCTACATGAGGCTCACGTTGAGTCAACCAGAGTTCGTCTTCTCTCGGTCTGCCTTCATCCTTTTATGCGACCATCACTGTGACGATCACGATGGCCTGAATGTTGCTGGGTAGAACGGGCCATGCGGATAGCACAGCTGTGGCTTAAGCTATGCTATGCAAGACTATATATGGAACGACCTGATGGCTCGCAGCAACAACTTGGATCGCATGAACATGAACGCGTAAACAGAGCAGGGGGTTCGTCACCAAGCAGACTCGTGTAGGGTTCAGGAGTCAGCTCAGTGTCGTTTTTATTTCACTAACAAAATCTATGCATGACACAGCATCAATTTAGTCCTTTTTTTTAAAATGTGTTTTACATGTTTTAGAGTCCAACCAAGATAAAAACTAAAATCATCGGTTGTAAAAGCTCAGAGAGAGAAAGCGGTCGCACAATTAAATGCCTTTAAACACAAAACACCTGGCGAGGTCTTTGACTCAGAACTTCAAAGCTCGAGTGGGTTCGAGACCAACGCTCTCCTATCTGCTAGGGTCAGAACTCTGCTTGACCAGACGTTTGCACACTGATTTTAAAGTTTGCCGTCTTGCCTCACATGCATACGGTGTGTGAAACGGTGTGGTCCCTCGGGTCCTCTGACACAGGTCTGTTATTTGCTCCAGAAGGGCCGGACTATAACCTTTGACGAGTCAGCTTTTAGCTGTTATGCCCCAAGTTGCTGGAACAGTCAGCCTGAGGACCTGAGAGCAGCTGGAAGAGTTTAATCATTCTTTAAATAGAAACTTAGAACCTACCTAAGCATGAAAAAGAGTGGTGATGTACGTTATACACACACACACACACAGTTTTATTCACATTATTGGTAGACATATTGTGGACTCCTGCCTGATGTCAGTATTCTGGTAGTGTGAGCTGGGTTGTGTCTGCGCTCACTGTTCACACAAACACTCGCACAGAGACCGCTACCGGGTTTATCAAAACAGTCCTCAACGGGTTCCTCTGCCAAGCCGTTGGGACAATGGGTTCGATTGTTACGATGTAAATGTTATACAACAATCAACATGCAATGGCAACCTTCCAATACGAAACAATTTCCTTTGGAGGTTGTTTTGTTCTCTTTCTAAAGACGGAGTAGCGAAGACACTCGGGGACATTCTGGTTTATTGCTCGGCTGTTAAACGCTCGGGGCCCCCAAAGAGCACTTTCATCTCTCACACACACACACACACACACACACACACACACACACACACACACACACACACACACACACACACACACACACACACACACACACACACACACACACACACACACACACACACACGTTTGAAAACAACAACTGTAAAAATAGGTCACAAATAATGTTAAAAAAAATCCTGGATGGTTGGAATATTGGGAAGTTTCTCTCATTAATCCTTTTGATTTAAAAAGAGAAAAAAAAGGCCTGATCGTAAAACTTTCTACAAAGAGTTAAACGTTCAGTTTTTCACTTTTAGTTAATTCCATGGGGCTAGAAATCATGTTCTGCTGTTGTGTGTTCAGCTTTGTTAACAGTGGAGCTATTTCCTACGCCGTTGACGAAGCAGAACTTCCTCCTTTCCTTCCCGCTGCGCAGAAGAAGAAGAAGCCTTTCTACACTGAGAATGGAAAACAGATTCAGCTGTTGTAGCTCAGTGAGGTGACACATCACGGCTTTCAGTCTCGTGATAATAAGAAAGTATTCAGATATGAGTCATGGTGACAGGTACTTCTTGAATTCCTTGATTGTGTTATTCTATGAATTGACAGGTGCTTTGAACAAGTCTGTTCTGAGGGCGCAACGTCAACGCGTCTGTTCAACTTTGATCAATTCATTCAAATTCACCTTTTAAAAAAAAGGAAAACGGTTTCCCTGAGCTCCTGTAGTTAATAGTAAACGTGTGAGTTAGGATATCAACATGGCAGCATGCACAATAACATGCTTAATCTTCACTGATACAATGGACTTTTCTATTTATTCAGATGTAATGTTTTTTTGTCACATGGCCCGGTCCTGGTTCAGCCCTACCTGAACAATGAGTAGCCTCTTCTGTGTAGTTTATGAAGTTTACCTAATCTGAATCATACCCTGAATGAATTTCAAGTTCTTTTTTTTTTTTAAGTTTAATTCACGTTTCCTCTGCAGGTGACCTGTTCATTCTTACACGGTCGTAAAATAAGTTCAAACCAGAGCAAAAGCAGACAAAGCTCCATCTTAACGCCGCGATGACTGAGCACAAAACGCACCCCGTGTAACAGTAGTCTCTTTTCTGTAGCTCCAGCCTTTCATTGGACACAAAGACGCTCCCAGTGTGGGACACAATGAGACACGGCCACACCCAGTTCAGCCAGGTAGAGGACAGACACACAGGCAGCTCCCCAGAGACGGGCAACGCGCTCACATTCAGCCCACGAAACAAAAACAACAAAAGACACGCCCTGCGACTCTGTGGAACATCACAAGATCACATTTTCAGAGAGGATCTGAGAGGCGGGGGCACGGACAAAAAGGTATTCGCTTTCCCAAACAACATATCTCTGACACACTGGACTTCAGAAAACTCCACTTTGGAAATAAAAGGAAAGGCAGTTGAGTGTTAAAAAAGAAAAAGAAAATCTGGGACTCATTTTCAGTGTTTTTGAAATAATTCCGGTAGTTATTAATAAACACATGTTTACAGGGCAGTGGTCTCATTACAATAGACAAGTCTTCCGTAGTCACCCGTTTGTCTTTCACATAAATGGACAGACTATACGTTGATGAACTGACTAGTCAAAAGAACAGAAAAGGGAACAATTCTAATAGTAGCTCAACCGTTAAATTAACACAAAAATGATTCCAAATGTAATTTTCTTGCAGTTGCATTTTTGTACTATTAGCGAGAAAACTATTTATTAACAACAAGTCAATACCAAAAATAAATGTTGCGCGTTAATATGGTTAAATGGGCGGGAGAAGGTCTGACCACTCTCACCGATTGGCCGAATGGACCTCATTGTAAAGTTGTTTACCCAAATCTTAGTAAATGTTGTTTTAATGAACAAGCTAAAACCCCAGCTTGTTCCCAGTGAGTGACCGAGGCGGACGCTGTGTGTTACTATAGGTTACCTGAGCGGCAGTGAGTGCAGGGCAGACAGCGGTTCATCCCGTTGGAGTGCTCCGTGTAGGTCTGTCCGTGCTCACAGGGCAGGCAGGTCCCACGGTCCTGGTCTCTGTCGCATCCCTTCTGCACAAAGGTTCCTGCAAACAACAGGATCGATATACACACACACGTTACAGGCTATTAGCTTCTTTACTGTGACGGGATTCCATACCACAGGGATCACTTCCAAACTGTGAGCCAATGGGATATAGCAGCTAAGAGGAGGAGGTCCGTTTGATGTGTGGGAGCTTAGAGTTTTTCTTTACTTGCACATGATTCACTGTTTTACACGAGATGAAAGGTTTCCTGGAAGTTAATGTCCACATTTCACGGGGACTAGAGAGGAAAGACAGGAACCGATTCACTGAACCGCACCGTGATTCCACCCCCCCCCCCCCCCCCCCCCCCCTTTCTGGGCGACTGTCGCTCTAAGGATTTGTATATAGTCAGTTGAGGCGTGCTTGGAATAAAACCACTTGATTTCTCATGTGTTTTCAGGGTTTATCTGATGCTGAGAATTAAAGAAAGACACAGAGCAGAATAGGAAACGCGCAAATAGAGGATCGGTACTGTGGTCGGTTCAGGGGTGAAACAGTTTGTCCGCTTACATAAAAGCTAATTTTGACACAAACAACACAATCAAACCGACCTTAGGGCACTCTGTGCCCGCATAATGTGATGATGGGCCATGTGTTTTAGGAACAAAACATTAGTTTATCAAGTGAATGTGAACCACAACTAGTTACTCATCAATACAATAACTTCTTAGAGTTCAGAATAGCAAATCCACATTCAATCAGCTAGCAATGACATGCAGCAACTGTATCTTAGCTGAATATGTACTGAGCTAGAGGAAAAAGGAAACTTAGCATAATAAATTAACATGGCTGGTACTCTCAATTACTTGGGACTTAAATAACCTTTCACCGCATATTCGGCACTTCTCCCTTTCCCTCTGTGACTTGGAGCAGTTTGCCTCCTGCTTCTAGCCATCAAGCATTCTTTCCAGACAATGCAGGGAATATTTTTGCTAAATTCATTTGGGACACAGTTCAGGTTACGGGGCTCAACTTTGTTTTTTTTTCACACAAAAAGCCGTCTTTTAAATCTCTGCCTTGACGAAGAGACACACCGCCATTTGCTGATCGGAGGGAGTTCCAGGTTGAAATGTGGCGGCGGGCGTTCTTATTCGGCGCTCCACATGTTCGGTCGAAACTGGAGCTGTAATTGCTGCTGTATATTCTACTTAATGTGGTTCCCCTTACCAGCCTTGCAATTGTGGCAGCAGAGTCCCTGGTGGAGGTACTGCTCGTTCTCCACACATGTTCTGTGGCGCCGGAGGGTGAGGTTTTTGTATTCATCGGCGGACCACTGAGACGCTGGAGGTTCGGCTGCGTGACACACCAGCCCGACGAGGAGCGCAGCCACAAACACCTGGATCATCGAGGTCAGGGAGGGAGGGAGGGAGGAGGAGAGAGGGGGGGAGAAAAAACAAAAGCTGTGCATTAGTTTTGCGTATACACAGTATCCAGACTCGCCCACGCAGACCCATTACATGAAGGACAGTAAAGAGGAGAGTCCATCTTCATAGGGAGCCTTGTGTGAGCAATCTACGACTTAATATGAACCATCTGATCTGAGCATCTGCCGTGGGAAAGCAATTATGGGAGCCATCCAGCTGGTCAGAACTAGAGCAAAAACAACCCTGTGTGTGTGTGTGTGTGTGTGTGTGTGTGTGTGTCTGCACGGACACAAAGCGACACACCAACAACATGCAGCGCAGCGTCCGACCGAGCTTAATTACTCCAATTGATCTGGTTCTCTTTTTAAAAAGGGAAGAGTCTCTGGTTGGGTGGAACAGACAGCGTCTGATACGATATCTCGGCTAACGCCACCGCGGTGCCCATATCCAATGTGACTCCAGAGGTCCATTCATGTGCCGGATAATAACAGGGCTTGTATAGGTGGGGTACTGAGAAGAATACGGCCGAAACGCTTTAGCGTGGCCCCCAGGCGCTGGTGTTTATTCACACGCTTTTCACCATGTCAATGTGAGAAGGCCCCATTCACTGGCAAACAACGCACTTTAGTGCCTCTACTTCAAATGACCCACATTCTTAAACCCTCGGCTCTTTGAATGCCGCGACATGTGACACCGCCATCCAGCCCCCCCCCCCCCCCCAAACGCAACACGACACCTCCCCGGGTAAGTGAGAGGCCTAAGATTTGGAGGTTTTTGTCTCTCCTGTGCAACCGCCTCCCCCCCACCACCACCACCACCACCTACGCCAGACCAGGAGAAAAAAAGGAACAGGTTAGGAGGTGGAGAGGGGGCCAGGTTGATTCAAAGTGAGAAACTGTAGACAGCGAGTTGAGGATGGGACGTTCTGCAGGGAATAGGTTTTCTAAAAAAAAAAAAAAAAGACAGTGTGGGAGAATGAGGGGAATAAAGACGGATAAACAGAGGTAGAGAAAGAGGGACAGGCTGGAGCTGCGAATGACTCCTGACGCTAAAGACTTGGCTCTCTGGAGGGCCGCCATGCCTTGTTGTTCAAAAGAACTTTCCCCTCTCTCTCTCTCTCTCTCTCTCTCTCTCTCTCTCTCTCTCTCTCTCTCTCTCTCTCTCTGCCTTTCCCCTTCTTCCTCTCCCTCTGCTCACGTCAGACTTTCCAAAGACGCTGAGAGGCAGACGTGGAGGGGCAGACGGCCGGCAGAGCAGTCACAATCACACCATTTAGATCTATCCAAACATTCTCTGGGGAGGAGAGAGAAGGAAAGGGGAGGGAGATAAAATGAGAAGGGGAGGGGGGGGGGGGGGGGTACTAACAGCTTTCATGACACAGGGTGAGTCTTTAGACTTGAATACATCGTGTGTATGACTGCAGGGCGGGGGTGGGGGGGGGGGATGCAGAGACGAGGACTCGGGGAAAGAGTAAGTAAGGAGGCCGCATGAAAAGGCAAGAGAGCGAAAATCTGCGCACAAAGCACACGTGCACGGAAACACAGTGGAAAGAAAAGGATGAGAAGAAAAGACAACTGGGGAAAGAATGAGCTGCACTAAAGGTAATCCTACACTTCAGTCAAAGTGCTCCGAATGTGCAGGAGTTTGTTTCTCCAGCCGTGTACGAAGCTGTGAAATCACACGACCGACCGAAAGTTAAAAACTCAGGTGTCTCTTTGACGGTGACGACGCACAGAGATGACATCATCACCTCCGGTCTTTGTTCGGTCCTGGGCCCGTGATTCTAAAACACTCGCAGCGCTGCAGCTGCCCTCGACAGAGCACCTTGTTGAGCTGCAGCAGCTGAAGGCTTCGCGACACAGAACATCCAGTTCAAGCAGGGCTTCGGTATTTTTTTTCATCATCCGTGAATCCTGTGATCGAATCAATCGAAACGTGAGGTGATAGCGAAACATCACGATTACACAGAGCCCAAGGTGAACGTGAGAATCAAGAACCATCTCTGTCCAGCTTTTATTTTGAAATAAAGAGTTCAAGAAAGCCTGATGGGGGGAAACCTCGCCGTGTGGTGTTTCATGAACACCACAACAGACGGGGGGGGGGGGGGGGGGGGGGGGGACACAAGGTCCACGCTGACGTCTAACGGCTGCTAAACTGCACCAGCGCAAATGAGCTGTTTACACAAACACTTTGGGCAAGCCGCAATGTGGCCTAGCTTTTACCTCTTCGACCGAGAGAGGAGGAAGACCGGAGTGACCGTAACCTCAGTGTCGAAAGCCCTCCAAACCCACAATCCCTGGAAAAAAAAAAACCCTCCCAAGCGCCCGGCTGAAGCACTTCAGTCCACTCCGCAGCGCTCTCTTTCCCTCTGCACCACGAGTGGGCTCGGCTGCAGATTAAGCGGGTGAAAACAGTGTCCCATTGTCAAGCTTCCGGTGTACAATGGGTTAGTACCACGCTTGTGTGGATGCAAGTTAAACTAATAAGAAAGTTACAATAAAGTAATGACGGGACCGTCTGTTTATCCGACAACAGTTAGCTTCCCTCCGCTTCCTCTAAACACCGTGTTCTTCCAAAATTGCCTTGGCACAAACGCAACGCATGCCACATGTGCACTGAGAACGCGTTTGTGACTAAACGACAGGACATCCTTTCAGCTGACTTATGGCATCAATGGGCCTTTTAGAGGGGCCGATAGCTGCACATCCCTGAGGGAATCGCAGTGACCTCCATTATGAAAAAAAGAAAAGAAGCGGTGAACTCTTACACGCACGCGCCGCGCAACGCAACGCAACACACACACACACACACACACACACACACACACACACACACACACACACACACACGTCAACGAAGGGAGGTTCTTCATTTCATACTGGACGGATGATTTCAGTCATAGCCCACTGATAAGGAACAACATGATGGAGCTCATTATACCGCTGACTAAGACCTGGAGCTCCATCACGCTTTTCTTATTAGACAACTCAATCAATTTCACATTCGATATTCTATCTATGCTGTCAGACATCATGACTATTGGACTTTAGGTATTTCAAGGTATGAGTGTGTGAAATTAGAAATGATCTTTCTCATCCTACTCATGCAGTCCATAGAAAACCTGTAGTGGCCATTTGTCGTATAAAAGAAAAATAAAACAAATAATAATCAAACGCCACTGATGCACCGTGGTTGGTAGTTTACGCAAACAAAAAGAACAAATAAACTGTGCTGGTAAAAAACTATAGGCCCACCCCAGTGCATGCTGGTCCTACCTACCTACTCCTATATATAGCCAAAGGTGCCCACAGTGTTCACCCAAAAAACTAACAAACGAACTAACCCAAAACTAAATACAGGTAAACAACAAAACATAATATTACTAAACAAATTACTATTAAAGAGAAAAAACAATCTTAATATATCAAACAATCAATCTAGCATAATTAAACAATACTACTTATTAATTAAATTACAAAATACTAACATCGAATAAATAGCTCCAACATTCCGGCCCCTAATTGTGCATTATCACAATTATTCTTATTCTCAAACGAGCTATTCCTACAACATAAACATCACAGTTCATGTCATATGTGCCACGCATTAACCTTAAGAGAATCTTCTTCTTGATGCACCTACGACCAAAAAGAATGGAGAGAGAACTAGAGGTAGGGAAAGATAGAGGTGGTCCATGAGGCTAGACTGCTGCTTCCAATAGCAGACAGAGCTTCGTCGCCGGCCTCTCCAGAATGCTGGTCCTGGTTTGAAGTCGCACAGAGCGCTTTTGCATCTGATCTTGCATCCAAAACTTTCCCCATCATCCAAGATCCTCTTGGAGCTGTGGCGTCCGCCACAAGGACAATGTCTCCAATAGCGAGGCTTCTTCTTCTTGGCCTTGTCCATCTTTGTCTCTCGTTGCATCAGAGGTGGGTACTCAGAGATCCATCTCTTCCAGAAGAGTTCAGCCATGTACTGCATTTGCTTCCACCTTTTCCTGATGTATAGATCACGTTGATCAAATAGTCCTGGTTTGCCCTTTAACATTAGAATGTGGTTTGGTGTGAGAGCTTCGAGGTCATCTGGGTCATCTGCAGAAATCACATCAAGATCCACATCCAGTTTAGGCCACTCCTTCTTTGACTTGTAGAGAAACTCAGGTCCATTCATCCATCTCCTGCCTTTTCAGGAAATCCTCAGCTCTCATTCCTCTTGACGCTTCATCTGCTGGATTCTCCTTGGAACCCACATATCTCCACTGATCCACATCTGCTGCTTCTCTGATGAAAGCGGTTCCGTTTGCCACAAAAGTGTGGAATCGTCTAGTTTCACTAGAGATATATTTGAGGACTGTTGTGTTGCTCATAACATTCATGAACTTCTCTCATTAAAGTCATGGTTATACTGTTTAACCAGCATTCCTTGCAGATGTTCCACAGAGACTCAGCCACTCTTACTCCTACTGCTTCCGCCACAAAGTGGACCATTAATGACCCAACCAACTCTGGTTCTGACCGCATACGGTTCTTCATCCTGGCTGTTTATCAGCTCCCAAGGCTCCATCACTTTTGGAAGCATCAGTTCCAATTAGTAGCTCAACACCTGCATCGATGTCGTGAAGCTTAACATCCTTGAGATAAGACCACTGATCACGATCCTCTCGTGGGACGTTGAGTGTAGAAACAGGCATACCAGACACTTCAAGACCTGACAGAATATGCGCATTCACAATCTTCTTTTGACTCATTGTTCTCAGCAGAATACTAGTCTTTTTACCTCTTAAGTTCAATTTTCTTGCCAAGTTCTCTGTACAGAATGTGCCTGAACTCCCTGGATCCACAAAGGCATACATCTGCACAGTTTTGTGGCTCCTCTAGCTCTTGACTTTGACAATAGAAAAGATGGATTTATCTTCGTAACCAGCCCCAATATGGCCGCGGGTCTGAGACATTGTGGTTGAGACACTTGGAGGTCTCACAGACTGTTGGGCTTGTTGTAAGGTTGTTGTTTTATCTTGCCACCCTATGTGAAGGACTCCTGGGTGCTTCTGTTGACACACATTGCAATCCAAAACAACTCCTGCAGTCTCTGCTTGTGTGGCCTACTTTCAGACAACCAAAACAAATACCCCATTCCTTGATGAAGTTTATTTTATCACGATGTCCTTTCACTTTAAACTGTGAGCATGTATCCAATGAGTGACAACTTTGTGAACAAAACAGACAGTTGTGAAGAGAGGAAGACTCAGTGATGACTCCTTTCACTGCAGTAACATTGGCGGCAAAGTTGCTTCCCTTTTTTCTTTGCTCCAAGTGACTGATGTCGGGGACCTTCAAGTTGGTGGGTTGCGAGTCCTGAAAGTTGCCAAAAAGTGGATCTGAGGCAATTCTGACAGAAACCAGAAATCAACGTTGAAATCCGGGTTGGTGCTCACTGGGGGTTATCAACCGTTACTGCTTTATTACAACTGATGATATTTAAAGGCCACAAGCACATCACGGACTGGAGGACAGAACAAAACATGTTGTTGTTTTTTCCACAGCTGTTATTTTTGCAACACGTCATAAATGACGATGATGAAGTATGAAGAGTTTACTTTCAGCTCAGTTCGACAACGACATGCGTCTTCCTCTGAACTCCTTTCTGAAACAGCCACGACCTCCCACAACCACAGGAAGGAGAAACATCCACCGGCGTCTCATAACACGAGGAGGCGACACCGTCGGCGTCACAGCCGCCGCTGCTCAAGAGGCACAGCTGGTGTCAAGAGTGTAAACCGTGAAGAGATGAAATGCTCAGCGATCATTCGCTCTCTTCGTCAATTAAAGACATGCAGAAAGGTAGTTTGCTGCACAATAAGTCTGGAACCAGTGAATGTGTGACATTTTAGTTTGAAAAATGACTGAAATTCACTATGAAAATGGTTGATGAGTTTTCTGTCAGGCGACTGATCGTGTGTGTCGTATTGCAGTTAATTACCAAACATTTAAAGGAGCGCAGATATTTTATGGTATCTACCAGAAACCTTCACTGCTGATTTGTCTTGTCTAATTGAATTAGTAGTATTTATACCGTCACGTATTATTCAGATGTCTCTTTGACAAAAGAGGACGTGAGATTTGAACATGATGTCCAAACACAACAGAAACTCTGTCCTGTACTGTCCTGTGTGTCTTCATCAGTGTATCAGTGAAAACTAATGTCCAATATAAAAACGGCCTTGTTTTTTTTACTTAAATCTAAATTTAACCAACATACGCCAACTCCTGTACTCATGTTCAATTCAAATCCCTCCGGGCCGAGCTTGACAGGACAGTGAAAGCTCTCTGCCTCGCGGATAAGGCCCGGCGTGCCGCGGGGGGGGGGGGGGGGGCCGTGCACAACTCTCCTTGAGTGATGAATTACACCGACATCCTGTCGTCAAGACGATGAGGACATGTACGACACTCGCTGCGGCGCCGCGAACAAAAGTCCAGCCGAGCTCGGGCACATTCGTCATAATAAAGCTGAACGATAGAAAATGAAGGGAGAGCGACTCCCGCGTCAGTTCTGAAGCCAAGAAAGTTTTGAGTGAAAGTGCATACAGTGTGTAAACCGCAAAAAAGCTGCACACACACACACACACACACACACACACACACACACACACACACACACACACACACACACACACACACACACACACACACACACACACACACACACACACACACACACACAAGCACACTGTACGGTTTATGTGTGGGAGCGTGTGAAAAGCGGCGGCCCCCTCCTCTCAGGGAGCACAGGAAGCTCGAGACAATACGGAGGCTTCATGCAGGGTTCAGCTCCGCGGCAGCCCGCCTCAGAGCAGGGCCCCCAGCACCCGATTGGACCCGCGACGCATCCGCTATACGGCTGGATATTTATAAACCCGGGGGAAGCTGCAGCCTCCGCGACACGGATTCTTGAGCTTCCTCAGGAGGTGAGCTGATTAGACGGAGCGTGACGGCGTGTCGCAAGCAGGTTAGGTGACATTCACCTTTTCCAATCAAAGAGACAAACACTCTGCGATGACGACAGTTTTAATGCATTTCCTGGCAGTCAATCTGTGGTAGGAGTGACTGACGCGCTGACGCTGACGCTGACCGCATGAGTTGTATTGTTGTGATGACTGAGAGCGAGAGGGCTGCTGAAGGTTTGGAGGGTTCACACCGGTGTGAGCAGGTGCAGCGTCACACACGTTTCAATCTGTTTGTGTTCTTGAGGTCGAGTGGGATCTACAGTGTGGTTTTTAAGGGCTGGCTGCTCAACTCGCACACGTCACAAAAGCCCGCTCGCTACGATCGCCGTGCGTCACATCGAAATTCGAACGTCAAAGCAACAAATTGAATTTAGACATTTGTGTGCGGCGGGCCTATTCATTAGAGCTTTTTTAAAATTCTGATCAGGCACCTTTCACGGCAACAGCACATCACCAGGAGGGCCGAGAACGAAAAGAGCAAGAGCGGATGACTAAAAGACTCAAGAATGTGCAGGAATCCATCACCGTGCTCCAGACAATCACTAGTAGCTCCATTAAAGCTCGTCTTTGTGTCGAAAGGAAGAAAAAGGTCCATGAAGCGGAGGCACTTTACAGCCGTCTTTATAAACACATCGCAGCAGAGATGTAGAGTATGTGGCTGCTGCTGCAGCGGCTCCGCTGAGGACCTGAGTGACCATCAATAGCTGGAATCTATGTTGGATTTGTGTCTTTGTAAACACAAGTCCATTCTAAAGTCCGGACAAAGCTCGAGTTTGTTCCAAGCCTTTAAACTTTTGTCATAATCTGTCCATTCATCCAGGAGAGCAGGAAGTCAGAGGATGTAGACGCCTTGTGTCACGTTAACAAACTCAATCCACAGATTATTAGTCTCCAACTATTTAGAAAGTTGATACAAACTTAATTCTTTTAAAGTAAAAATGACCCAAAATTCAGGTTGCTACTTGTCAAATGTGCATATTTGCTGTTTTTTTTGTCTTCTATTAGAGTAAATTGGATGTTTTGGGGTTTTGGACTTTTGGTCGGCACAAAAGCAAAAACAATTTAAATACTTAAACTTGGGCTTTGGTGAATAGCAGAGAGCATTTATCACTACTGTCTGACACTTAATGGACCCATTGAGTGATTGAAAACACTCTTTCAGCTGTCGTAGGGCTCGACTAACTTATTATTATTATTATTATTATTTTCATTATCAATCAATCAGCTGGATACGTTCTTGATTAATGGGTTGATTGTTGGGTCTAAAAACAGTGAAGAATGTGCATCAAATTGCTTGTTTTGTTCAACCAACAGTCACAAGCTTTGAATGTACAACACATCACAAAGAGCAGAAAACCCTCACAAATGATCTGAACCGTGAATCCATTGTTAAAATAGTGGATTATTTTGTTGTCAGTTGACTAATCGATGACTGAAATGCTATTGTGACATAAAAAAATAAGTCCAAATAATTTCCATTATTGATTATTACCATACATACATACATACATGGATATGACCGTATGTCTATTAAGAAATAGTTTCTCACAGCCCAAAGCTCCTTTCTCCAACCCAACTGTCCAAAACTCTCAGATATTCAGTTTGACGACGGCGTAAACCAAAGAACGGCAGCGGATCCTCACAGCGGAGCGGCTGGTCCCAGACAGAAGACGTTACTTTGAAAAGTGACTGAAAGGATAAATCGATCATGAAAACCATTGAAGACGAGTTGTTGACTCGTTGTTTCAGCTCAAGCAGCATTTGGGAGAGTACAGCGTGACTAGAATGCTTCTCAAATATGTACACACTTAACAAATACATATAGATAACATGCAAAAAAAAAAAAGACTAACAATAACTCTGCAGTGTCCATTCCTGGTATAATGTCCTCGAGGAGGATAGTAAACTCATGTGATTTGACTCGTCAGATGACTTCTGTACACATGGGAGAGCTATGAGTGTGTTTCACCTCAAAGCAGTTAGATGCTGTGTGTGTGTGTGTGTGTGTGTGTGTGTGTGTGATATGGAATTAGTTGCTACAAAAGACTGAAGCGAGTTAATCTGTTTGTCACACAGTCAATTTCTCCCCCACTTATCTCCAAAGATGGGCCGTGTTCGTGTTTGGGCGCTGACTCGCCTCCGTTGGTATGCAGGCTGCACCTGAGCACAGGTGGCACTCCCTACATGAGTCAGCGGGTCATTGATCACTGGAGAAGGGTTCACTTTAACGATGACGGAAAAACAGCAGCGGAGCAATATCTTCTTATCTACATCCGCTCTCAAGGATAAATACCTGGCCTTCACACTGTGACGGGCCAAACCTGGTGTCTGACAGTGGGTTCTGTTGCACCGCATTGCATCATCCAGGGTCCATGCAGCCTCTCTAAGCCCCCCCCCCACCCCCTGGTCTCCGCTGTGACCGTTCACATGGTCGCCACTCAAAAGCAGCAATAAAGCAGCGGTTACAGTTTTACTCTAGACTCTTTTTGTTGACCGCTGCTCGGTTTCCCCCCAGCGGCACAGTTTTGGCCCGCCGCTCGTCCCAGAGGTCCGTCCTGCCCTGCCCCCCCCCCCCCGTCCCCCTTTTCCTTGTCCGTGCCGTCCACAGAGACACGGAGGGACATTTCCTGTGTGAACCAACACCCGAACGCACACAGTACAGCCGGTAAAGCCACCAAAATCACGGGCAGGACAGTTCTCAGAAGTATATCGATGCCGCTAATATCAGCATATCTGTGTATTCGAGACAGGAAGTTTACTGGACGGCCAGGCACGTACACTCGAGCAATTTGGAGGGGTGTGTGTGTGTGTGTGTGTGTGTGTGTGTGTGTGTTGGGGGGGGGGGGGGAATTAGAGAAGGGGGGTGAAGTTTCCCTATAGTCCCTTAGCAACAAGGCTCTCTGGCGAGGCCTCCAGAATGTACTGCGGTTTACAGAAGAGATAAACATTGACTTTGCCACCCGGAGAAGTAAATCTGATTCCAGCGATGGAACACTGCACGGCATAAAACACAGATCAGACAACGCGGAAAACAAACACGAAAGGCTCCGGGGCACGTCGGCAGACGCTGCGTTCACTTCAACGACTCAATTAGAGCGGAGACACAGCAGCCGAATGTTACCAAATCCCACGACGCCGCAGCTTAACGACCAACACTGTAATTTTGCTCTGTTCATTTAGGAACTCTTGATTTCCCATCTCACGCTGCAATGTAAACCAGTCGGCTTAAGGAGTGTTTGAAGGGAGCCTTCGTCGTGTCTCACACGCAACTTTCTCACATATCATCAATCCGACGGACGGTTAATGGATCGGCTGCACGGGAAGGCCTCACAGTGAGCACACGGTATTTATAGTGTCAGGCGTTTGGTGCCGCACGGATGGAAAAAACAACAGCGGGGGAATGAAAAGACGTCTCTGTGAGGGTCTGAGGGACGAAGAAACTCAACTGGAGAACCGTGGAGAGGACTTCTGCGGCTTTGATTGACTAAACTGGCGATGGTGAATTCTTGGCTTTTCCCTTTTTCTGGGGTCAAGCTGACATTCACAGCTTCAGACATGTTACTTAAATCTCAACACTTGATTTAAAAAAAAGGCCACTCCACACACACACACACACACACACACACACACACACCCGGGGCCATAGCTTGCAGTGCTGCTTATTAATAGGTCCTATAGGGCCAGATACATCCGCTGTGACGGACCAGGAGCCATCGTGTGCTGCCTGTCTGAACAATATGACCACATGATGTCCAACACAGATGGTGGCTGTAACGTTGAGGCTTTTTTTTTGGGGGGGGGGGGGGGGGGGGGGGTTGAGTGAATGATACAAGCACATGTACTTCAAAACCAAAAAAAAAAATAACAGGAGCCAATGAGAGCCTTCTTCTCGGAATAAACACTTTAAATCACCAAACAAACACAATGTTGCTTCTTGTGTGTGTGTGTGTGTGTGTGTGTGTGTGTGTGTGTGTGTGTGTGTGTGTGTGTGTGTGTGTGTGCGTGTGCGTGTGCGTGGACAATGAACGCGCTTGTCTCATCTTCTCCAAGTTCACAGGCCTGGCCGTGATTTCTGGTCCCATGTTTTAACAGCACAGCTTCCCAAATGTAAAATAAAAAAAGGAGGCAATGTCTGCCTGGTGTTAAGCCTCAACTTAACGAGGCACTTGGCATTTTATTTTAATGTATTAGTCCTCGTCTGGCGTCCCAGCGACACTTTGAAGACAACAAGTTATTTGTATTAATAGCTAAATCATGTTACTGTCCTGCTGAAGTGCCTCGAGCGCCTACAAGATAAGTAGCTATATCCGAAGTTAAAGGCGCAGTTAAACCATAATTAACACTTTAATACCAATACCGTGACGCAGTGCCAATATAGTACAGGTGTGTAAAACACATACGGGTGAGTATTCAGGGGGGGGTTATTGTCGTGTTTACTTACAGAAGGTTTCCCGACCACCGGATCGAAGTTCATCTTGGGAACTTCGAGAGGAGAGAGGAAATCCCGGCGAGTGCGCGGTACCAAAAACCCGAACCAGGTTTTAAAAAGTCTTTTCTAACAAAACACACAAACAAAACAGAACCGGGGCGCGCAAGTCCAGCTGTAACACTCTCCGTGGACCGGGTCCTCTCATGAGTTTCGTCGCCGCTGACACAACTTTGAACGCGTTTTTTTTCCTGAGAGCTGAGAGAGACTCGGTCTGAAGACTCGTTTTCTTTTTTTTTTTTCTCGCCTTGGCGCTGCGCGTGACGTCAGACTTGACCCAGGAGCCAATCACAATGCTTCAAACCTGAATACTAATGAGGTTGTTAAACAGAGGTGGAAGAAGTACTAATACCTCCAGTACCACTAGTGGTATGCAACAAAGTAGCCTACAATTACTGCAGTACTGTACTCGAGTAGCATTTTGAGGTACTAGTACTTTACTTGAGTGTTTTGATTTTATTTAACTTTATACTTCTTCGCCACTATATCTCCGAGGTGAATATTGTGCTTTGTACTCACTACCTTTGTCTGACAGCTTTAGTTACTTTTCAAGTGAACATTGTTTTCATACATTTCATCATTTCTTTCTGATAAGCGGAAGGATTAAGTATTGCTTCATGTGTTCAGGAAATTCTCCTAATTTTTTTCAGATAAATAAACTTAAAAATACTTGAGAAAAGGATCTGAGTACTTCCTCTACCACTGAACACCACAGTGTATAAATACTCTGTACTTTATTTTAGTAAAAGAATAAAAAAGTACCAAAATACTCATTATCCAGAAGGGCCCATTTTCAGAATAATATATACTGGATTATAATAATTGATGCATGAATCACTTTAATGTTGCAGCCGGTTAGAAGAGGGACCAATGATCTCTTGTCTTTACTTAACCTGTAGTAGTACAACATCATTCATGTGTTGAGAGTATTTTGTATTATCGATCTGAATCTGCAAAGTAACTCAAGTTAGAAAGTAGTTCTACTCTACCAGTAGTAATGGTTGTGGAGTAGAAGTATAAAGAAGCAAAATGTGGAAACGCTCAAATAGAGTAAGGACCTCAAAACATCATTACGGTACTTGAGAACATTTCCATCACTAATTTTCAAAGCAAAACTAAACCACATCATTTGTGCTACTTTACAGTTTGCAGCTATTTCTGTGGAGTAAAACATGCAGCACTGATTTCACTTCAATTTGAAGCAGACTCACAATTCAACTGGTGCTTTGATCTACGTTTACTGATGAGTAACTCAGCCATTAACCAGCCGCTGTAATGTGTAACTTACTAGTAATAACTAACTAATGTGCAACAAGCTGAAGCACCAGTGAACGAATGAATGACTTTTTTTGCGCACAAATATGCAGACACTTTACGGGACTAGTTTGAAGTTCAACCCAGTGAGGGGAAAAAGGAACCACTTCGTTTTTTGCACTTTAAGAACTTCGCAGTACATAAAGAGTACATAAAGATTACATTTAATGACACCATAACATGATTCCACTGTTTGTACTAGCCTCTATCAAACATCAAACATCCTCCCAAATGTGGTTCCTGCTGACAAAATCTTATCTAAAGTGGGTCTCAAGCCTGTCTGTCTAGGGAGGGGAAAGCGGAAGATAGTTTGGGCGAACCTTCACCGGACCATTCCCGGATAATTAGCAAAACACACAAACAAACAGAACCAAACAGAACCAAACAGCTAGTATGGATAGAGAGATACTAGGTCTGTAGACAGTGTTGTGATGAAAGAAGGATTACGCAATATCTGGACACATTTAGAACACATTTTGTTTCACTTCTCATTTTGCAGATTAGTTAAATATCTTGTGACCAAAGTCATGATAGTAAGGTGAGGTAATACTATTACAATCAGTGCGTCAGTTAGTAAGTGGGGGGAAAAAAATGCCTTGGTGAGGGGAATGTTGAGGAAAAGTGTGCGATCGTCGGGCCGTCTAAAAATAAGAGATGACCTCTGTTGCCCAGCAGCTAAACATCCGAGGAGAAATACTTCTGCGGCAGTTTCTCACACGACCGTGTTGTTGTTTACTCGGAGCAAACTGCAGGTAGTCAGAGTTTAAGCTCCGGAAAAGTGGGCCAAGTGAGAGGAAAAGAAAAGTGAGGAGCTATTCGGAGCTTTAAAAAAAAAAAAAAGAAGCAGGGAATAAAACAAATAGTAAAGAAAGCCTGTTTGCATTTGGAAGAGGGTGATCAATCAGACTTAACACACATCATCTCTGGAACAAACAAACACAGCGTCCAGCTCCGCAGCAGATGCATCTCATCTCCTCCTCACAAAGTTGAACGCGTCCCAATTAAAACTATCGAGGAAATCTGTATCTTCCACTCAGGAGCACATCCTGTGCTCCTCCTCCTGAGGTCACCGGCTACGTGCTCAAAAACAGGAAGCGTATGATGGAGTTATTTGCGGGGCTTATCCTGAGCGAGTCAGTATTTATGGCCACTGGGTTGATTAGTTCAGATAGTGCATTTGTGCAACAACAAAATATCAGCAAAAACTCTCAAATTCATCATGATTTGAGGGAGAATGTTTGACTTTGGCGACGAGGGAAGTTAGCTGCTCGGGAGTAATTTGCATATCCTGTGTGGGAGCAGTGTGATGGCTGTGTGTGTGTGTGTGTGTGTGTGTGTGTGTGGGTGTGTGTGTGGTTGTAGGTGTGTGTACAGCAGATGGTGGTGGAGTTGGAAGCGACCTGCGGAGGAAAAGGCAGAGAAAATAAAGGGAAGGGAAACCTTCCTGAGCGTCAGTGACTTATCTTGTGACGCCTGCTGGGTATTGTTTCACTTACTGTTTAGGAAGGTTGAAAAAAACAAAACAAAAAAACACGACAAGGAGCTGAAAAATTGAAGACATAAGTCATGAAGTGATTTTCTTATTTAAGGTTATTTGTATAAACGGAAGCACAACAAAAAAAAGCCCCTTATTTCACTACACTCTGTCGCATACTTCCTATTTTTGATTTGATTTTGTTATGAAATAAAAAATAAAAATGCACAGCAGTGCCATCAAGGCTGCATTAATGGCAGAAAACAGCACAGGAAATTGTGTGGAAGGATAAATCCACATTCTTTGAACAGCAGGGACACGACAAGGACAGCGGCCTCTCATCGCCGCGACGTCTCTGTTTGAGATAAGACATGTGGGTCATTAAACTTCGCGCTTAATCTTTTTTATCCGTGACATTTACACTCTCGACTGCAGCCGTATTTGTAAAAAAAAAAAAAAGAAGATTGTGCCCCTGTGCACATCAGTGTCTGTAAGAGCTCTCAATAATGACAACAAGAACAACAACAACATCAACAGCCAGAGGGGTCACGACAGCCTGCTCTCCGTCAACAGTGAAAGGTTTCGCTGAGACGAGGAGGCCGTGGTCCGACACAGGACATGGAGATGTCGTTTAAGTCTGTGGAGCATGACATTCACGCTCTTCCTTCTCACGCATACAGCATCACAAGTAGAGTGAAAAGACACCAACGTGTGTGGTGTCGTAAATGACTCCGAGAAATGGATGGAACTTATCTATTAACAATGGATCACATGAGCAGAGAGCGACCCACGGGGAATTATCACCCGACTCTGCAATTCTCCTCATCTCTGACGGAGAATTGTTGCTTCTTTCGTCTCATTGTTACGGTTCTTACGGCCCAGCACTGATATGTTGCTTTGCTCTTTTCGGGTTGAATACAAGACTGGGGAGTCTGCGCCTATGCTAGCAGTTCTGTGAGGCTGTATAGGCGGCAGGGGGCGGCAATGCGGAAGTGCCTTAAATGTGCATTCTTGCTAACAGCCAGCAGGGGGCGACTCCTCTGGTTGCAAAAGTAAGTCTGATTTTACAGAAGTCAATGAGAAAATTACTACTTTTCACTTGATAAACATTGTAAACATGAGTTTATGGTCTCAATCTCCAGTTTTAAGTCTTCTTCGATACAGCATGATGTTCATTTAGTAAATTCTGGTCCCATGACCCATAAAGCTCGGTACGCTTTAGGGCGTGGCTACCTTGTGATTGACAGGTTGCCCATGTTTTTGTCTTAGAACTTTAACCCTTTCACATTGTGTTAAAGGGTATAATGTTTACCATGCTCCCCATCTTAGTTTAGCATGTTAGCATGCACACATTTGCTAATTAGCACTAAATTCAAAGTCCAACAGGGGCTGATGAGAATGTCATGTGAGCGTATTGTTCAAAACAGAAGTGTGACAAGAGATGACAAGTCAGTTGATCACTTATTTGAAGGTCTGTACCATAGTCATGGTAATCTATCCAATAGTTGTCTAGACATCTCAACATTGTCTAAAAAGTCGCTGTACACTACCTGCTCAGCACCAAACTGCAGATAGACAAAGTAAACGACTAGCCGATGAACATAGTGGAACATTTAGAATCTTAAGAACCAGATGTTTCCCTGTGGAGCCCAAAATCAGAACGACAAAAAGAGTACATGTTAGACTTACTAGATTTCCCAGGTGCCCACGAACACAACTCCAAATGAATGCTAATGTTTCTCCATATCTGCTGGCTGTGTGAAATAGACAAACGTTTGCGAACAGGTCTGTCATATCAACTTCAAGGTTGATAATATGTCAGCGCTATATTTACCCAGTCAATTAATTAAGCGTGTACAGCCACGTTAGCGGCTCTGTGTGTGTGTGTGTGTGTGCTTCGAGCTAAGAGCTGATGTCAGCCTGTTAACAGGCTAACATTGAAAATGCTAATGTTCCCAAAAATCCAATTTATTATATATACTGCAAAACAAAACGAGTGTTACAAGTCACATACTTGTATTCTGCCTTCAAGGATTGGATTTGTTAAAACAAGAGTCCATTCAAAGACTGAATGAGGCAGACTTCTGCACTGACATGAAACAAAGTGACACAATTCCGAGAAATCTTTAAAATTGGTTGATTTTTCTAGAATGAATAATAAAGGACAGAGGACTTTTGAAGAGCCCCCTTTGTGTATCTTTAAAACAATGACCTCTTAGTGCCAATGGGAAAAAATGCAGCTCATGTCATGTTCCTAAAGTCATTTGACAAAAGCAGAGGACAATCGGTGTGTGGGAGTTCCTGGCAAAATATACTGGAAATACATTGTCAAGTGTCTTATTGTCAGATCGGCTCACACTTCCTGAGACGCACAGTCGGAGGATCGAGGTGTTTGTTTGTGAGCTCGGGGAAAAAAAAAATAGGGTCATAAGTGAGGCCGAGGCAGGGAGGAGAAAAGCCTCTCGACTGGTTCTGTCTGGTTGAAGTCGGGCTGTATATTAACAAAGTGGATTACGATTGAGTGAGGAATGCCTGTCTTTGTTGAAGCCTTTTGCGGTGGTGACATCAGTACTTTCCCTGGCACCACCTGGCCAGGAGTCACAGGAGGGGCCACGCAATTTTAAGGCGGCGATCTAGCTGCTGCAATGTTGCCTGATTAGTCACCTGACTCTTTGTTTTAAAAAAAAAAAAAAAAAGTGTTTTTCGACAAAAGACAGGCTTCACTCAGCAGTGCCATAAAGATTAGCTGCCTGGTGAACTGTGTAAACACACTGACAAATCTGCGTGTTTGTGTGAGCTGCATGCAGGAATGTGTGTGGGTGTCGCTGTCTGTTCTCTCCTTGTATATATACTGTGTGATTTAGTGGAGAAAATGAATACATATATATATATATATATATGTATATATATATAAAAAAAAAGACAGATAAGTTTGAGTGAGTGGAGATCGTTAAAAGTGGAAACAGTGAGCAGTGTTTGCATATGTGTGTGTGTGTGTGTGTGTGTGTGTGTGTGTGTGTGTGTGCAATGGATAGTGGAAGTGAGAGACGGTGGTAGTGAGAGAAATCCAAAATAGAAAAAGTGTGTTGGAAAAAGACAGTGAGTGGGAATTAAAGGAGGACTCGTGGCAGAACCCACAGTGCTGATGTTAGCTGTCTGATTCACTGAGAGACAGTTGGCAGTAGACTGCCTACCAGCCGCGAAAGTACAGTAATTCAAAGCATGCAACGTGACGCCGTTCCCTGCGAGCTGAGGCCGCAGTCCCCCCCCCCCCCCCCCCCCCCCCCTCATACATACATACACACACTGCAGCAATACACCTAGTAAAAGTCACAAATGCTCCATTCCACGTGATGCAATTATTCACAGTTCCAGCAAATCTGGGGCTGCAGCTAATCTCATAACTAAATGGCATGGCGCCTCTTGAAAGAGACAGATCCTCCAAACAACTGTAAGGAATTTAACTTCCTGCAGTGTCAGTAGCTCGACTTTACTGCATCCACAGTCTGTAGGAGAAAGAGGACAACAACTCCAGCACGCAATTATCACATTACACTTGCAGTCAGTGGTGTGCAAACAGATTTAACGCCTCAATCCATTAGTGTTAGCCCGCTGCATAACTAAGCTTCTGTTTCAGAGTAATCGGCACAGAGAAGCGTTTTGTTCTCGTCAACTGCAGCAAGTCGAAATTCTGAGTTGGTTACATACTAAAGATTTAAAAGATGAAGATGCCACGGTAACAAGGAAAGAAACAGATCAAAGATCATCAGCATGAAGACAGAGAGGAGGAAACAAAAGAATGAGAGTAAAGAGTTGGCGAGAGGAAAACAAGAGTCCAACTTTTTGTAGGTTCTCATGAGCTTCACATGACTTGCATTTAGCCCTTCTCTCTCGCCCCCCCCACCTCTTTTTATTCCCCCCCTTACTCCCTCTGCACTGAGTGCCCTCCCTCCCTCCTTTCCACCGCCACTTCCCACCCCGCTGTCCCCCCTCCTCCTCCTCCTCCTCCTCCTCCTCTCCTCCTCCTCCTCCTCTCCGCGCAGCACATAGACTTCCTGTGTGTCCTGGCCTGAATGGTATGTGCATGGAGTGGGTGTCTGGGAGGCCTTTCATCCGGCATGGAAAGAAAAAGAGAAGTCAAGAGAGAGGGTGAAAAAAAAAAAAATAGAAAGTGAGAGAAGAGAGTCATCTTTAATCCGTTTGAGTCGGAGCAGTTGTCCAGAGGCGAGCGGGGTGGGGCGTATTAGACGGGTTGAGAGGGCTCTGGTTGTGCCAGGGATGTGTGTGTGTGTGTGTGTGTGTGTGTAGCGTCTGGAGGGGGAAGAGAGAGGCCTGCTGGGAAAGCCTGCAGCCTGCCCGGGACAGATTACATCCGGCTGGAACGTGAGGTTTGCACAGCTAAATGACCATACTAAACTAGAGCTGGTAGAATAGATAACATATGAACTACAGCACTCATACTCTACTGTGGAGGGGGGGGGGGGGGGGGGGGCTCTCGATATAATGCATATGAACCAGGCGAAGGTTTGCTGTGACAAAACGCTGATTGTGTGGCACACTGTAATAGAAATGGAATGGGAACCTCGCAGCCCCTGCAGCCTCGTGGCGTTGTCAGACAGGGTGTAGCAGGCTGCAGAGTGCCAGGCCTGACTAGACCCTACCCACACTGGGAAGGGGCACACATGCACGCCTGTGTGCCTGCCTCATGTCATGGAAACAACCTACAGCCGGCTTGTGTGTGTGTGTGTGTGTGTGTGTGTGTGTGTGCGTGCGCGTGTGTGTGTGTGTGCGTGTGCACATGCGCACATCAAATGTCAAGACATGCCTAGACAAGATAACCCCTCATAAGAAAGGAGCATACAGTGCCATCTGCTGTTGGGGTTTAATTGTTACTGTCAGTTTGGTTAGAGGAAGTGCTGCTATCTATACACACATATATATAAATATATATTTATATCTATATATATAGATATATATAGATAGATATGTAGATCAGTTATTTGTAATGCTGGTGGTGCTTTTGATTCATGTGTAGATTCATGCATGTCATCTCTCAGTTTAAGTAACAATGTACTTAATCTAATAAAATGAATTACACGTCATAACACAAGACTTATATTATCATTATTTACGTTTAAGTAGTTTGATTTAAAAAAAAAAAGGATGATTATTACTATGAGTGTTAGATGCTTTACATAAAAGACATTTGTAATTGTATGTAATTAGACTGGTACATTAAAGAGCAATTTTCAATTTTCAAGGTCGAGTAAAACAAATAGAGGTTGAAGCAGGAAAAACATTTACATTCTATGTATTCGGCGTATTACTGGAGGGTATCAATCTTAATGAATTGCTTTTCAGTATCTAAAAATAAGGAGCAAGCTCATCTTACACAAGTGCAGTTTTTATTTGAATGGAGCCCTTGTTGTTGCCCACAGCTCTCAAACCAGTGAGTGATACTGTGGATTTATCATGGAAGTGACCTTTATTACCGTAGTAAAACACTTGAAATACCTCATTTATATCACTTGCTATTTGACACTTTTATCAAGTATCACCATAAACACCAACGCATGGGTGAACCATGTGGGATATAAAACTCTGAACCCTTATGCGGCGAACGCTGCACTATATAATATATCCGTTGGCTTTCACACACATTATTACGTATAGATATATATTACACGGATTGATAATACGGCAAGAAGTACGTTTATCTGTGATATATATCAGATAAATATGTGTTTTCTTGTTTATATATATATATATATATATATATATATATATATATATAAATCAGATAAATATGCGTTTTCTTGTTTTTCCTTTTTGCCGTATTATTAAGCCTTGTGTGTTATTAAGTACAGCCTCACAGAGTCACTGTAGACTCTTAATAAGTAAAATCTTCAAAATGTATTTTTAAAGGGTTAGGGGTTAGAATGATCAAAACCCAAGTCCGGTTCCCAAAATGATGATGAAGATGTATAAACCACAGATAAACAGTGCATCCTATATGCTGTCACTGCATATTTTATTTCAACACAATACAGTATATACAGTTTCAAAATTGCAAATCTTTGAAAAAGAAGAGAGAGAGAGAGAGAAAAGAAAGAAGTTGTATGAAAGGTGACGAGCAGCATGACACTTTTCACCTTCTGAACAGAAACATTCACGTAAATCCAACCGTGAGTACAGAACATGTATTGAGACGTCTCCGATCAAACATATAGCTATAAATGCATAGCACTGTTTACATAACCCATGAAAAATAAAGTGATAATTACCTCCAGCAGTTTCATTTGATAAATAGAGGGATGTGAGATTTAAAAGGCAGTAGATTTCGTCCTGGAAAGAAAGCAAAAGAAATAGAAACAACGACTAAAATAAATGAGTCATAAAGTGTTTGAAATGAATCTTTCAACACGTTTGATGAATTGATACACTGTTACTCAACTTAGCATTGTTTTCTATTTTCCCCCCAAAGCAATGCAGATCTCAAGATAGGAGGCTGTGAGAAAAACACGTCACATCACACGTCTGAATAAGCTGAAATAGTAGCTCTACTGTAGCTGGATTGTTCCAAAGACACACAAAATACAGCTTGTTTTTTAAAAGTTACACACGACTTTCCCTCACGCACACTCGCGCTCACACACACACACACACACACTCACACACACACACACTCTCTGGGGCGTTTTAGTGTTGGGGGAACGTCATTTTTAGGAGACAGGGGTTGAAAAGACGCCGACGGACACGCTGAGCATCCTCGGGGGACAGATGGTCAAATCGTTTTCTTAGTCAGCTCGGCGTCGCCGTGAGTTCTTGGCACCGGAGACACGGGTTTAAATGCTTCAGCGTTGTTAGGGAACACCTCTGCCGTGTGTGAAATGTGGGCACTGTGCATGGCCATGAACATTACAGCTTGCATATAACACCAGTCTTTTGATATGGTGTATAATAAACAAAACAGAAAAGCGTTTCTGGTCGGACTCTATGATGACAAACCCACATGGAGAGGCACAGTTAGTTAGAAAACAGGGATTTTTGATGTTCACAGCGCACAGAACTAAAACGTTTATCGGTTTTCTTTTTATATTTTGCTCATGTATGTAAATATGTCTGCATGTGATAGAAAGTATTTTTGATTTTTTCAATTTTTTTCAAATTTTCAATATTGCCGTGACAAAATTCTGGATTTGAAAAAAAAAAGATGACATTCAATAAATATAAGAAAACTCAGGATAGGTGTGTGAGACTTTCAAGTGGGCGCATACACTGACAACAACAACAACACAACAACAACAACAACAGAAAAGCAGAGTGTTTGTAGTGAGCTTTGGCAGCCTTCAGCCCAAAACATAAAAAATCAATTCCAGTGAAGTTTCAAGGCCTTCTGCCAAAAAGAGTTCCAACAAAGCCCAAAGTCATCATCACTCCCAGCGGCGTCCATAAAA